>NC_083346.1:17216654-17816654 GCF_019175385.1 Lycium barbarum | reverse complement strand
CGATCGCGCCATGTGTATGCGCGATCGCGTTGATGACGTCAGCTTCCGCTGCTCCCTTAATCGCGATCGCGTGTAGATCCTGCGCGACCGCGTGGAATTAACAACGCGCGTAGGCGCGATCGCGTTACATTCCAGCGCGATCGCGTGGAGTACAATTCCCGCGTGGGCGCGATCGCGTGGGTACTCTGCGCGATCGCGTAGAGTATTGTTCCACGGATCTTTTCCAGAACTTCCAGTTAATTCCAGTTTTGCAACTTTTTTGCTTGTTTTCCACACTTAGGCTCTAGGGACCTCGTATTACCTGAAACATGACAAAAACTACGTAAAATGACATAGACTTGCTTAAAAACAAGTAAAACTTATAGTTAAAAAGCATCGATTGTGGTGTAAAATCACGCCACATCAACACCCCCAACTTAAAGTATTTGCTTGTCCTCAAGCAAGCCATACAAAACCATGACTCAATCTAACACCTAGATATTATAGAATAACAATGTCTACATTGGTTTTGACTCTGAACTACCGGCATGCATGTTTTCCTTTAAACGACCACCCCCAACTCTCTACTTTAAAACAATATGCATAACTCAAGAACACTACGACTAACAATGAAGCTTCAATGAATGACATTACATTATCGAACATATTATGGTGCACACAAACGCTACTTTAGGTGGTCACTTTATTTTGTTCAATTCTCATCCTTATGCCCTCACATAGACCAAAGAATGTCCCAACACACATATATACGACAAGAATGGGACGAAGACGAAAGAGAAGAGAAAAACACTCACACTCACAAAGAAATTCATATCTACACATGCAAATACCATATGCTTGCCCTTATTTTCTATGTTTTCATCCTAGGCTCGTTCGGTTGTGATCACATTAGGACTTGTTTCGGCTTGTAATGTAGGTTTAGGGACAGGTCGGATACTTTTTGGAAATTAGTGACTCACCCTCCTTGAACACTACAACATCTTGTCACCTTAATTCGCCTCTTTTCTTTCCACCCCTTTATTTTCTTTCAGTTTTCGACCTCGATGTGGTTTTACTTTTAACCAACTTACAATTCTTTTTGCGTTACAATTTTCTGTTTTTTTTATTATTATTATTATTATTATATATATATATATATATTTATACGCAACTACCACATCGAATCTCCACTAGCAAACTCCACCACCCCCCAACTTATGTTTTTAACATGTACTCCACATTTAATTCACCCCCAACTTAGGCATTTTGCCTCATCTAACTAGTAGCATCAAGGAGGGAACGGGTGCGAAGATGGATTAATTTCACAAAGGGTAAGGTTTCATAATTTGCTAGCCAAGAAAAAGGTCAAAAAGGCTCAAAAGGGAAACTAAGGGTATTTAACACTTTTGGTAAGGCTTATTTAGGCAAAGTGACTATTTCAACAAAGAAAGCCTAAGATCATTTCACAACCAAACTAACTTTCGCATTTCAAACAAGACCAACCGGGCAAGTTCTAGATTATACATGCATAAACAGAATCAAACTAACACTTCACACACACATCGGCATAAGGACAATAATTTTTACACTTGTGACTTCCTAAGTAGTAATTCATCACACACAACACCCCAATAATCACAATGTCATATAAAGAATCAATCATGTCAGACAATAACTGTTCTAAGTATGCATTTTTGAAAATTTCGAGGGGTCCAAAAATTTCAACAAAACACAATACATGCCATTAGTTGCCAAGTAGTACCAAATAAAACAAAATTACTCTATTCAACCTAAGTAACATCCTAAACATGCCAGTTTCAACAAAATAAAACCCCCCTCAGGAAAAAGAACTCTGGCAAAGAAAAGCCGAGGAGGTTCCTACCCCTAACTAAAAAACTTGCAGTGTCCTCACTGCAGTACATCAACACAGATTTTTTTTTTTTCATACCTCCTAGCACTGCGTGCTATGGTCATCTCTGCTCACCCTCTGAACTGGAGCTGCTGGGCTCTGGCAGGACAAAATCGTCCTCATTTTCCTCCTCTTCATGTTGTGCGCCGCATACACTCCTCAGAATGCTCATCATTTTGTTCAGGAATTTGCTTTGCTTCTTGGCGTGCTCCCTTGCCTTTTTCTGCCTCCTCTCTATTTTTCCCTGCTTTTCTTTGATATGTTTCATGTCCTCCACAATACCTGCTAATGTTGGACCAATAGGAACAGAGGGAGCTGTAGATGTGCCTTCTCCATGTGGGCCCGCAGGGAGACTAGCCACTAGCTGCTGAAGCCGATTGTCCATCCCATGGACCTGGGTGGAGATATATTGAAAAGGCCTGGCTGCTTCTTGTATTGGTGGCAGGATTGGTATAGCCATAGGAGGAGCAGATGCCCCACCAGTAGAATCTGATGCAGTAGATGTAAACTGCCCAAATGACGAGCCTGCTATATCAATCTTCCTTTTCTTTTGTATAGCAACAGACCCTTTCTTTTTCAAAGGATGAATTGGTCCCCCAGGCCCCTTTTCTTTGTCACCTGGCCTTGTGGGCACTCCATCAGTGGAGCACAGGTAAGTGATCAATGACGGGAAGAATAGACTCTTAGTCCGTTCAAGCACCACCTCCCGGATTTCTTGCATAATGAGCCTCCCCACGTCGACAGGCAACCCTTCCATCACAGCACAAATTAATTTGGCCCTCTCAATGGGCACGTCTGACTCATGTTTCGAAGGCAACACCCTGGATGCGACAATATCAAGCCAAGTTTTGGCCTCAGCAGTGAACTCTGCAGAGTCAATCTTTCTCTGCATTGTTGTCAGCCACTTTGGTTGCTCCCCACCGTGGAGGTGGGTCACAAACCATTGTTGCCGCAGTTTTTCATACATCTGTGTCATCTCGCTGTTGTCACCATCCTGCAGATTGTAATAGGCATTTATTCTTGAGGCATTGCACAGGACATCCACACATCTGACTTTGACAATTGCCCTATGTGTAATGTCTGCCTCTGCAGCATTTGCGTAGAATTCCCGCACAAGGGTATGGTTTGCCCTGATTGGTTCATCTGCAAAGCGTATCCAGCCACTTGTTACCAACCTTCCATAGAACTCGGGCATCTTTTCTTCCAGATTTTCTGTTACAAAGCCCCTCTCTTCAATGAAGCTCTTTCCCAGCAGCCTATCATACACCTTCGAACATTTTGCTGACTGGAAGGTGGTGGTGTCATAATATTCAATCAAGGGTACTTGGGCAGCACTAGATGATGAAGCCATTTTTTAAAGTTTAAGTACCTACAAAACAAACACAATGCATATGAACACCTACAATGATGTATAATGAGGAGTTGGGTTAAGGAAATTGGTCCCCCAAGTTTTAAGCAGCTCTGCGCAAGCATTCTGTTTGGGCACTGCCATTTTTCCTTCAGCGCGATCGCGTGGCAACCAGGCGCGATCGCGCCAATTTGAGATATTCCTTTAGCGCGATCGCGCAAGGAACTGGCGCGATCGCGAAAATTTGAGCCATTTATTCAGCGCGATCGCGTCTATTATCAGCGCGATCGCGCTGAGTCATTTCAGATTCTCAGAAACATTTTCACAAACAGGTTATGGGCATCATTTTTGGGGCTTCAATTCAATGATTTTAAGCACGTATTTTGCCCCATTTTTTTTTTCATATATCAGCACCCATCTCTCAACTCACATCACTCAACAACAAACAACCATTTATATAACAAGAAATTCAACAATTTTATCATATATTCATGCTTAAACAAGTGGAAGAAAATTTTTCTTTCACAATTTCTAACATGGAAAGATGATAAAAACAACCCTAGGATCAAGACAATGAAAGAATCACATACCTTGTAGTTGCAAGTTGAAGAATTCTTCTTAAAAATTGAAGTTGAATTTGAGAGAAAATTGAGAGAATTTTTGAGAAAAAGTGAAGGAAATGATGGGTTTCTACCGTTTTGCCTTTCTTTACTCTGTTTTGAAAACTGAAAACGCGCCTCAGCGCGTTCGCGTGACCTTCGGTCGCGATCGCGCTGAGTTAATTTTTTTTTTTTTTTAACCGCGATCGCGTGAGGTTGTTGCGCGATCGCGAAGAGTAAAATTCGCCCAAATTTTTCCAGATTCAGAAAATAAGCACAGAAACCAGTCTAACAAATTACAGAAACCAGCAGCTACTGATTTGTGGCTGTTCTGAAAACTCCACCTATTCAAAACAACTCCAAAAATTGTGAAATTTTGCAGATTAGTCACAAATCATAAACTAAACAATTCTAAAAAATCAAATTTCAAAAATGATTAAAAAATTTAAAAACGATGGGTTGCCTCCCACCAAGCGCTTAAGTTAACGTCGCGGCACGACGGATACCAACTTTACCGCTTTTCTCGCCATTTGGAGCTTATGAATTTACGCCCCAACTTTGAATCAAGATTATGATGACGCTCATGGGGCGGTGGCAGAAAAACAAATAGGCCAACTCTCGGATGTCTCATTTTGCACTTTTTGGCCTTTGAGTGAAGAATGCCATTTTGTCTTCTTGGCATAGCAAACTTTAAAATAAAAACGCTTTCTTCTTCATATCCAAAATTCTCTATTGGCTCGGTTAGTTCAACTTTCATATCATCAACCAAGCACAATGTTGAAAAATGGCTCGAATGTGGTCCAACGCGCTCAAATTCCAAGTTTGCATGAATTTTGACATTCTTACCCATTAATGAACTAGAGTCTTCAAAAATGATTTCATGAACTTTTTTATGCAACTCTAGTATCATTTCTTCAATCTCGGCATCATTCACTACTCTAGGATTTGTTGGTTGGTAATTTATGATTAGCTCTTGAAAATCAATAGTGGCCACTTCTTCATTGGAAACCAACTTAACACTACTATCCATGGCTTTTTGATATTGAGTGTTACATTCTTCAATCTTTGCATTGAATTCGGCCTCCAATTTTTGGATAGCAATTTCAAGTGACTCCATTTCTTGACTTTGCTCAACATGCATTTTTAGATATTCTTCCATCATCCGTGAAAAGCCTTCACAGTGATTTTCATAGGCTTCAAGTTGTTGAGCTTGATTCATTAGCCAATCTTGGCTCAAAATTTCCTCTTTGTCAAGTTTTTCTTCATGGTGAGAATCGTCCAAAGCTTGTAAAAATCCTAACATGGAGAAATCCATGTTTTGGACTGTTTCATCATCTCCATGTTGAACTACTTCCCACCAATTGGCCACAATCTTCCCATATTTTTCATTTCTCGCCATAATGCCATTCAACATTTCCTCAATTTCCTCTTTTCGAGAATTGGAAATTTCTTCTTCATGACTTAGCTCATTTTCTTCAAGTTGAACCATTTCTTCAATTTCACAACTCTCGTTGTGGTCACAAGAATTTCCGGGCTCATCTTGTAAATTTGAAATCTCTTCTTCAACTACTTCATTTTGAGGAATAGGCACATCCATGGAAATTGAAAATTTTTCATCCTCAAGTGATTTGTTCATTTCCAAAATGGATTGCCCGACGAGTTCTCACTCCTCCTCCCTTTCCCGGTCAAAGTATGCTTGGAGCAATTCCATGATACCTTCATATTCGGTACTTTGCCCTTCGTTTGCCATATCATTGTTCCTATCAAACTCAAAAGCACAACTAGCATTTTCGTTAGAACAACTAGGGGGAGGGGAAGTGAAATAATTGGGACAATCACCCCAATGTCCACCTTGACCACCACATATATTACAAATACTCTCATCATAGGATTGAGACGGTGCACACATCTCTCTCCCGGGAGCATATTCACAATCTTGCCAAAAGTGGGGTCCTCCACAATATGGACATGGGTCATCAAAATATGGATTACAACCATCAAACCCATTTTCATTCCAAGATGCCATTTTTTTTTATATATATAATAAAACACAGAAAACACTTATACAAATATTTACGGGTTCGGTTCAAAGCAAGTTAGCTTATTTCCTAGATTAGCCAAAATACACCAATTGCTCCCCGGCAACGGCGCCATTTTTGATAACGTTCAAATCCACCCTATTAATTAGAATGGGCACGGTCGTATGCAAATATAATTTACCCAACTATGAGTCGGGGTCGAATCCCACAGAGAACAATATGTAGGCGATTAGGAAAAGTAGGAATTTTCACCAACTACGCTAAAGCCAAACGATGGATAATGTTTTGGTTTTGTTTGAGAGAATTATAACTAATGCAAAAATGTAAACTAACCTAGAAAGCAAGTAAAATGATCAATGGCCACAAGCATGGATACAAGGGAAACTACGCTCAAGTAACGATCCAATGTATTTCATGATTTACAAATAATGGTGAGTTTATATTACTTAGCCTCGGATAATGACTCTAAATTAGCTTCTTCCGAAGACTAACTAGACTACCTAATTGAATATCCCTAAAGCAATTAGGAGCATTAAGAACACCCGAATATGGCTACAAGTGGTGTCGCCTATTCCTAGGTCGATTTCCATTAGATGAGGGTTAACGCCCCAAATTCTTGTTAATTAATCTTTCCCAATCCCGAGTTTGCCTCTTCCAAGTTTAAACCGAAATAAATGGGCAAGTCTTAGGGTTAGCTACTCCCTTAAGAATCATTCAACATGAGATTAATTAAAGAAACAATAACTCACTTCATTAGGAATAAAATCATTCAACACATAAGCAAAACAAGAGATTCAATCCAAACTTTAATCAAGAATACTTCCATAAACGAGATTCAAGTATTGAAATAAATACTACACACATAAATATTCAATACAAAATAAGAGTAGAAGAAAGGATTAAGAATATCTCATTAAAGTGCTTCCAATCTTCTCCTCCAATGTGTTGGTGTGAAACCCTAGCCTCCAAGGACTTGTGTTGAGCCAAAGATACTGATGTTTTGCCCTCATTTTCTATTTATAGGAACTGGAATGGAAGAAATCGTCAAATCCCAGGTTCTGGTTGAAAATTGCCGAAACTCCTTCATCGCGATCGCGCCATGTGTATGCGCGATCGCGTGGATGACGTCAGCTTCCGCTGCTCCCTTAATCGCGATCGCGTGTAGATCCTGCGCGACCGCGTGGAATTAACAACGCGCGTAGGCGCGATCGCGTTACATTCCAGCGCGATCGCGTGGAGTACAATTCCCGCGTGGGCGCGATCGCGTGGGTACTCTGCGCGATCGCGTAGAGTATTGTTCCACGGCTCTTTTCCAGAACTTCCAGTTAATTCCAGTTTTGTAACTTTTTTGCTTGTTTTCCACACTTAGGCTCTAGGGACCTCGTATTACCTGAAACATGACAAAAACTACGTAAAATGACATAGACTTGCTTAAAAACAAGTAAAACTTATAGTTAAAAAGCATCGATTGTGGTGTAAAATCACGCCACATCAGTATGTCAATCAGAGATACCATTACACTTGCCTTATGAGATGTAAATCATGCATGTCAATATCATATATCATACCCGGCCCATTATGGGACTCGGTGAATAAAGTCATCATATGCCATCCTTGGCGCCATAATCACATCATCATATCATCATATCACATATATATATATATATACCGTACCCAACCCTTTAGTGAGGGACTCGGTGAAAGACATATTGAGGCATGTACGAGCAGAGTAGTGAGAAACCATATACAAACTAAGTCATATCTGAGACTTAATAGAATAATCAAAACGAACTATCATTTGAAAATCAAGACAATAGTCATATCAAGTACCTTTCGAATGTCCCTATGGGTTATATCAAAATAGAACTTCTGGAATCATATACACGTATTAAGACATAATGAAATAGCTTCTGGAAATCAAGAATATTAGCCATCCTAGTGGCTCTAAGAATAGGAACTTCTTTGGAATCATATACACGTCGTCTGTTTGTTTCATAAAGATCATGCCAAAAAGAAAGAAGGGTTAGCTTTACATACCTGTTATAGGTTAACCGTAACCAAGTTCCCTTCGTCGCCCCTTTAGCCTATTTAATATAAAAGTAACGCTATCGTTAGTAAACTATACTTTCTAGCTTATAAATCCACAACCAATCACTTATAGGAATCATTCTTTAGTTCATACTTTCTTGATTAGGATTTTGGTTAGTTAAGAACTTAACGGAAATCGGGCAGCATTTCCTCTATATAACTCGCCTAACCCGAACTTCCAATTAATCTCCTGTTATCACAGCAATACCAACAACAACAATAGCAGCCTAATAACCTCTCTTAATTCTTTTTCAACTCACATCATTGACATCTAAGATTATACAATAGGCAGACCATTATACGCTTCGTATACGACACCTTATGCACTTGTTTTCTTCCAAATTTACGAGCCACATTAACAGCAACACAACAACAACATCAACTATCATCCATGTACAAGAAAATTACTTCTATATCATCTCAATAACAGCTCGAAACAGCCCACCAAGACTACAACATTAAAAATGAAATTTTCGACATTTACTTCGCCAAACTACAAACACACGAGGAAGAGTATAATTTTGTCATGGACAACACCACCTATACATATCTATCACCATATTTACAGCCCTTCAATCATGAGCAAATCACCCTCAATTACCATACAACAATCACGACAACATTAATCAAATTTAATCCGCCATTGCTAAATTGAAACAACACCAACACGGTCCAACAAAACCTTAACGTTAACATATATAATTTCTTGCATCCAATCCCACTTAATAAGAGTTAATCCCTCAATTACAACATCATCTAATCCAATTATACCATAAAAAACGAAGGTCTTACCTTAATTTAATTGGAGCAAATTCTACACTCACTTGCACCAATTGCACTATCTCCTCTTCCTCAATTCAATTCCTTATGTTGCTTCCACCTCCTTGGACGTGTAAAGTACCTTAGGTTTTTTTTTAAGGAGGATTGCCATGGCCGTGAGCAGCCATGGCTAAACTTTGAATTGTTTTCACAAAGTGAGAAGAGGAACAAAGTGATAGTTCATTTGAAATGTAAATCCTTAGTCATCAAAGGCCACATATAGGCAGCCCCTAAATCCTACACGTGCCCCACATAATGAATCATCCAATTTTGTTTCATTTCATTGTATTTTTTTTAAACCGGTGGGGCCCACTTTAATTATCTAATTAGCTACTTAATTAATCTTAATTAATCACTAATCTCCACTTAATAATCTAATCATAGTTAATTAATCCCTAATATCCATTAATATTTATATACTAATTGGAATTTATAACAAATCGTGCACTAATTAAAATCGAGGGTTAAAAGTCCTTGAACTTACGTCGATTAACTGACGAATAATTCGACGTAAAAAAATACGGGGTATAACACAATACCCCCGAGTAAACTTGATCAGGTCAAGGAAGACTGTGGGTGGAAGGGTATGGAGGTCGTTATTCCCGATCAAACTAAAGCTGTAACGACATATGTGGAAGGGTATTTAAGCATTCATACCTACCTTTTTACGTTTAGCACACTCGATCCCGTGGTAGTGAATTTTTGCAAACGGTATAATATCTGCCTCAGCCAGATTCATCTGTCATTTTGGAGGATCGTCGTGCTCCTCCGTTACTTTACCACAAACGTGAATATTCCCTTCACGATGAACCATCTACTCCGACTGTATAGTCCCCGTATTTTTCAAGGAGGTATGATTAAACTCACCAAACGAGCCAAAAAGATCCCTTTTCCGGTCTTGATGAAGATAGAGACCGAGGTTGGCAGGGCAGATTTGTCCGAGTTAGAACAAGGGACCTGATTCCTGCTGAAGAGTTGCCATTTCCCAAGAAAGGGAACCCAACCCGTAAGTAAATTTACTTTGGTATGGTATGGTCATATGTCTGAACCTACACTGACCCTTTGATTTTACTCGTATGTACATAGCACTTATTCGAACCCTCAGTGCGGTTCCAAACATTGATGAATACATCGGGAAGATCTGTTCCCAACTTACCTATGCCGACCGCAACTGGCGATATTTGTCTTGGTCCCGGTGGGAGGCCGAAAATCATGGTAAGTCCTTCCACCAGAGCGCTGCTCCATCTTCCTTGCGTGCTATGCTATGTTCGATAAGTTTAAACTATTCTTCTTTCCTTTACAGATCTTTCAAAGGCCACCAAAATCCAAGGTCAAGAGGTTACCGAGGCCTCGGCCGATGAACAAAACATCGAGGCTCCTGAGCAGGGAGACAAAGTAGAGAGGAGAAAAAGACAGTCCTCCGAGTCTTCTCGAGTTCCTTCTGAGGCCAGGAAAAGACCGAGACTCACAACCAGAGAGACCTCTTCGGAAGATGTCTCGGCCCGGGCCCTGGATATAAATATTGTTGATCAACTATCGGATCATTCCGATGATGAAGACCAGGCATTGGGTAAGCGCCGACTTACCGATGAGGGCCTCAATCAAGAGCTGACCGGTACTACAGAGATTACTCCACCCTTGGTGAAAAGCTCAAGTCCGATGCCGGCGGGCTCGAGGGATATCCCGAGACCGACGGACGTAGGGCGCTTCAGGTTGAAGATCGGGACGTCCAAAGATGCTACTACCGAGCCCGCACCTACTCGAGGCTCGGGACGGCTCCCAACCGCAGCCTCTGGATCAAAGACAGCTCCCTCCGTACCGGGTTCAAAGGTACTTAACATTCTGCCTTTGTATGGTATTGGTTCTGTCCTTTCGATACAAGCTGTGGCTTCGGCTGAGACAATTATTTACATACAGGACTCGGCCCCTTGATTGGTGGATATTTCCCCCGACTATGCTAAAGACAAAAGAAAAATGACCGGGGGGTCAACAGGGCCAGAAGAGACAGCCAGTTATAGGAGTTATGAGATACCCGCGCCTGGCATGTCGGGCTTCGAACATTTACCCATCCCTGTGGCCAACCATTTCGGGGTTAATTCAGGTCCCAGATTGGAGAAAGTCTTTCCTGCCGCCAGCGCCAACCCGAATCGGAAAAGTTTGATCTCTTTCAAGGTGCCGGCCGATATGAACATGTTGTCGAGGCCGGTCGGGGTAGCTAGCTATCTGTACCCTCTGGTGTCCTAAGAGGACCGGAAGAAGATGGCTGAAGTCAGCAAATCCTGCCTTTTCAATGAGGCTCAGCAGGCTTTGAACCGAGTATGTCCTGTTCCTTTGTTCTTTCACTTAGCTTTATTTTCTTGCCCCATCTTAATAACTTCTCCTCTTTTCCTTACAGGCCTCCGTGCTTCATCATGCAAGTTTCCACCGATTTAGGTCTAAAGTGGATCGGCTCAAGAAGGAGGTCAAAAGGAAAACTCAAGAGGTGGACGAGCTCATGGATCTCTATGGGCAGATATTGAAATGTATCTCGTCTCTCCCTGATCTTTCTACCCTTAAATTAGATTTGGCAGAGGCTCAAAACGAGGCTACCGAGGCCAAGCAGGAACATGACTAGCTGGCAGAGAAGGTAAGGGCTTTCGAAGTTTACAATAAACCTTTAATAGCCGATGCTAATGCCCCTCCTTCTTAGGCCCGGGTATACGTTAGCCAGATTGATCAATTTCGGGCGGAGCTTGATGGGATCAAACCTGACCTCAATACCCTCCAAGAAATGACAATTGCTGTTGTAGCCGAGCGGGATTCTCTCAAAGAGCAGCTTCGGGTGACGGTGGAGCAAGTAAACGGACTTGGGTCGTCACTTGCTGCGGCTAAGGCGGAGCGGGATAGACTGGGCCGGGATATCACCAGTCTGCGGGCTGAACATGAAAGATCCCTTGACCAGATCTCGAGCTATGATGATATGTTGGACCGGTATGAAGCCCACGTGACTGTTGCCGATAAGGCCAGTGATCTTCGAGCCGAGTACGTGCGGTGTTTATCTCGAAGAGAGGCCCTCGAAGAAATTCAAGCCACTGGAGTGGATTTATCAGATTTTATCAAGGAGGCCAAGAGGCTCAAGGCAGAGGCGAAGGCCGTATTCGATCCTGAGGATTCGGATGTTGACCTCGAGTCAGCCGAGAAAGAGACTGAAGGCTCGGGTGAAGATTAGGCTTAGGGGCTTTATGTTTCTTTTTGTTTTAAGGCCGTTTGTTTGAGCCTTTTTAAATCATCTATGTGTACATATATATAAAAAGAAAAAATTCTCATTCAGCCTATTCATCGCTTTTCGTTGTCTTTTATATGCGTTTCTCGATTTGTCATTTGTCCGATTCATGCCACTGTTTTGGCTTGCATTATTGTTTTGGGCTTGCATTTTGTTTTAGCCAGAATATAATTCAAGTGGTAATCGTTTCGTGATCGGGTTTTTCGTCTAAGTTGACTTTGATAATTATTTTATTTATAAGTGGCAAGACAGATCGGATCACAATATGTTTTATGTTTTTAGACCGTAGTCTTTAACTGTAGACCGTAGTCTTTTAACTGTAGACCATAATCTTTAACCGTTTAGACCATAGTCTTTTAAGTTTGCGTAAGTTTTTTAGACCGTAGTCTTTAATCGTTTAGACCTTCGTCTTTTAAGTTTGCGTAGTTGGCATATTTAGGAATCTGGTCCGGCGAAATGCAATATTGGCAATACTAGATGATTTTGATCAAGACAAGATTTTATTGATGAACCGACCAGAGATGTAACTACAATCATTGCCTTGGCAAGAACAAACTAATTGGACATGATTCAATCGATCGTTTGAACCTTACATCTGGTCCTATCGTTCAAGACTTGGCTTTACATAGTTATCACTTGGCTCGGGGTATAGTAGTCCCCTAGTATTCGAGTCTGAAATGTGAGGGCTCGTATACTATTGGTCCGATATGTGTAATCTCCAGTCCCTGGTCTTTGATCGGTTTGATCTAATCACGTAGTACGTTGTTCGGCACTGCCTCATTAAAAACTTTGCCGAAAACCTACTTCGGGACAAAACGGTCGAAGGGAAAAAGAGTGCAGCACGTGCTTTCAGTCTTAAGTCTATGACTCTTCAGTTTCCACTGTGCTGCTTCCGATGCCCCTTGGGTTGTATCCCTGCGTGGTTAAATTGAGAGAGAAGAAAAGCTAAAAATAAAAGTTATTCGTACCTTTAACAATAATATCTCTTTAAGTGTGCCACATTCTAGTTATTTTTCAACTATTTTCCGTCTTCGTTCTCGAGATGATATGAACCTTTCCCGATTATTGCGGTGACTCGATATGGCCCTTCCCAATTTAGGGATACTTTTCCTTCGTGGGGGTTCTTGGTGTGGAGTGTGACTTTCCTCAGTACTAAGTCCCCAATCTGAAAGTTCCTGAAGTTAGCCCTTCAGATATAATATCTTTGCATCCTTTGTTTTTGTGGGGCTATCATGATATGAGCATCTTCCCTCTTTTCGTCCACAGGATTCAGACTAGCAGACATTGCTTCACGATTCGAGTCCTCAGTGGCATATTGGAATCTTAAGCTTGGTTCACCGAATTCGACAGGTATTAGGGCCTCGACTCCGTATACCAGGGAGAACAGAGTTTCCGAGGTGCTTGATCTTACCGCCGTGCGGTAGGCCCATAAAACCTTGGGCAGAACCTCCTTCCATCGGTGCTTAGAGCCAGCTAGTCTTTTCTTTAGATTCTTGTTATATCCCGTATTTTTATATGACGGATTATTCGTAAGCTAATCGGTATAAGTCCAAGGACAAGATTATTTATGGATAGGAGACAAGGACTTTTAATCCCTGGTTTTTATAAATGCACGAATTGCTTATAAATTTTAATTGGTATAGAAATATTATTGGAGATTTGGGATTAATTTACCCTGATTAGATTATTAAGTGGGAATTTAGGATTACTAGCCTAATCAGATTATTAAGTGGGCCCCACTAAAATACATGGACAATTATGATTGGCTCATGAATCTTAGTGGGACATATGTCATGGCTGGACATGTGTCACTTCCACAGGAAGCATAAATATATATAAGATTGATGACTAATGAATCAACTATGTATTCATTTCATCTTCATCAATTTGTGAGCTATAGAGAGAGAAGGGGAGTTCGGCCATGGCTGGCTGAACTTGAAGTTCTTAGTTGTGGTCCAAAAATAATTTTTCCAAGGTAGTTCAACCATTTGAAGGGTCTATGGTAACGTGAATTGGTCCTTGAGGGCAGTGATAAGTTGATATTTTACCAACTTATCTCTTCTTTAATCTTATATTTTTGCTATGTTTGCTTGAGAAAATAGTGCATTTAATATCATTTACATCTATTTTACAGGTTTTATATGATTTATAAGTGATCGGAAGAAACCAAGTGAAAATCAAGTCAAAAAGAGGTCAAATTGGACAGATTCGCAAAACTATCAAAACTGGACAGTTTTGCAAAAACGGGACAGATTTGCAAAAAACGGGCAGAACTGCAAAAACGAAAATCTGGGGCATATTTTGTCATTTTTTGGACTTGGAAAAATTGGGAAAGATAAAAGAAGACTAGGGGGCAAAAACATATGATCTTTGGCACAACACACAAGTTCTTGGAGGCTAGGGTTCATCACCAACACCTTGGAAGAGAAGATTTGGAAGCACCCAATGAGAAATTCTTTACCCATTTCTTCTACTCTTGCTTTGTATTGAATATTTATGTGTGTAGTATTTCATTTCAATACTTGAACCTTGTTTATGGAAGTATATATTGTTTAAGTTTGGATTGAATCTCTTGTTTTGCTTATGTGTTGAATGATTTTATTCCTAATGAAGTGGGTTATTGTTTCTTTAATTAATCTCATTTTGAATGATTCTTAAGGGAGTAGCTAACCCTAAGACTTGCCCATTTATTTCGGTTTAAACTTGGAAGAGGCAAACTCGGGATTGGGAAAGATTAATTAACAAGAATTTGGGGCGTTAACCCTCATCTAATGGAAATCGACCTAGGGATAGGCGACACCACTTGTAGCCATATTCGGGTGTTCTTAATGCTCCTAATTGCTTTAGGGATATTCAATTAGGTAGTCTAGTTAGTCTTCGGAAGAAGCTAATTTAGAGTCATTATCCGAGGCTAAGTAATATAAACTCACCATTATTTGTAAATCATGAAGTCCATTGGATCGTTACTTGAGCGTAGTTTCCCTTGTATCCATGCTTGTGGCCATTGATCATTTTACTTGCTTTCTAGGTTAGTTTACATTTTTGCATTAGCTATAATTTTCTCCAAAACCCAAAATATTATCTATCGTTTGGCTTTAGCTATTATTGGTGAAAATTCCTACTTTTCCTAATCGCCTACATATTGTTCTCTGTGGGATTCGACCCCGACTCATAGTTGGGTAATTATATTTGCATACGACCGTGCCCATTCTAATTAATAGGGTGGATTTGGACGTTATCAAAAATGGCGCCGTTGCCGGGGAACAATTTGGCGTATTTGGTTTAGTTTCGGATTTATGCTAACTTGCTTTGGTCTAAACTTTCTTTGCTTTATTTTATCTTTTAAAAAAAAAACTGATCAGTTTTTGCAAAACTGTAAAACTGTCCAGTTTTTATTTCTGCAAATCTGTCCAGTTTTTGCCTCTGCAAAACTGTCCAGTTTTTGCAGAACTGTCCAGTTTTTGCAGAACTGTCCAGTTTTTGCAAAACTGTCCAGTTTTTGCTTTTGCTAAAATAAATTAAAAAAAAAAAAAAAACAATGGCATCTTGTAATGAAAATGGGTCGGATGGAAGTTGTTCATACTTTGATGACCCTTGTCCCTATTGTGGAGGACCTCACTCTTGGCAAAATTGTTTAAAGTCTCCTGGGGGAGGATTGTGCGCACAATCTCGAACCCATGTGTGGAGCATATGTGATAGATGTGGTGGTCAAAATGGCTATTGGGCTAATTGTGCTTATGTGTCCTTCCCTTCCCCGAACCCCCACTATGACGATTCTACTTTTTGTTGTGACAATGATAGGGAAATGGAAGTGGAAGAAGTTGAGAATGGACAAAATGGAGAGTTCAAGCTCATGATGGAATGCCTACTTGAAGGAGGAAATGAAAAGCAAAAAGCCTTGGAGGAGTACTTGGAAACTAGTCTCCAAAATGGCTTGATGAATGAATACAAAAATCTTCCATGGACATTTGAACAAAATCAAGAAGAATTCTCAAATGCTCAATATGAGGAGAGAATGCCCATGTTGGAGGCCAATCATGAAAAGGAGGAATCAAGAATTGAAAATCCTCCAAACGAATCTATTTTCATTAGAGATGCCAAAGAAGAAAAGAAATTAGAGTCAACCGTTGTCTTGAGAAAAATGGTGGAAGTTGACTCTAGTTTGGGGGAAAATGAGAATGTCAAAATTCGGAAAAATTTGCAAATCGGAAGGTTGAAGTCTCACTCCAAGCATTTTTCAACATTGGATTTGTATGGTGATATGGGAATTGAGTCACATACATCCATGTTGGATGGTGAAGAAGAAAGACAAGTGCCTTACATCTTACAATTCGAAAGAGTAAGAAGGCAAAATGACATTCCTCATTTGAAAGCCAAGAAGTGCAGAATGAAGAAATTAACATTTGGCTTGTTCATCTACTTACCACCCCCCACCGCTCGTGATCACAAACTTGAGTCCAAGTTGGGTGCCCAATTCATAAGCTCCAAATGGCGAGAAAAGCGGTAAAGGTAACCGTCGTGCCGCGACGTTAACTTAAGCGCTTGGTGGGAGGCAACCCATCGTTTTAAAAAATTTAAATCGTTTTTGAAATTTTATTTTTTAGAATAGTTTAGTTTATGGTTTTTGACTAATCTGCAAAGTTTCAGAATTTTTGGAGTTGTTTTGAGCAGGTCGGATTTCCGGACAGCCCCAAACCAGTAGCTGCTGAAAATTGCAGCACTGTTAACAGAACTGTTTTGCACAGTTTTTGCAAAACTGTCCAGTTTTTGCAAAATTGTCCAGTTTCTGCAGAACTGTCCAGTTTCTGCAAAACTGTCCAGTTTTTTTTGCAAAACTGTCCAGTTGCAAAAAAAAAAAAAAAATCTATTTTTATGTTTTGTTTTGATTATGTGCAATGAGAACACTGCAATATTTTTAGTTGGGGGTGGCATGTGGTAGCACGTTATATTTTGGTTATGCTTGATTGTGTGCCCTTGTCGGGTTTATTTTGTGACTGTTGGTGTGGCTGTGGATAAACGTTACAAATGGAACTTGCTCAAATTCTTGAAAATTTCGTTCTTTTTGCATGTTGTGGATTAGTCACTTTTGTTATTTTATTTCCGTTCTAAGTTAGGTAGTTTAGGAGTAAAAACTTTTGTTATTTTATTTCCGTTCTTAGTTAGGTAGTTGAGGAGTAAAAATGGTGTTGGGATGTGATTTTTTACCCCTTGGCTAATTTTTGGCTTGCTTGGTACCAACTTATTTAAACCTTAACATATGAACTCTTGATTTTTGAAAAAGAAAAATGATTGAAGTAAGGTTTCTTGTTATGACTTTTAGATTTAATTTTTGGCTCTTACTTTCACTAATTAGTCTCTTTAGGCTATGAGTGACTTTTTGAGTTCATTTGTTTCAATTGGTTCTTGGATACATATTCTACTTGAGTTTTCATGTGCCATGTGTGATGAGGTTTATTTGTGAGTTCTTTTGCATTATTTGTGGTCTAGAACTTGCCCGGAATGAGTTTCAAGGCGAAATCCTAGACTACACTTGGTTTGAAAAATGATGTTAGGCCTTCCTTGAACCGCTTTTGTGCCTTAAATATCCTACCCTTGCATATTTTCCCTAGTCAACCCCGTTTGAGCCTTTAACATTTTCTTTGGCAACCATGTTACAAACTTTAACCTTTTGTTCTTTATTGATCTATCTTTTGGTACCCTACCTCCTTAAGTGCGTTGAAAGTGCAAACGTAGGCTAAAAGCCTAAGCTTGAGGGTGATAGTTGGAAAAAGTTGTGATGTGGGAGTTACTTTAAGGTGAAAGAAAAAAAATGAAGTAGTAGAAAAAAAAATTGGAAACTTCCTTGTTATTTTGAAAAAGAAAAAAATAAAAATAAAGGAAGGAATAATAAAAAGTTGTGAATAAAGGGAAGACTAGTTGGCGAAATGAAAAATGAAAAAAAATGGTGGAAAAGCTTGAAAGGAAGGGTGCTTTGATTGTTGAAAATTGTAGTGCTTAGGGAGGTTTTTGAGTCACTATTTCCAAATTATGTCCCTACCTTAACTAAAAGCCTACATTACAACCCTTTAAGTCCTAATTGATTTTGAACCAAGTGTGTCTATATTAGTGGAGAAATACATGAAGGGCAAGCTTATGGTACTACTTGTGCAATTGAACATCTTTGTGAGAGAAGAGAGTTAATTCTTTCTATTTAATATCCCATTTGTGTTTTGAATTACATTTTCTAAGTGTGGGATTCTCTCTTGAGTGTGAGGGCACATGAGAATTTAAGTTGTGAAAGTGTTTCATTTTCCAATTGAGAGGAATGAACAAAAGAAAGTTGTTTTGCGATAAGGAGGCAAATTTTGAAGCTTTAGTGTCATGACTTGATTGCTACTTTGATTAATTTGGTGTTTGAGCACTTGAAAGGAAAATGAAGTTTTTAAGAAGAAGTTGGTGATTCATATGTTTTGAATTAATTGTTGGTACCAATCAAAGTCACGTTTTTGTGCTTAAAGTAGACTTTTTAACTTGGTATGATGTTGGTGCACTATTGAGTCGATTTCTTCGAAAGAGATTGTATGTTTTGAATTGCTTGAGGACAAGCAATAGTTTAAGTTTGGGGGTTTGATAAGTTGATATTTTACCAACTTATCTCTTCTTTAATCTTATATTTTTGCTATGTTTGCTTGAGAAAATAGTGCATTTAATATCATTTACATCTATTTTACAGGTTTTATATGATTTATAAGTGATCGGAAGAAACCAAGTGAAAATCAAGTCAAAAAGAGGTCAAATTGGACAGATTCGCAAAACTATCAAAACTGGACAGTTTTGCAAAAACGGGACAGATTTGCAAAAAACGGGCAGAACTGCAAAAACGAAAATCTGGGGCATATTTTGTCATTTTTTGGACTTGGAAAAATTGGGAAAGATAAAAGAATAGGGGGAAAAACATATGATGTTTGGCACAACACACAAGTTCTTGGAGGCTAGGGTTCATCACCAACACCTTGGAAGAGAAGATTTGGAAGCACCCAATGAGAAATTCTTTACCCATTTCTTCTACTCTTGCTTTGTATTGAATATTTATGTGTGTAGTATTTAATTTCAATACTTGAACCTTGTTTATGGAAGTATATATTGTTTAAGTTTGGATTGAATCTCTTGTTTTGCTTATGTGTTGAATGATTTTATTCCTAATGAAGTGGGTTATTGTTTCTTTAATTAATCTCATTTTGAATGATTCTTAAGGGAGTAGCTAACCCTAAGACTTGCCCATTTATTTCGGTTTAAACTTGGAAGAGGCAAACTCGGGATTGGGAAAGATTAATTAACAAGAATTTGGGGCGTTAACCCTCATCTAATGGAAATCGACCTAGGGATAGGCGACACCACTTGTAGCCATATTCGGGTGTTCTTAATGCTCCTAATTGCTTTAGGGATATTCAATTAGGTAGTCTAGTTAGTCTTCGGAAGAAGCTAATTTAGAGTCATTATCCGAGGCTAAGTAATATAAACTCACCATTATTTGTAAATCATGAAGTCCATTGGATCGTTACTTGAGAGTAGTTTCCCTTGTATCCATGCTTGTGGCCATTGATCATTTTACTTGCTTTCTAGGTTAGTTTACATTTTTGCATTAGCTATAATTTTCTCCAAAACCCAAAATATTATCAAGTGTTTGGCTTAGTGTAGAAGTGAAAATTTCTTACTTTCCTAATCGCCTATATATTGTTCTCTGTGGGATTCGACCCCGACTCATAGTTGGGTAAATTATATTTGCATACGACCGTGCCCATTCTAATTAATAGGGTGGATTTGCCAAAGATGATATGTTTTTGCCCCCTAGTCTTCCTTTTATGTTTCCCAATTTTTCCAAGTCCAAAAAATGACAAAATATGCCCCAGATTTTCGTTTTTGCAGTTCTGCCCGTTATTTTTGCAAATCTGTCCCGTGTTTGCAAAACTGTCCACTTTTGACAGTTTTGCAAAACTGTGCAGTTTTGTCCAATTTGACCTTTTTTTGACTTTATTTTCACTTGGTTTCTTCCGATCACTTCTAAATCACATAAACCTGTAAAATAGATGTAAATGATATTAAATGCACTATTTTCTCAAGCAAACATAGCAAAAATATAAGATTAAAGAAGAGATAAGTTGGTAAAATTTGGACGTTATCAGGCAGCAAGAGTGTTTATTAATTGAAGTTATCAATTTCAGCAAGTTAAGGAGATGAGTTTATGAAGGTAAGATTTAATCATTTTTACATGTTTTAGAGGTGATTTGGACTTGTTATAAATTGGTAGATATGAATTGAATACATGGAATTATGTATGTTGATGTTGAAGTGTTGTTGAGCCGTGTAAGGGGGCTGTTGTAGTTGGAATTGATGAATTAATTTTAAGTGCTATTTTGGTTGTTGTTATCATGAATTATGTAATGAGAGTGGAGGAATTAAATGGTTAAAGTTGAGGTTGAATTTGTTTTGTGGGCTGTTGTAGAATTTGTGGTGATATTAGCATAGTTTTCTTGCATATGAATGAATGATGTTGTTGTCGTGTGTGGGCTGGTATAAATCACGAATTTGGATGAAATGATTGTATGAAATAATGTATAAGAATCGTATGTGGTTTGCTTGGTGTGTTCGTAGGTGTTCGCAAGATTTTCGAGCATCTTTTTATGTTGTTAGTTAGGGGCTATTTTGAGTATATTGTTGTTCTTGTTGAGATGAAAGATCAAGTATAGTTAAGATTATACATTATGGTGTTATGTTGGTTGGGCTGTTAGAAGATCGTCTGATGAAAACGTTAAGACTATGGATCATTACAGACAACTTGAATATGTAGTAGTCATATGTGTATTGTTATCGAGTGTTGTGAATGTGGGCTATTTGGAATGTTGTGCGGGCTGTTCGGGTGTTTTCGAGTCTTGTCTTGAATAGCCTCGATATAGTACATGAACGTGTGGGTATTGATGTTGGCTTAGTTGTTATGAAGTTTATTTGAATATAAGGGAAACGTCGTCTAATTTTCTAGAAAAGAGTTACTAACATTAGAATACGTTTTGAATCTTCCCGTAACTTAACCATAGTTCTTGACGTCTTAATATAGGTTGAGACACTTTGAACAGCATATACGTTACGGATAAGCGCTAAAGGTACGTAAAGCCTATCCCTTCTTTCTTTTGGCATGTCTTAGACGTAAGTGATGAATGATATAAGCTTTGGGGTAATACCATTCAGAAGTTCCGAATATGATTCATGATTCTTATTCACTTCTTGATGTTAGAACTTTTAAAGTAGTTAAGCTACTGCCCTCGAGCTTTCTATATGTTGGATAGTATAATCGGATGTATAAGTTTCTATTCCTAAAAGCTCTATAATGACTAATGTCTCTGACTTCATAAGTTATTTCACATTATCTCGATACATGTCTATGATTCCTGAGGCTCCCTTTGATATAGTTCATAATGATATTTAAAGAGTACTTAACATGACTATCGCTTTGACACTCGAATGTTAGCTAGTCTACTTGTCTATCGAGTCTCAGATGATGATTTAATTGCATATGGTTACTCACTACTCTGCTCGTGCATACTGTTGTCACATCATTCACCGAGTCTCGGGCCGGGTATGCTATCATGCACGGTTTTACTACATTATTCACCGAGTCCCATAATGGGCCGGGTACGGTATACGATGATATGATTATTCACCGAGTCCCATAGTGGGTCGGGTACGGTATATGATGATATGATTATTCACCGAGTCCCATAATGGGCTGGGTACGGTATACGATGATCTGATTATTCACCGAGTCCCATAGTGGGCCGGGTACGGTATATGATGATATGACTATCCACCGAGTCCCATGATGGGCCGGGTACGGTATACGATAATGATATGCATGACTTGCTTTGTAAGGCTCAGGTACAGTGATTTATTGATTATCATACTTGTCTCCTGGAATCTTTACTTCAGTTATGATCTTCCATATTGTATTTCATGCTTTATATACTCAGTACATATCTCGTACTGACCCCCCTTTCTTCGGGAGGGGGGGGGGGCTGCGTTCATGCCCGCAGGTACAGATACATGATTTAGCGACCCTCCAGCTTAGGACTTCTACTCAGCTGTCTTGGAGTGCTCTGTTGTTCCGGAGTCTAGACTTTTGGCATAGATCTGCTAATATGTGTATATGTTCATTCAGGGGTGCGGCGGGGCCCTGTCCCGCCATATGTTACTGTTGATACTCTTAGAGGTCTGTAGACATATGTGTGGGTTGTATATAGATGTTGTTCAGTTGTGTTAGCATGACTTGTGTTTTGGGACGTCCCCATTTGTAGTGGCTGCCTTGTCGGCTTGCGTATGTGTATGGTTGGGACGTTCCCATATGCTATGATAGCCTTGTCGGCTTATGTACGATGTTATCCGTTGATAGTGTGACTCCACAGGAGATAGGTTGCCTTGCTATATATATATGTGTGTGTGACAGTTCTGAGATGACATATTGTTCCTAAGAATTTCCATGTTATGTTCAGTTCGAATGGATTATAGTTAACAGGTGTGTACTAGTGTCCAGCTCGGGCACTAGTCACGGCCTACGGGGTTGGGTCGTGACAATTCTGCAGTATAATTTTATTGGTAGATTCATCCTGGCCGTTCGCGATTGGGTGATACGGGTTGGACAAGATCTTCTTGATCTTGTATTCTTCAAGAAACTTGCTAACCTTGCTGCCTATGAACTGCTTCCCGCTATCGTATGCGATTTCCACGGGTACCCCGGATCGACAGATTATATGGTCATAAATGAAATCAATAACTTCTTTCTCCCTGACTTTCTCAAGTGCGTGTGCTTCAACCCATTTAGAGAAATAATTGGTCATAAGTAAAATAAGTTACGCTTTACCTAGGGCCCATGGCAAAGGCCCTACTATTTCCATACCCCATTTCATGAATGGCCATGGGGAAAGGACCTGATGAAGCTCTTCCTCGGGTTGGTGTATTGACGGAGCGTGCCTTTGGCATTCGTTGCACTTTCGAGCGAAGGCTTTGGCGTCTTCCTCCATCTCGTTCCAATAGTAACTCGCTCTGATCATCTTGCGGACCAGTGAGTCGGCTCCCGAATGGTTTCCGCAAGTCCCCTCGTGAATTTCGCTCATAACGTAGTCAGTTTCTCCCAGCCCTAGACATCTCGTCAAGGGGCTGTGGAATGACCTTCAGTATAACTGGTCATCGACCAAACAAAATCTAGCTGCTTTGGTTCGGAGGACCCTTGATTCTTTGGCATCAGACGGTAGCTTTCCTGTTTGAAGATAGTCTATGTATTTGTTCCTCCAATCCCAAGTGAGGCTGGTGGAGTTTATCTCGGCGTGACCGGTTTCTATGACCGATCTCATCAATTGCACCATAGCTCCAGAATTGAATCCATCCGATTCTACCGATGATCCCAAATTTGCAAGGGCATCTGACTCATTATTTTGATCCCGAGGCACGTTTTCCAACATCCATTCTTTGAACCGGTGATGGACAACTTGCAGTTTTTCTTGGTATCGCCGCATTCGGTTGTCCTTGACTTCGAATGTTCCATTCACTTGGTTGACCACCAGGAGAGAATCGCATTTGGCCTCTATGATTTCGGCTCCCAAGCCTTTAGCCAGTTCTAAACCTGCAATCATAGCCTCATACTCGACTTCGTTATTAGTCAAATCAGTAGATGTAATAGACTGTCTTATTATGTCACCTGAGGGAGGTTTGAGAACGATCCGTAACCCGGACCCTTTTACATTTGAAGCACCGTCTGTGTAAATGGTCCAGACTCCCGCACTAGTCCCCGAGGCAAGAAGCATTTCTTTATCAACCTCGGGGATCATGGCCGGTGCAAAATCGGCTACGAAGTCCGCCAGTATTTGTGATTTGATAGCAGTTCGAGGTTATATTCAATATCATATCCGCTAATCTCCACAACCCATTTTGCTAATCGGCATAAGAGTTCAGGTTTATGCATGACATTCCTTAAGGGGTATGAAATTACGACACATATGGGATGACATTGAAAGTAAGGTTTTAATTTTCTAGATGCGCTTAACAAAGCTAAAGCAAGTTTTTCTAAATGCGGGTACCTGTTTTCAGCGTCACCTAGGGTTCTGCTTAATAATAAACCGGGTATTGCGTACCTTTCTCCTCTTGAACCAGGAAACCACTTACCGCTATATCAGACACCGCCAAGTATAGATTTAACTGCTCGTTCGCTTTTGGCGTGTGGAGCAAAGGCGGGCTTGATAAGTACTTCTTGAGTTCTGCTAAGGCCATCTGACATTCGGGGGTCCAAGCAAAGTCGGTCTTTTTCTTTAGCAACAAAAAAAAAACGATGACTTTTATCCGAAGATCTGGAGATAAATCAGCTTAGGGCGGCTATCCGCCCGGTCAATCTTTCTACCCTTTTGATATCGTTTATCACGATGATGTCTTCAATTGCCTTTATCTTATCCGAGTTGATTTTGATCCCTCAATTCGAAACTATGAATCCGAGAAACTTACCCTAACCAACACCGAAGGCATATTTTTCCGGGTTCAGCTTCATGTTGTACTTCCTTAATATACTGAAAGTTTCCTGCAAATACTTTAAATGGTCCTCTGCTCGCGGGGATTTAACGACCATGTCATCTATATAAACTTCCATTGATTTACCTATTTGGTGCTCAAACATGCGGTTGACTAGCCGTTGATAGGTGGCACCGGCATTTTTAGGCCGAAGGGCATTACATTATAACAATACGTGCCAGACCTAGTTATGAAAGAGGTTTTTTCTCGATCCTCCGGGTCCATCTATATTTGGTTGTACCCGGAGTAGGCATCGAGAAAACTCAGTTTATCGTGACCCGTAGTAGCGTCGATCATGTGATTGATGATGGGTAAAGAAAATGAATCCTTCGGGCAAGCCTTGTTTAAATCTTTATAATCTACTGATGTGCCGTGAATTTCGGCACATTTTATGCTTTTGTAACTAGAGGTGTTGCTTGTTTTTAAGTGTTTTTACATCGTTTCTTATGTTATTTTTGTGTTTTATAGGGTTGGTCAAATAAGGATCGGAAATGATAAGGAATGCTGAAAAACGGACAACTTGGAGCTAAATGACGGTCCGTAACACATGTTACGGACCGTAACGTGATCCGTACCAGAGAGGATATGTGCCGCTATGAAGGACGGTCCGTAACTCATGTTACCGACCGTAACCCTCACCGTAACGTCTCTCAAATTTTCAGAAAGGTGCTATGTAGTGTCACAGGTTACGCCCTAGATGGACGGTCCGTAACTCAGATTACGGGTCGTAACGTCATGGCGTAATGCATTGGCCACTGAAGATTGAGGCCATGATCCGCCGGGAAATACGGACCGTAACCTGTGTTACGGTCCATCGCATGGTGGCCGTGACAGGATGCCAATAAGGGGACGGAACGAAGGACAGACCGTAACACAGGTTACGGTCCGTAACGATGCCGCGTAAGAATGTTTTTATCCAGAAACTTGGTGCGATTTTTGTCCCTATAAATACTTAAAGTAGGGTTTTAATTTCAGAATTCAGATTTCTTTTGGGAGCATTAACTCTAGGTCTTGAATATTAGAAGTGGTTGGAGCATTTAAAGCAACAACTTCACTTTCATTCCATATTGTATTCGCATCGTAAGTATATTATGTTAACTTTTAAGCTTTCTTTGTTAGCCAAAATTATGAGTAGCTAATTATAGCGCTAAGGTTGTGGATCCCATGATGGATATTATGTGAATGGGTTTCTACTATTGATATATGCATAATGGTTGTTAGTATTTATTCTATCTTTGTGCGTTAGCGTGGGTAATGATTGCAAGCATTAGCCTAAGCCATTATATTAACTTTTCTTGGGAAAGAGAGTTAGTATTGGTAAGATTGAATAACAATGACTCGAGGCGTTAACCCTCGTTTAATAGACTAAATTAGGGATAAGAACAAGTCTAAATTGGCATTATTGGTCGCTCTTCGATTGCAACTCTTTTATATTCGGAAGAAGCATAAAGAGGAAATACTGCTTAACTGTTGGAAAACATTTGGAAGTCCTTAAGAGATTAAGTGCATATTCATAGAACAACCATTAGAAGTATATCACATTGAAACCTGAAGCATAATATCTAATCAAATTGGGGAAGACAACCTTAGTCTCTATCTCGCATTAAGTACAATTCTAGTCTAAGTATTCAATTACATTATTCAACAAATATTTCAAACTATCAGGAATAGGATTAAAGCCTTTAAAGACTAGTATCGCATACGATTAGTATCCTTTTCTCTCCATATATTCCCTGTGGGATTCGACCCCAACCTTGTTGGGTTACTATATTTGACAATGTTCGCTTTACGCCATTAATAGGTGCAATTTGAGCGTATCAAATTTTGGCGCCGTTGCCGGGTAATACGGTTTAGAAATTACTGATTGTTGTGTACTCTTCTTTAAAACTTTTTCTATTCCATCACACCTTGTTTGCTGTTGTAGTGAACCATGTGAACATGGCAGGAAGACCCAATCGCAATCAAGGAAACCAAGGGGGACTCCAAGTGAACCCTCTTGCACCAGAAGAGGAGGAGGATGAGAATGTATTTGCGGAATTTATCAATGAAGCTGATTATGCTTCTGCTGTGGTTCCTCCTAGAACGGGAAATGCTAATTTCAAAATTGATATTTCTATCTATCAGCTATTGAAACTTGAAGGCTATTTCCGCAATTCTTCGGAGGATTGTCCACTCCGGCATTTGAAGAACTTCCTGCATGTATGTGCTCAACAATCCCAAGGTGTAGTTCCTGTTGATGCACTGCGGTTACGGGTCTTTAAATATTCCTTGGCTGGCCAAGCAAGGGAATGGTATGAAAAGCACCCCAACAATACTATTCATACCTGGAACGAGTTAGCCAATACATTTTTGAAAAAATGGTTCCCACCAAGCAAAAAGGCTGAGCTTCGGGACAATATCTTCGAGTTCAAACAACTTCCGGGGGAACAATTATATGCAGCATGGGAGCGTTTCAAATACTATCTAGCTCAATCTCCGACTCATGGGTTTCCAGATGCTATCCTCACTGACAAGTTCTATAAGGGGTTAGATACCATGAATCAAATTGTTGTCAACACTGCAGCAGGGGGATGCTTCATGGACAAATCATTTGTCAACATCACCAGGTTGCTCGATAAGCTTACTACCCACAATCAAGCTTGGCACTCGAGTGATAGTGAAGTCCTGTCATATGGTAGTCCCTCTGCTGCCGCGATGGCCAAAGAAAATCACGAGCGAGATCATGCTTTTGCTCAATTGCAAACCACCGTGGATTTATTGTCGAAGAGACTTATGGAGAAAGAAGCCAAAAATGTTAATGTTGTCAAGGAGATGCCACCTCATGCTCCCGGAATGTACCAAGTCTCTGAAGAAGCTTATCTAGAGGGGCAGCCACAATATGAAGATGCTAATTATGTCAACAACTCGCAAGGGGGTTATCAACGGCAAAATTATCAAGGTCCAGGTCATCACCCATGGAAAAATCCTCAACAACAATTTCAAGGGAACAATTATAGCAGAATTGATCAGGGCAATCCAAATCAAGGGAATTACAACAACAATAATTATGGCAACAAAAGCTCGAACCCCTATATTCCACCTAGGGGGCAAGCATCCAATTCCCAACAGTGGAGAGATAATTCATCTAGCAACTCTGCTGGCAACACGTCTACTGATTCTGCGGAACTGAAAAGTATGATGCAGAAAATGCTTATGAATCGGGACAGAACAGACAGCACAATCAAGGGAATGTCTCAGGTTCAACTATCTCATTCAGCTTCCATTCAAAAGCTTGAATCGCAATTCAGGGACCTTTCCCGAGAAGTGCATACTCCTCAACGTGGACAACTACCAAGTGATACAGTTCCAAATCCAAAAGGTAGTGGAGTAAACTCTTTGGAGCATGCAACTGCTAGTAGCACCAGAAGTGAAAAAATACTTCAAGGTGCTAATAAAAAGGTGATTGATCTTGAGCCAATTGTTGAAAAAGAAGCGCAGCCTGATGTATCTGATGATATTGTAGAGGAAGAAGCAGAGGAGGAAGTCCCTATTATAGCTGAAGAGGAGCAGAACCTTGATAATCTCAAGGCACAAGGAGAAAAACCGAAAAAGGGAAAGGCAAAACTTTCTGGCGCTCTCCGCCCATTGAGCCAATTGTTCAAATCTTCACCGCCTTTTCCTCAAAGGCTAGTAGGAAAAACAGAAGATGACAAGTGCTTGTAATTTTATGATCAACTCAAGCAGTTGACGATGAACATTCCCTTCATGGACGCTGTCCAAGAAATGCCTGGCTTTGCTAAGTATTTGAAGGATCTCTTAACAAAGAAGAAGAAGCCATTGAAACACGACACTGTGGGTATCACTTATCGCGTTAGTGCTGTTCTTTCCAAGACCACAGTGCAAAAAAGGAAAGATCCCGGAGCATTCAAAATTCCATGTACCATAGGGCAGCAGGATTTTGCCAGGGCTTTGTGTGATAACGGGGCTAGCATAAATCTTATGCCCCTAGAAATTTTTAAGAGATCGGGATTAGCGATGCCAAGGCCAACTACCATGAGGTTGCAGATGGCCGACAGATCGATAAAAAGCCCAGTGGGGGTAGTTGATGATGTGCTTGTTTAAATCGGGGAATTCCTACTGCCGGTAGATTTCGTGATTCTTGATTGTGCTATTGATCAAAAGATTCCTATTATTCTAGGAAGACCTTTCCTTGCGACGGGGAGGGCTCTTATGGATTCCGAGAAGCATGAGATCAAGTTTCGGGTGAACGATGAAGAGGTGACTTTTCACGCCAGCAAAGGCATGAAATTACCTAGTCCTTATCAAAGTATTTCAGTCATTAATTCTGTTGATGAGGTGGATGAAGCAGTAGAATTCAAAATGGAGGAAGAATGCTGGGTGAAGCATTATCGGCCATCTTGGTAAATTTCGATACAGAACAAATGGAGGGATATATTGAGACAGTGAATTCATTCACCGGTCTGGGATCTTACTCTTATGAGCCCAAGAAACTGTCTCTTGATTTAGAGAAACGAACAACTCCTCCAGTAAAATCATCAATTATTGAGCCACCGAAGTTGGAACTCAAGCAACTTCCATCCCATCTTAAATATGTGTTTCTTGGAGCAAATACTACCCTCCCAGTTATTGTGTCATCACTTCTGAATGAGGGACAAATTCAAAGACTCATCGCAGTCTTGAGGAAACATTTACGAGCTTTGGGTTGGACTATTGCAGACATCCGGGGGATTGCCTTTGGGATTTGTGAGCACCGAATACAGTTGGAGGAGGAAAGTTCGCTAAGTGTTGAGCATCAAAGAAGATTAAATCCACCGATGCAAGAGGTGGTGAAGAAAGAGATTATTAAGTGGCTAGATGCGGGGGTGGTTTACCCTATTGCCAACATTCCATGGATAAGCCCGGTCCAGTGTGTGCCGAAGAAAGGGGGCATCACTGTTATCCCTAACTCTAAAAATGAGTTCATTCCAACGCGAACTGTCACCGGTTGGAGAGTGTGTATGGACTACCGGAAGCTGAATACCGCATCTTGCAAGGATCACTTCCCTATGCCTTTTATTGATCAAATGCTTGATCGGCTAGCTGGAAGGTCTTATTATTGTTTCTTGGATGGGTACTCAGGGTACAACCAAATCAACATCGCATTGGATGACCAAGAAAAGACTACTTTCACTTGTCCCTATGGGACATTCGCTTTCAGCCGGATGCCATTTGGTCTTTGCAATGCCCCAGCTACCTTCCAACGATGCATGATGTCCATATTCTCTGACATGGTTGAAAACTTTCTTGAAGTCTTCATGGATGACTTCTCTGTGGTGGGAGATTCATTCGATGAATGTTTGGACCATCTTGATCGGGTGCTACAAAGGTGTGAGGACACAAACCTCGTGCTCAACTGGGAGAAGTTTCATTTTATGGTAAAGAGGGCATTGTCCTTGGCCATAAGATTTCAGAAAGAGGGATTGAGGTTGATCAAGCCAAAATCGATGTGATTTCCCAACTCCCTCCACCCATTTCAGTAAAAGAAGTTCGGAGTTTCTTGGGACACGCCAGATTCTATAGAAGGTTTATAAAAGACTTCTCCAAAATTGCAAACCCAATGTGCAAACTCTTGGAAAAAGAGTCCAAATTCAATTTTGATGAGAAGTGCATCAAGGCTTTCGACGAGTTGAAGCTGAAATTAACCTCCGCACCTATTGTTGTGTCCCCGGATTAGTCACTTCCCTTTGAATTAATGTGTGACGCCAGTGGTTCTGCAATTGGCGCTGTGCTTGGTCAGCGGCTAAACAAAATCCTGCACCCAATTAATTATGCCAGCAAAATACTGAATGGAGCTCAATTGAACTATACAGTAACGGAGCAAGAATTACTTGCTATTGTTTATGCATTTGAAAATTTTCGGGCTTATTTGTTGGGTGCCAAGGTAGTGGTTCACACTAACCATGCTGCCTTGTGCTATTTGATGGCTAAGAAAGATGCTAAGCCTAGGTTGATAAGATGGGTCTTGTTGCTACAGGAATTTGACTTTGAAGTAAAAGACCGTAAAGGGTCAGAAAATCAAGTAGCTGACCATCTATCCAGACTGGAAGCACCGGGAGACCGATTGATGTGCTGGATATTGATGACACTTTTCCGGATGAAAGAGTCTTGGTCATCTCCAATGATGTGGCACCATGGTATGCCGATATTGCTAATTATTTGGTAACTGGCATCGTTCCTGAAGAGTTGAAGGCATATCAAAAGAAGAAATTCTTGAGAGATTGCCGACAGTATTATTGGGATGAGCCTTACTTATTCAGGACTTGTGCTGACAATATGATCCGAAGATGTGTGGCGGGGTCTGAGGTGATGGATATTTTAAAGGCGTGCCATGATTCTCCGGTTGGTGGGCATCACAGTGGAAATAGAACCGCAGCCAAGGTGCTAGAGTGTGGCTACTACTGGCCAGCCATTTACCATGATGCAAATATGTTGGCACACTCTTGTGATAAATGCCAACGCCAGGGCACAATAGGTCGGAGGCATGAAACTCCGATGAATTTTTTTCTTAAGGTGGAGCTCTTTGATGTATGGGGGATTGATTTTATGGGGCCCTTCGTGAGCTCCTACGACCTAAAATACATTCTTGTCGTGGTGGATTATGTCTCCAAATGGGTGGAGGCGGAGGCCTTGCTTAACAATGATGGTAGGAGAGTCAATGCCTTTCTAAAAAAGAACATCTTTACTAGATTTGGCACTCCTAGAGCTATTATCAGTGATGGTGGCTCTTATTTCTACAACAAACCATTTGCTGATCTTCTTGAAAAAATATGGCGTGCATCACAGGGTTGCCACTCCATATCATCCTCAGACGAGTGGTCAGGTTGAGGTCTCAAACAGAGAGATAAAAAGCATCTTGGCGAAGACGGTCAATGTGAATCGCACTGACTGGTCCAAAAAGTTGGATGATGCTCTATGGGCATATCGCACGACGTTCAAAATGCCTATTGGGACTTCACCGTATAAGTTGGTATTTGGGAAGGCATGTCATTTTCCTATTGAGCTTGAGCATAAAGCCCTTTGGGCATTGAAAAAGCTGAATATGGAGTGGCATGAAGCAACAAAGCTGCGGTTGTTTCAAATCAATGAGATGGATGAATTTAGGTACAATGCCTATGAAAGTGCAACACTGTACAAGGAAAAGATGAAATACTATCATGACTCGAAGATCCTAAAAAGGGATTTTCAGCCAAAGGACTTGGTTTTGTTGTACAATTCACGCCTAAAGTTCTTTCCAGGCAAGTTAAAGTCTCGGTGGTCTGGTCCTTTTGAAATTGTTAATGTTTCCCCAAATGGAAGCGTCATTGAGGTGAAATCCGAGGATGGCACTCGGACTTTTAAGGTGAATGCACAAAAAGTGAAGCATTACCATTGGTGTATTGATGATGGTAAGGTCGTTGATAGGTACCGTTTGAAATACGGTTCCTGTACTCGAATATGAGGTATCACGTCGAGCTGTGACGTTAAACCAAGCGCTGTGTGGGAAGCAACCCACATTTACCGCTTTGTAAGTAGTTTAAATTTTTTATTTCCTTTGTGTTCTTTTGTGTTTTTGATGTGCTAATGTGGTAGGATTTTGAGAACTGAAGAGGCCAAATAACTGTTGAGTTTTCCCAGACGAGACGCTTCAAGTTACGGCCCGTAACTAATGTTACGGTCCGTATCATGTAGCGTAACAAGCGAAAAGAAAATCAGAAATCACAGAAGGATGAAGGAAGAGTGTTACGGCATGAGTTACGGACCGTCGTACATGTTACGGACCGTAACACATGATCGTAACTTGGACAAACATCTGGGCATTCACTGGAAATTTTGCACCCATTACGCCAGGTAATACGGACCGTAACACGAGTTACGATCCGTCGGTTGTAGTGCCAGGTCATTAATGAACAAGGAAAACGGGGTCGTTTGGTTGATCGTAACACGTGATACGTCTCGTATCTCATGTTACAGTCCGTAACAGGGAATGTAACTGTCGGGCATGTTTAAATACATGACCTGACGGTTACAAAAATTTTAAAAAGGAACCGGTGCCTTCAAACTTCTTAACTCCCTCTCCCTCATAATTCCCCTCTTCTTTTCTTTATCTCCCTCTCTCTTCATCTCCCACTCTCCCTCATCTTTCTTACACCATAGTTGTTGTGTTATTGTTCAAAATCCCTTTTTTACATTTCGAGTGCCGTCAAATCATCGCCAACGATCAGGTATCGCCATGTCTTTACTCTCTTTCTTCTTTTATCGACACGATTGCTACGATCTTCATGAGTAAATTCGTATGATATGCGTTGAAATTAGTGTGTTGATTGTGTTGAATGAGTTTAAATTCCCATTGATTAATTGTGCGGGATTTGACAATGGTTAGGGGTTGGGATTGCTATGTTTGCTGTTTGAGAGACTCGTGGGCACAAGCACATTGTTTCCCACTGAGTCGGAGGGCATCCCGATTGAAAGTTTCATTCGTGAAATTAATAAATTGGTTTTCCCACCAACTTTTCGATAAAAGGTTCCAAAGAAAACTTCGGTAAAACTGGGTGAAGTCTGAGTAACTCGATGTATGTGAGGGGATGAAATGTTGTTTTAAACCATACCTAAGGAGCATAAAGTCGAAAATCTTGGCCTCGTGCTTAAATGAAAAAATTTGGCCAAGCAATTTGTCTGTTAACTGATTGCCCGTCGTTCCGTGTTACGGACCGTAACGTGTGTTCGTAACACCGATGATTTCCATGAAAACTTTCTGGAAATTTGGCTGATGTTACGGTGAGATATTACGGACCGTAACCCATGTGACGAACCGTAACACCACATCGTAACATCGAGGATTTTCAGGAAAACTTTCTGGAAATTTGAGAGACGTTACGGTGAGGTGTTACGAACCGTAACACGAGTGACGGTCCGTCGAATGTGTTACGTTCCCTGTGTTAGAAATGAACAATTTGAGCTACGGTTGGAGGATACGGCCCGTAACACCATCGACGGTCCGTCGACTGTGTTACAGTGCCTGAGCTCATTGAAGTCATAACTTGAACCAATAAACTATGTAATTGAACAGCTTCTCGTGTATCAGATCTAACTTTACCTTCCACAGGTATGGGTAACCCACGACAAGCAAAGAAGGTTTCACCCAAGGTTGCGGGAAAAGGAAAAGGTCGTGGTGCAAGCAAAGTGACCTCACGGCTGCGCGACGACGATCTAATCAAAGACACCAGGGCTACAAAACGGCCAGTCGCACCCAGCAGGCCAGCCACACCACCCAAAAGTTCCTCCTTGTCTGAGGAAGAGAGTTCGTCTAGTTCGTCGAGCCAGAGTGAACCCAGGCAGGCTGTCACACCACCACACTGACCTCAACCACCCATTAGACAGCCTACTGCGGAGGAGCACGAAAAAGAGCGCGAGTAGGAAATGAGAGAAACTGACATTCGGATGCGAGCTATGTATGAGCAAGACCTCCGGTGTTCTGTGAAGGGATCTGAAGACTTGTACAATAAGGGGTGTGAGCTGGCAAAGAATGAGGGGCAGGACCCAAAGCGGAGTATTTTCGAGGAGAGGAACGTCAGTTTTGATGGTCTCGATGGTTATCCAGGCATTCGTGACACTATCCGCTTCCATAAGTTAGAGTTTTGGAAAAACTCTGTGGGATCTTACATCCCGGCTCTTGTTCGGGAATTCTACGCTTCTTATGGGGCTGCGGTATTCAAAGCACTGAAAAAGGGCAGCATGCAACTCAAGCGCCGGCCATGACCGAGGTAGTAGTGCAGAAAAAGAAGATCAATGTCTCTCCGACGGCCATCAATAAAATACTATTCGGGGAGGATTATATAGAGCCTACAGCAGCGGAAGAAGGGGAGTTTGCCTACAAAATTGAACAGAAAGATACAATCTCCATCAGAAAATGGGTGGCCTCACTGATTGCACGGACAGCAGATCCCGAATGGGCAATAGTGCCAAAGCTGACAGTCGCTATGCGGATTTGGAAAAACACCCTCACCCTAGAGGCAAAGTTTTGGTGGCAGATTGTTCTATTCCGCATCCGTCTTACCCAGGCAGATAATTATTTGACTCCGGACAGAGTTGTTCTTATGGCTGCCCTTATGTCGAGGTATAAGATCAACTTTGGCAAACTGGTAGCAGCAGATCTCCGGGAGAGAGCCACCCAACCAGCCACGTCCCTGATTCATCCGTGTTTGCTTACTCTCTTGTGCTTGCGTGAGGGACCAGAACCCCTCCCCTTGATCGATCACCGTGTGATCGCCAGGAGTATCTACGACATCACCAAGGGGAGAGATGATATGCTGAGCCAAGGTTCAATGCCATCTGCCTCGTCCTCTGAGGTGCCGGAAGGGCTAACGGGATCAGAAGTTTTACCCTTGGCTATCATGAGTGCTGAGGAAACTGCCGCGGGTCAGCTCACAGATTCTGAGGCTCCACCTGCTGTTTATGCTACACAGCCCATGCCAGCTCCAGCCGCACCTACTTCGGAGGGTCCTACTTCTTCCATTGGAGCTAGCCCAGCATCGGCTCAGCCCATACCAGGAGTCCCACCCGAACTAGCGAGAAAAATGATTTTCAATCGGGAACATTTTGGGGCACTGGTCCAGCAAGCGGATCGCACAGATAGGCAGGTCAAGCAGCTCATGACTGAGCTAAAATTGTACATAAAAAGGGCCATTGATGCAGCGCTGCGGCCGATAAAAGAACAAATGGCTGATTACCACCTACAGATCCACTCCCGGATAGATGGTATTGAGAACAGTATGACGGAGCTGACTAGGACACACCCCGCTGTGAAATTGGGCACTATTCGGAGTGAGTTGCGGAACCTCAAGGATGATGTGCAGAAATTGAAGGCACATGAAGTGGGTGTTATGACGGATCAGATTCCAGAAGTACACATAGAGTCGGTACAGAGCTTATACCATCCAGTTCAGAGTTTGCTTGGGGATGATGACATCGAGGACACGGTTGAGGAAGAGCACGACGAGGAGTTGGAAGAGGATGCCCACTCTTTGGCTAAAGGGAAGCGTAGGAGAGCCTCGCCAGATGATGAAAACCTCGAGCCCATTCTCCAGAGTCTAGATCCATTTGCTGCTTTGCGCCCACAGAATGAGGAGGAGGAGCGGCGTACTTTGAAGAATATCCGCCATGAGTCCCGGCTGAGTTCTGACACCACTGGACGACTTCTAGCTCAGCCCATCCCATTGAGCCGGCTCGCCATACTTCTCCACCACCTACGGCGACTGGGACTTCTAGTGTTGGCCAGCCTGACACCACCATTGCTCCACCTCATGATGCTGCTACAGATCCGAGCACCTAGTGCGCTCCAGGGAGGCCCTCCGTTCTTTTGATGCATTATATAGATGCCTTGAGGGCAATGCATGTTTCTAAGTTGGGGGTGTGACTAATTGTTGTTTTTTATTTGTATTGTTGGTATTGCTTTGGTATATTGGATATTATTTGTTATGGTTTTGTTTTTGTGGGTATTTTATCCCAAATCGTGATAGTAAGTATGTGTTTAGGACAATTGTTATTGTTTTTTTTTTTGTTTTTGTTGGTATTGTTTTTATTATGAAGAATGTCATTTTTATGTTGAATCTGGCATGTTTATATCTTTGTGTTAGTTAGGAATAAAGTAATAATGACTTAAGTGGTGGTGGTCCGTGTTTCTAGCATACATAAAAGTGGTTTTTACAGTTCAATGATAGCCCTCCGAAAAATAATTTGTGATGTACATCAAGAAGGAGTTGTTGATATTGACATGTATGGTTATTTTAATGACATTGCAAATAAAGGGTGTCCATGTATGTGAAATCTTCAAGCGGAAGTGAAGTTAGAGTATTTAAACAATCCTTATGCCATTGTGTTGTGAGTTCTTAGTTTCTATGTGCATATGATGCTTGTAATCTAGAACTTGCCCGGTTGGTCGTGCGTGAATTCTTAGGAGAGTTTGATTGTGAAGTGATCTTAGGCTTTCTTTGTATTAACCCCAAAGCCTGTTTATCTTAAATGAGCCTAGCCCATACAGAAAATGATCCCTAGTCTCCCATTTTGAGCCTATAGACTTTTTCTTTGATTAGCCGTGAACTAACCTCTTTCCCTTCTGTGAATAAACCCGTTTGGCACCAAGTCCCTCCTTGACACTAAAGAATGACAAATGAGGCTAAAAACCTAAGTTAGGGGTAATAAGTAAAAGATGCGGAAAATGAGGCCAAAGGCCTGTTGGGGGTGATCGTGAATATTAAGGGGCATGATTCAGTGTGGATATATATATATATATATACATATATATATATATATATACATATATGTATATACATATACAAAAAAGAAAAAAAATTATAGATATACAGATATATAAGTTCTAAATAAATCCACGCTGAAGATGTAGGGTCAGAAATAATAGGAAGAATGGTGAATGAAGTAAAAAATAAGTGTCGAGGAGGGTGAGTCACCACTATCCACATATTCATCCTACCCGTCCCTAAGACGATGTTACAAGCCCAAAAAGTCCTAATGTGATCACAATCAAACTATTCAAAGTTGAAGGCATGGAAAATAAAGGCAAGCCTATGGTATGTGCACGCATGGTATGCAAATTTCTTTGTGAGTGTGAGTGTCCTTCTGTCTCTTTAGTCTTCTGTCCCATTTATTTTGTAAATGTGTGTTGAGACATTCTTTGGTCTATGTGAGGGCGTAAGGATTGTAGATTTCAAAATAACTGGCTTTCCGGAAGTTGAAATTCATGTGCATAGAGACTCTCATACTATGATTGTGTCATTAATTGAGGTTGCATAGTGAATTGCAATTTTTCTGAAATGTGCGTCTTGTGTCACAAATAGGAGATGGATAAGAGCCTAAATATTTTTCTTGGATTGAAGAGTCCGTGCTAGAAACACATGCCAAAACCACCGTAGTCATTCTTATTTTGCTAAGATGTCGTGTGTTAGTAGTGAGTCTTGTTGTAGTTGCTTGAGGACAAGCAAAACCTTAAGTTGGGGGTGTTGATGTGCCGTGAATTTCGGCACATTTTATGCTTTTGTAACTAGAAGTGTTGCTTGTTTTTAAGTGTTTTTACATCGTTTCTTATGTTATTTTTGTGTTTTATAGGGTTGGTCGAATAAGGATCGGAAATGATAAGGAATGCTGAAAAACGGACAACTTGGAGCTAAATGACGGACCGTAACGTGATCCGTACTAGAGAGGATATGTGCCACTAGTGTCACAGGTTACGCCCTAGAAGGACGGTCCGTAACTCAAATTACGGGGCGTAACGTCATGGCGTAACGCATTGGCCACTGAAGATTGAGGCCATGATCCGCCGGGAAATACGGACCGTAACCTGTGTTACGGTCCGTCGCATGGTGGCCGTGACAGGATGCCGACAAGGGGACGGAACGAAGGACGGACCGTAACACAGGTTACGGTCCATAACGATGCCTCGTAAGGGTGTTTTTGTCCAGAAACGTGGCGCGATTTTTGTCCCTATAAATACTTAAAGTAGGGTTTTAATTTCAGAATTCAGATTTCTTTTGGGAGCATTAACTCTAGGTCTTGAATATTAGAAGTGTCTGGAGCATTTAAAGCAACAACTTCACTTTCATTCCATATTATATTCGCATCGTAAGTATATTATGTTAACTTTTAAGCTTTCTTTGTTAGCCAAAATTATGAGTAGCTAATTTTAACGCTAAGGTTGTGGATCCCATGATGGATATTATATGAATGGGTTTCTACTATTGATATATGCATAATGGTTGTTAGATTTATTCTATCTTTGTGCGTTAGCGTGGGTAATGATTGCAAGCATTAGCCTAAGCCATTATATTAACTTTTCTTGGGAAAGAGAGCTAGTATTGGTAAGATTGAATAACAATGACTTGAGGCGTTAACCCTCGTTTAATAGACTAACTTAGGGATAAGAACAAGTCTAAATTGGCATTATTGGTCGCTCTTCGATTGCAACTCTTTTATATTCGGAAGAATCATAAAGAGGAAATACTGCTTAACTGTTGGAAAACATTAGGAAGTCCTTAAGAGATCAAGTGCATAGTCATAGAACAACCATTAGAAGTATATCACATTGAAACCTGAATCATAATATCTAATCAAATTGGGGAACACAACCTTAGTCTCTATCTCGCATTAACTACAATTCTAGTCAAAGTATTCAATTACATTATTCAACAAATATTTCAAACTATCAGGAATAGGATTAAAGCCTTTAAAGACTAGTATCGCATACGATTAGTATCCTTTTCTCTCTATATTCCCTGTGGGATTCAACCCCAACCTTGTTGGGTTACTATATTTGACAACGTCCGCTTTACGCCGTTAATTGGTGTAATTTGAGCGTATCATCTACGTACATTCTAAATTTATTTATCTTTTTAGGCACCACTACAACATTAGCTAACCAGTCTGGGTATTTAACCTCTCGAATGGATCCTATGTTAAGGAGCTTAGTTATCTCGTCTTTGACGAATGCGTACTTTACCTCGGGCTGCGGCCTCCTCTTTTGTTTGACGGGAGGAAAACTTGGATCCAGACTCAACCTGTGTGTTGTCACCTCCGGTGGGATACCTGTCATGTCTAAATGGGACCAGGCAAAGCAATCTGAGTTATTTTTAAGAAATTCAATAAATTTTTTCCTGAGCTCGGGGATTAGCCCCATGCCCAGGTATACCTTCCTATCCGGTAGATGAACGAACAGTATGACTTGTTCGAGTTCTTCGACTGTGAATTTAGTGGCATCTGAATCGTCGGGCACCACAAAGGTCCTCGGAACTCCGAACTCTAACTCTTCGTCTGGTGAGTTCCTACTCCGCTCTTCCGAGGACTCCGAGATCAGAATATGTGATTGCTATTTGGCACTTTACCCTTTGTTCCAATCCGGTGTCTTCGTCGTCTTAACAGATTCTTCGACCGCGAACATTTCTTTTGCGACCTGTTGTTCACCATGAATGGTTTTGATCCCTTCTGGGGTCGGGAATTTCAACGCCTGATGCATAGTTGAGAGGACCGCTTTCATTAGGTGGATCCATGGTCTTTCCAATAATGCGTTGTATCCCATGTCTCCCTCTATCACATAAAATTTGGTCTGTTGCGTAGTTCCGGCCGTGTTAATTGGCAAGGTGATCTCACCCTTCGTCGTTTCGCAGGCCATGTTGAATCCATTGAGGACTCGTATTGCTGGCACGATCTGATCTAGTAATCTCAGCTGCTCGATGACTCTCTATCGGATGATATTAGCCGAGCTACCTGGATCAATCAGCACACGTTTAATTCTAAATTTATTGAAAAGCACAGCTATTACCAATGCATCGTTATGAGGCTGAACGATGCCCTCCATGTTCTCGTCACTGAACGAGATGGGACCGTGGGGGTCATATCTCCGAATACGCTTTTCTCTTGTTGTGGAAACTTTGGTGTGTTTTACTACCGACCCCATGGGAACGTCTGTTCCTCCCATGATCATGTGTATCACTTGCTGAGGCTCTTCCGGTCTATCTTGCTTGTTGACGTCCACGTTCTTGAAGTGAGTTTTTGCTCGTTCACTTAGAAATTCTCGAAGGTGTCCCAAATTAAATAGACGGGCAATCTCCTCTCTCAGCTGCTGACAATCTTCGGTTCGATGGCCGTGAGTGTGATGGTATTTGCAAATAAGGATTTTATTCCGCTTCTCTAGATCAGATTGGATTGGCCTTGGGTGCCTCGTTTCTCTATTACGGATAACGGCCGCTGCTATGGTCGCCATATCGACGCAGAAATTATACTCGGATAGCCTTAGAGTTTCTCTATTTCCCGAGGTTCCATCAACGACATTTTTGTTCATCAGTCCACGATTACTTGGACCTCGCTCGTTCCTTCAATCATTCCTTCTATCGTTCTTACTCGATTCGCTGTTGCGCCCATTCCCCCTTCGATCAGGTGGGTAAGGTTGATACCTGTCATATGATGGTCTTGAATCTCGATCTGTCGTTCTCCTCGATCGATAATTCCCTTTATCGGAATGCCATGATACTGAGACGACTCTCAGAATCTTATCATCTCCGACCCTAATCTTCTATTGATACCTGTTGTGTACACCAGCCCAGGCGATTGCCGGGTACTCTATCAGATTTTTCTTTAGCTCTATAGATGTGATCGAGCTTCTTGAGTTGAGCCCTTGAGTGAAAGCCTGAACGGCCCAATCGTCAGTGATCGGAGGTAAGTCCATGCGTTCCATGTGAAATCGGGCCATAAACTTGAGGAGGGTTTCGTCAGCTCGCTGCTTGACGTTGAAAAAATCCGATTTTTGGGTTTCGACCTTGATGGCCCCGGCATGAGCATTGACAAAAGCATCCGTGAGTATGGCAAATGAATCAATCGAATGCTCGGGCAAGTTGTGATACCAAATCATCGCTCCCTTGGACAGGGTTTCCCCGAATTTCTTAAGCAGCACTGATTCCCTTTCATCGTCGGCGAGATCGTTGCCTTTAATAGCACACATATATGCTGTCACATGTTCGTTTGGGTCCGTTGTCCCATTATATTTCGGGATATCGGGCATGCGAAATCTCTTCGGGATTTTCAATGGCGCCACACTTGGCGGAAAAGGCATTTGAACGAACTTTTTCGAATCTGGTCCCTTCAACACCGGAAGTGCCCCAGGAATCTGGTCGACCTTCGAGTTGTAGTTCTCTATCTTCTTATCATTCGCCTCTATCTTTTTTTCGCCGTATTCGACTCGTTTCATCAATTCTTCGAGCATCCTTACCAGCTCGACACTCTGCCCGAGATGGTTCTCATTATTTCGAGTAGCGTGCCTTTCTTCCGTTTCCTCGGTTTGTTCCGATGGAGCAACATCGGGTGCTTGATTTCGATTATGCAATTGTGCTATGATCTCTTGCTGGGCTTGTAGTTGGGCCATAGCCATGTCCAACTGGTTTTGGAGCTGTTGCAGTATGACTCCATTATCCCCACTGGTCGGCACGTTGCCCACCGACGACCCGACTTGAGTAGGATTAACTGGGGGTATGTTGTTTTTAGGTACGCCCTCATCGTTATGCTCGTGATGGCTTGACTCAACTTGAAAATTGACAGAATGGGAGTCCGACATGTCCGGTAGACCTGAAATCAAACCTTAAAGAACAAGTGTAAAATATCGAGTGTAACCAGAACTTTGTATTAAACCGCCACTATTATCTACAGCCCTACAGTGGGCGCCAAACTGTTTAACCTAAAAATAGAGAACAATTAAATTTATGCGCGGTGCTAAAGATATGTGGTTTAATTCAACACAAGATCAGACTACACGATAAATGAATAAGTAAAATGAAATATGCAGATCTGACCAAGGTCGGTACGGAAAACCGAGGTCGGACCCTTACGACCGGACGTTTGAACAATGAACAATAAAGAGAGCCTTAGAAAAGAAGAATGGACTCAGATGATTGTATTGCTTTTCCTTAGTACATGAATCTTTTGTTTTCTGTGTGGGCGCAGAACCCTTTAAATGAATGGGGGCCTCCTCTTTATATAGTAGAGGAGTCCTAACCCTAGTACAATTATAAGTAAGGAAAGGAATATGTTGACAGCTGTTGCCGGGATTAGTGCCGAAATATCCGGCTGAGGGCGGATATTCCGGTCTTCTCTTCATCGTGGTTAACCGCCTCTTCTACTTGCCTTAATGCCTCGTTCCAGATCGAGCTTGATGCCTTATCCCCGACAAACCGGTCGTATCCTGACCGAGCATAACCTTAACATCGGGAAACCGAGTATGCCCATATCCTCGGTTTTACCCGCATACAAACTTTTAAAATTTTCATCTTATCTTTTCAAAAATAGTACTTCTACTTAACAGAGATTTGATTATGTATGTCCAAAAAGTAAGGCTTAAACTTGATTTCCGAAATGATTTTGTATGTTATAATCATACTACTTGCAACAAACGGGTCACGCTGGACAATCGAACATTGAAATGAGAAAAAGATTTGGAATAATTGCCCAAATCCAGAAGGATTAATAAAGAATAAACCAGAGATTCAATATTATTGGTTTATGTAGTGTGATTCAAACCTTACCATTTATGTTTTTCGTTTTTGTCTTAGGAAGGTATTGCTACTTTTTGAAATACTTTAATCAGTACGTGATGGGATGGTGAAGTCTAAGACATAAAAAGTTTTAGAAAAAAAAATCTTTAATTTGAGATGCGCGTATCATGTTTTCTTTAAGCCTAATGAAGTTTACTGAAATGAAATTCCTAATAGAGGATACATGTCTTTACTTAGACAGAGACAATCCCTTTTCAAGAGTTAGCTTTTCGTGTTGGTTAAGCTAAAGGTTCATTTTCTTAATATGGTATCAGAGCTAGGCCGATCTCAATTCATTGCTTATCCAATTTTGAACCCTCATCTTGTATAGTCCACGCTTCAGATGTCCAGTTCTGATCGTGCGGGGTGCATTCCACATCCGATGGGATGAGAAAATATTTGATGATAAGACATTTATGTGTGCATATGCATGTAGGGTACAAATATATAAATGTAGGACCCTCTTCATTAATATTGCAATATTTGGTAATAAGACGATTTCTAATCTCTAGCTCTCAAGGCAAGTTAAAGTGAAGTGCTAAAAGTATATTTCCGAAAAAGATAATTCTCGAGGGCGCATGACAAAGATCCTCGAGTTGTATATTTTCTACAACTGGTTGTTGCTTTTTCTCATTAATGATAACTACAATCAGCTTATGATATTGACAACCACAGTTTCTTCCGACTGTCTTCAACAAAACTACAGCACTATCACAGAGTAGTATACAAGGAAATTGATTAGATAAATTTGTACTTTGCAGCTAAAGATAGGCCTGAAAAGTATTATATAAATCAAAATCACAGTACGTAGAAATTAACAAGCAAACATTTTTAAGGGGAAATAACTCATATATACCACTCACACATCTAGTTTGCAGTTGATGTAGCCCATTCTATCATCAGTGTATAGATAATGTACATGTTTTGTATAACTTTATATAAACATTACATATACTTTGTATATATAATGTGTATGCTCTGTATAATCATGTATAAAAACATACGAAACCAACTCAAATTGCTGCTGAATACCATCAATGTATAGATAATGTATATGTTCGGTATAACTATATATAAGTTGCTCAGCTATTATTATATTAGACTACATGGCAATCAAACAGGGATGTGGATGGAAGGAATATTTTTCTCCTTAAATTAATTGTGAAGTAGCTGGTAAAAAAGTTATAAGAAATAACTAGCTAAAAAGGGGGAAAAAATAATGGCAATGTAGTAAAGAGAGGAAAATGACAGATTTTGTGCTTTGCATTAGTGATGATCGATCTGATGAGGATATGGTTGAGATCATCTGTGATGCTTTATCTATAAATATTCCTTATTGCTTGCTCAGTGGGACAAAAACCAAGCAAGCCTAAATATAATTTGGACGGGAAAAGGATTGTGGGAGACTTAAATGTAAATTAGATTACCGAAGATTCAATTATGATAAGAAGTGAATAGTTGGGCTAATTTTGGTTACTTAGATGACCAAATGGACACTCCCCATAATTTTCCCAACATTTAATCCAACAGGACTAATCTCTCCAGATTTCCTACAAAATCGGGACAAGTTAAATACTACTACTAAAAATCTTAAGCAAGGATTGCTCAAATCTAAAAGATTACTTATAAAAAAGGGCTAGCTAGCTAGTGGACGCATGGAAAAGCCGAAAAGGTTACCAATAAAAGGTAATATGGTTTCATGTTTTCTACGACAAATGTTTGTACAAATTTAATGTACAGGATTCAATGTACTTTCCTGCCATTTAATTGGTACCACTTTTCTTAGTGTTATTAATCAGTTCAATCTAAATCGACATCAAATGATGACAGGCACTTCCATTTCTCCTAGCTTATCATCTACGTAGTATGTGCAGATGGAATCAGATTGGCTAGCTAGTGAAGTATTTCATGCGGAAAATTATAAACCATAGTCCAATTTGTCTTCCCACTAGCCGTTTTTTTTCCTTCTATATATGGAGAAATTTAACAATCTTTAAAGATCAAACATGTACAAATTGTTTTCCGTAAAAAGAGATAAGCAAGAAAAGAGAGAATAGTTTATGCTTCATGTTGAAGAGGTCGTTCTAGGTTTAGAACATGTCACTGTATTTAGATCAAGTCATTTTTGTATGTATTTCAAGAACTTTAATTCTGTTGCTCATAAATTAGTTAAGTTTTATAATTTTTTGATAGATGGTTTTTAATTTCTTGGGAAATGATGCTCCCAAGTTGATTTGTGAATGATGTAGTATGTTTCTTTGGACGTATTATATTCTTAATGAATTAATAGGTGATTGTTTTCCTTGAAAAACAATATGAAAGTACATCTGTTTATATGGACACCGAAGGTGTAGATTAAGTAATATGAAATGAATTTGTGGTTTGTGTACAGACGTCTATATATTACACATATTAATTTACTCAATTACTATAATTTGACAAACTTTTTGTTTTCCAGTCATCAACTCATGTTTACATACACGTGGCAGCCTAGTAGGCAGTCGGCAATGGAGGTGGCTGGCCCCATCTTGAGTACTCTTGAGTGGGTAGCCCATTATCTTTTACAAAATCAAAGGACCTTAGTGGAGTATCCAGACTGAAAATGAAAAAAAATCATTAGAGTTAACTTATGTTTAATATCTTTAGTGCTTACTAGTAAAACTAATTACTATTAAACATGGCTTGTAACTCTGAACTATTCCTTAAATAAAGAACATAAATAAAATAATAATATCCTTCCATTATTACGAGTCAAAAAGTTGATCTCACTTTACTCCTATTAGCCTACAAAATTGTATATAAGAAACCACCTCCAAGAGGTGTGCTTCAATTCATCCAACAACAACTAACAAAGAAACAGTTCAAAGAAAAACATGGCAACTACTTCCACACAATACATGGAGAACTTCCACTACTCAAGAAGACTACTCCTGGAGGCCGCCATGGCTCCGCCTCCGGCAGCAGCCGGAATCAGCCACAAACCAATTGGACACAACAACAACACAATTGATGCAAATGTTATAATGGTGTTGGCAGTACTTGTATGTGCCTTAATTTGTTCACTTGTCTTGAACTCCATCATAAAGTGTGCATTTAAGTGCTCCAGCCTAATATTGGCAGACTCATCCTTAAACCATACAAATAACCCTTCTTCACCAAAGCTAGCCAATAAAGGGATCAAGAAGAAAGCACTCAAGACATTCCCAGTTATAACATACACTACTGAATTGAAACATCCAGGGCTTGGCACTGAGTGTGTCATTTGCTTATCGGAATTTGGAGTTGGAGAGAAAGTTAAGGTTCTCCCAAAGTGCAACCATGGGTTCCACGTCAAGTGTATCGATAAATGGCTCAATTCACACTCTTCTTGTCCTACTTGCAGGCACTGCCTCATTGAGACTTGTCAAAAAATTGTTAACGGCGGCAATTCTTCTAGTAATACTTCATCAGCAGCAGCACCAGTACAAGAAATTATAATAAGGATTGAACCTCTCCAACGTGAAGGTGTTATATCTAACAATCAAAATTAGATAGAAAAATAGGAGTAGTATGTAGACCTTAGTTGATTGGTATGTATCAAACACACTCAATTAGATTAGAAGCTTAGCAAGCTAGCATGAGGCCAAAACGCCAGTGTAGTTTTCTAATGATTCATTACTCTTGCAAGTGTATATAACAATTAAATTTTATTTCCGTCAATTTCTTAAATCTAAACTCATCTTTCTTCCTGTCAACAAAAAGAGTTACTGTATTTTCTTTAGGGAAAAGGGATATTATATCTCTGTATTGTTCGAAATTGAATAATTTTGCCCTCAGTTTAACGTTTTGGTCTAATATGATCCTGCCATCAGGAGAAAGTCTCATTTTTTTCTCTTGAATCCAGCCCTAACGGAGCTCCAACGAACCTTAGAGTAATTCTAAACCATGTAAAAAATTGAGGGGTAAATTTAGACTTTTTTTCATGAAGAATTTGGAAATACTAAAAGATTTGCAAATAACAATGTATAAATGGAGCAAAATTTTAACCGAATACAAAACTAGCAATTTCGGATAGTATAGAGGTAAATTTAAACCTTTCCCTTTTCTTTATTCGATTAAATGAATTCCAGAGACTTAAAAAATCAAGCTAACTTTTAAAAAATTTGTCTTATGTTTTCAAAAATAGTACTTCTACTTAACAGAGATCTGATTATATATATATTTATCTATTTTATTTTTCCAAAAACCACCTTGTCTATTATTTTCCACAAAAAATTACACTGGCTTGGAAGGGGGCTTAGTACCTGACCTCCTTGATTTTTAGAACAGTAGGTCACACTATCCTTTTAGCAAGCTACTAACTTCTAACAGTTACAATCTTAGCAAACTATATAAAGATGCATTGAAACTATAAGAAGTTAATGCATTTACAGAAGGTTTGCTCACGGAGGTTCGAAGAACCAGCCGGAGTTTTTCTTCACTTGTCTCCTGAAGGATGGGAGATCAAGTTTGTTCATTCTTAAAGGACCTCTAGCCTCCATAGGTAGGTCTCCTTCAATCAAAAAAATTCTTGGAGCCTGTACTTGTGCAGCGTATTTGGCTAGAGCATCCGCAACCTCATTCCCTTCCCTGTAGCAGTGTTGAACCGAGATGTTTCTGCCTGTCATCTTTGCCCTTATTTCATCGATGATACCTTGAATCCTCCATGGGGGTTTAAGTGTACCATTTAGCATTTGAACCACCAACAATGAGTCCAGTTCCACTTCTAATTAATGCCTCAAACTGTTGGTTAACGCACCAAGAGATTCCTATCAGAGCTGCTTGAGCTTCGCTATAATTGTTAGTGTAGAATTGGGATGGATATGAGAAGGCCATGATCATGTTCCCAATTCTGTTTCTAACAATACCACCAGCTCTAGCTTTTCTCTGATTCTTCATATAACTTCCACCTGTGTTGAGTTTCCACTTGTTGCCTGTTGGTTTAATCCACTTGATCATTTTGCTTGTGATTACTGCCTTGAAATTCTCTGCCATAAGACAGACCTTGTTCCAGTTCCATGTGTAATCAATGTACTTGAATTTCTTCCCAATGCTCACCTTGATCTGAAAAAGAGATTTGAAACATATATTAGAGACTGTGGTCTTTTTGTTTTCAAATTTTTGTTTACACCATGCTTTCCAAATTTCCCAACATACCATCACTGGAGTGATAAGTAGCAAGAAATTATGGACTAAGCTCCTTGGTTTTTGTCTCCACCACTGCCAAAGAATGGCTTGGACTGAATTTCCAGTGACCGTGAATCCCAGAGGTCTCATTATAGTATGCCATGTTTTTTTGGCCAGTTCACTTGCAGCGAAGACATGGTCACCTGTTTCTATGCATGCTACCCTGCAACAACAACAACTGGGGCCCTTGTTAATGTTAAATCTTGATAAGTAAGCATCTAGAGGAAGATTTTTCTTTAAAAGTTTCCACATGAAAAATGAAATCTTAAAAGGAATCTCTTTAGTCCAAATGTACTTATAAATATGAGGGGCCAAATTTTTATTCCTAACAATTTCATAAGCAGTTGAACAACTAAATGTTCCATTGCTATTCAAATTCCATATTGCTTTTCTTCCTCTCTTTCATTGCCAATAGGGATATTTTTTATCATTTCCAGGATGTTCCTTGGAATAAAAGGATCATTTTCATCCAACTCCCATGGCTAATTATGTAAAAAGTGTTTAACCATTACATTTCTAGGTTTGGGAGTTGGATTAATCATTTGATAAAGGGACCCTCTAAGAGTCCAGTTATCCCACCAGAATAAGATTTTACCATAATTAATTCTCCAGTTGATATTGATCTCCATTTTATCCCTAATGTGAAGCAGGTCCTTCCAAGCAACAGAGTCTTTTGAAGCTATCATTTTGGAATTGAGATTGCTTCTTTGACAATATTTGGCTTTTAAAAATTGTGCCCACAGAGAAGGCTCAGTTCTTAGTCTCCATTATCTTTTAGCAGTGAAAGTATGACAGATGTCCAGCAAACTTTTGAAGCCCAGGCCTCCTTCTTTAATAGGAAAGCTCATGTTCTCCCATGAGGACCAATGATAGCTGTTTTTCCCATCTTTTTCACCCCAAAAGAAATTAGCAAACTGCATTTCAATCTCATATAAAACTGTAACTGGTGGCATTAGTGCAACAAATATATGCAGAGTTTGAGATTGTAAAATATGTTTAATAATCACAGCCTTACCTCCAGGTGATAAGAATCTACCTTGCCAACCTGCAATCTTATTGATAATCTTTTTGGAAATATCAGAGAAATAAGAGATTCTTTTTCTTCCACAGTATATGGGACAGCCTAAATAAGTGAAGGGGAAAGTAGCTTGTTTGTAACCAGTCCACCTTCTTATCCTCTTGTTATAGATCCTGTCAGTCTTACTATGAGTTAGAAAGCAAGTCTTATCCTTATTAATTTCCTGTCCTGAAGCTCTTTGATACAACTTCAACTGTTTCATAATAAGCTTAATAGAGATTCTATCAGCATATGTGAATAGAACAAGATCATCAGCATAGCTCAGGTGGTTAATTAGAGGGCCTTTTTTATGCATTGAGAAACTAGTGAACCTTTCATTATGGTGAAGATAATTCAAGGCTCTGGTAAGAGTTTCAGCTGCAATAATAAAAAGAGCTGGGGACAAAGGGTCACCTTGTTTTAATCCCCGAGAGGATTTGAAGAAACCAAATCTAATGCCATTAATAATCACAGAATACCAATTATTAGAAATTAGTCTATAAACCATGTTAATAAAGAAATCGTCAAACCCCATCTTCCTAAGAATAGAAGTAAGGAAATTCCAAGATAATTTATCATAGGTTTTAGACATATCAAGCTTGATAACAACATTGCAATCATAAGATTTGGATCTGATACCATGAATAATCTCCTGTGTCAAGAGAATGTTTTCGGTAATCAGTCTTCCTTTAACAAAACCAGATTGATTTTCTGAAATAATCTTAGGAAAAATAGTGTTGATTCTCAAAGCAAGAATTTTAGACAGAATTTTGTTAGAAAAATTGCTTAAACTGATAGGTCTAAGCTTGGAAAAACAATCAGGAGAAGTGACCTTAGGGATAAGAGCTAAACAAGAGTGAGTATAAAACTCAGTGAGTTCAGCTCCATGAAAAAAGGAAAGAACAAAGGATAATACCTCTCTTCTGCTGATTTCCCAGCAGTGTTGGAAAAAAAGACCATTGAATCCATCTGGTCCTGCACAACTATTAGGATCCATAGAATCTATTGCCATTTTGATTTCCTCAGCTGTTGGAATTTTGGTCAATAGAGTATTGTCCTCTTGACTAATCAAGTTGTCACAGTCTCTAACAAAGTCCAGGTTTAAATCCCTCTGGTTTTCAGAGAACATCTCACTGACATAATCAGTGGCAGCTTTAGAAATGTCAGTATTACCTTCTACCCAATGGCCTGTTGATCTTTGATTTTAAAAATCTGGGCTCTTCTTCTTCTAGCCCTGATAGTACTATGAAAGTACTTAGTATTGGAGTCTCCATCTTCAGCCCATTTTATTCTAGCCTTCTGCCTGATGATAGAGTCTTCCATTTTCAACCATTTTATCTATTCAGCCTTAGATTTATTGAGAAGCATTCTATCAATATCAGAGTCTGAGTTCAAATAAGCTGTTTCAGCTTCTGAAACTTGTTTTTCGAGCTCCTTAACTTTCTCAAAAACATCTCCAATGCTATGTCTAGACCACTTACTGAGATTTGATTATATATGTCCAAAAAGTAAGGGTTAAACTTGATTTCCAAAATGATTTTGTATGTTAAGATCATACCATTTGCAACAAACGGGTCCCGCTAGACAATCAAACATTGAAATGGGAAAAAGATTTGGAATAATTGCCCAAATCCAGAAGGATTAATAAGGAATAAACTATAGATTCAAATTATTGGTTTATGTAGTGTGATTCTAACCTTACCATTTATGTTTTTCGTTTTTGTCTTAAGAAGGTATTGCTACTTTTTGAAATACTTTAATTTGTACGTGATGGGATAGTGAAATCTACGACATAAAAAGTTTTAAAAAAGAAATCTTTAATTTGAGATGTGCGTATCATGTTTTCTTTAAGCATAATGAACTTTACTGAAATGACATTCCTAATAGAGGGTACATGCCTTTACTTAGACAGAGGCAATCCCTTTTCAAGAGTTAGCTTTTCGTGTTGGTTAGGCTAAAGGTTCATTTTCTTAATATGGTATCAAAGCTAGGCCGATCTCAATTTATTGCTTATCCAATGTTGAACCCTCATCTTATATAGTCCACGCTTCAGATGTCCAGTTCTGATCATGCGGGGTGCATTCCACATCCGATGGGATGAGAAATATTTAGTGATAAGACATTTATGTGCGCGCATGCATGTAGGGTACAAATATATAAATGTAGGATCCTCTTCATTAATGTTGTTATATCTGGTAATAAGACGATTTCTAATATCTAGCTCTCAAGGCAAGTTAAAGTGAAGTGCTAAAAGTATATTTCCGAAAAAGATAACTCTCGAGGGTGCATGACAAAGACCCTCGAGTAGTATATTTTCTACAACTAGTTGTTGCTTTTTCTCATTAATGAGAGCTACAATCAGCTTATGATATTGACAACCACAGTTTCTTCCGACTGTCTTCAACAAAACTACATCACTATCATGGAGTAGTATACAAGGAAATTGATTAGAGTTCTTTAATAAATTTGTACTTAGCGGCTAAAGATAGGCCTGAGAAGTATTATATAAATCAAAATCACAGTATGTAGAAATTAACAAGCAAACATTTTTAAGGGGAAATAACTCATATATATGACTCACAGATCTAGTTTGCAGCCGATGTAGCCCATTATATCATTGGTGTATAGATAATGTACATGTTCTGAATAACTATATATTTGTATATATAATTTATATGCTTTGTATAATCATGTATAAAAACACACGAAATCAACTCAAATTGTAGCTGAATACCATTAATGTATAGATAATGCATCTATTTGGTATAGCTATATATAAGTTGCTCAACTAATATTTTATTAGACTACATGGCAATCAAACGGGGATGCGGATGGAAGGAATATTTTTCTCCCTAAATTAATTGTGAAGTAGCTGGAAAAAAAGTTAAAAGAAATAACTAGCTAAAAAAGGGGAAAAAATAATGGCAAAGTAGTAAAGAGAGGAAAAATGACAGATTTTGTGCTTTGCATTAGTGATGATCGATCTGATGAGGATATGGTTGAGATCATCTGTGATGCTTTATCCAGAAATATTCGTTATTGCCTGTAAAGTGGGACAAAAACTAAGCAAGCCTAAATATAGTTTGGACGGGAAAAGGATTGTGGGACAAAAACCAAGCAAGCCTAAATATAAAATACTATTACTTGGTGGCTAGGTTAACTTAGTTTCCAGGCCAATTGGTCTCCAAGTTAAAAGGACAACCATATATCAAATATTTACAACAGTTACTGTATTTTCTTTAGGGAAAAGGGATATTATATCTCTGTATTATTCAAAATTGAATAATTTTGTCCTCGGTTAAAGTTTTGGTCTAATATGATCCTGCCATCAGGAGAAGTCTCATTTTTCTCTCTCTCTTGAATCCAGCCCTAACGGAGCTACAACTAGAGTAATTTTAAACCATGGTCAAAAGTTGAGGGCTAAATTTAGACTTTTTTTCATGAAGAATTTGCACTCCCCGCTGGAGCTCCGTCAAAAGCAAGTGGAAATACTAAAATATTTGCTAATAACAATGTACAAATGGAGCAAAAGTTTAACTGAATACAAAATGAGCAATTTCAGATAGTATAGAGGTAAATTCAAACCTTTGCTTTTTCTTTACTTGAGTAAATGAATTAGAGAGATTTTAAAAAATCAAGATAACTTTCAATTTTTTCGTCTTATCGTTTCAAATATTATACTTCTACTTAACAGAGATTTGATTAAAATGTTAAAAAATAATGCTTAAACATGATTGCCGAATTGATTTTGTATGTTATAATCATACCACTTGCAGCAAACGGGACGCTAGACAATCTTACTTTGAAATGGATTAAGATTTGTAATAATTGCCCAAATTCAGATGGGTTAATAAGGAATAAACCAGGGATTGAATATAATTTGTTTTTGTAGTGCGATTCAAACATTACCATTCCTCTTTTTGTTTTCTCTTAGGAAGGTATTGCTACCTTTTTCTTTAATCTGTTGTGACTTGTGATGGGATAGTGAAATGTACAACATAAAAAATTTAAAAATAATCTTTACTATGAGCGGATTTAAGGGGAGGTAACACCCTCGGCAAAAAATTACAGTGTATATATAGGGTAAATTTTCTGTGTTTATGTACATATATTAATTTTTGAACACTCTAAGCATATGCAAAAGGTAAGCTTAAGCGGTCCAAGGTGTTCAAAATTATCTCTAGCATGCTAGGTTCGATTCCCATTTACAGCATTATATTTTATATTTAGCTTTTGTTGTTTTTTTTCGAACTCAACTATGAGATGCGTGGATCATGTTTTGTTTAAGAATAATTGAGTTTACTGAAATTGCATTCCTAATAGAAACCAAGTATCACGCAGATTTAAAATTTTACACTAGGTAGTAGGCACATGCATTTACCTAGAGAGAGCGTGTCTCTGTGTGTTATATGTAACTCCTTTATATGGTTTTATATACATCTTTCCCTCGGTAGCTAGCTTTTGTGACTTTCAAGACATGGGGTTTTAAAGACAAGGTTTGTGTAAATTGAAAAATGGTGAAAAAATAAAATGGAGGGAATTGAAATTCAAATAAATTTCATTTTGCAAAGGCATTTTGTCCCTTATTGGTGGGGAAAAACACTTCTTATGTGCATATAGAATCACTTCTTCTAGCTCTTAAAGAGTTGAGAAGAGTGTGTCCCCTCGCGTCGTTGCTCGACTCGGCATCGGCTTCGGCTTCGACTTTGGTCAAATGATCTGATTGACCCAAACGATCATTTACTGAACAATCACTGCCATTGACGAACAAGTATTTCCGCACGCTATATGGTCCGAGGCTTCGCCTCAGTTTTGAACTACTGAAAAATCACCGTTTTCTTATCTCCTCTTACTCTTGCATTCTGCATTGTTTTCAAAAGCAAAACGTAACTGTACAGTGTGATTTGCTGCTGCCATTTAAGCTCGCTGAAGTTCTACAATTTGCATTGCCGCTATTGCAGAATAGTTTTCCGTTCTATCCTAAAAGGAATTGATCATTAAACTTGGAAACTGTGAGGGGATTGAATTTCTTAAGGATACCCATGAAACTTGTGGGCTTGGACTGTTCTTAACGTTTTCCCTATTTTTTTGGCTTTTAAAAACAAAAACTGGTTTCTTTAAATTACTGGTTTGAACAAAGAAATAACAGTTTTGGGGTTGAGTTAGGCTCAGGATATGTTTTCTTAGTAGGCGTTTGGCCATAGAAACCAAAAATAATTTCACTTTTTTTTGGAACTTTTGAAGTTGGAGTTGTGTTTGGCCATAGTTTTTGCAAATAATATTTTGTTGTTGAAATGTACTTTTTCAAGAAGGTTTTGGTTGTGAAAAAAGTGAAAAACAAGATTTTGATTGTTTTTTCAAATTCCAGTTGTATTTGGAATTTTCATGACCAAATACCGATTTCTGAAAAAAATGAAAAAATTTTCGAAAAAAATGAATAATTTTTATGGCCAAACGGATACTTAATAAGGTGTCAGATTTAAGCTCTTCCCAACTTGGGCCTATCTTATATTATCCACGCTTCAAATGTCTAATTTTAAACATGATATTGAAATCCACATCTGGTGGATTTGGAAATATTTGGTGATAAGACATATATCTGCGCGCATGCATGTAGGGTACAGATATATAAATGTAGGATCCTCTTCATTAATGTTGCAATATTTGGTAATAAGACGATTTCTAATCTCTAGCTCTAAAGGCAAGTTAAAGTGAGGTGCTAAAAGTGTATTTCCGAAAAAGATAACTCTCGAGGGTGCATGAAAAAGATAGGAACTGAGGAATATATATCCACAATACACAAATATAGTGTGTTGGTGTTTTGGCGATAAAGATATATAGAAGAAATCTTCTTGCCAACCCCACCAAAATTGAAAGAACATAATTAATTAATGAAGACTTTTATCTAGTGAAAAGGATCCAACTATTTCAGGCACTGGCAGAGTGATCACATTCATAAAGTTACCTTTGCACATGTATTAGTATTATATTTCAATCATTTCGTATTACTATGCAGTAAAAGTGTCACCGGCCCTTTTCTTTGGCTGGTACTCCCATGTGTGTTGCCTGATGATAAGAAGTTGAAGAATGCATGTACCATGAGTTGTACTATTTGTTAGAATTCCTATATGGGTAATGCAATGGTTACAATGTAAATTGTCCTGAGTCATTCCCTTGGTTAAAGTGATCAAATTCAATTGTCTCACCAAATATATCCTTACCAGATGTCCTAATTCATTCCTTGAATTAAATGACTTAGATTCAATGACCTCATTTATTTCGTTCATATTTAATGTAGACTTTTCATTTTCTGAACTTTAGGGGATGTTTCTGATCGTAGTCTACCTATATATATCGGTGGAAACTTCTCTTGAAAAAACACCGAAAAACACATCTCTTCTTCTACTTTAACGTTCCATTCTCTTTCGATTTCTAGGCAATAGTTTATGCAAACTCCAAACTTCCAGTCACTACTGCAAGTGTTTGGAAGTATTGTGGAATCTTGGGGAGCGAACGGGCTAAACGGTTTGCTCCATAGTCAGTCCGAAATCACTTTCAATGTAGTGGCTTGCCACAACGCAGCGTTGATCCGATAAGTTGATTCTATCCTTTTGTTCGTTTTACTGATTGATATTGTTAATATTTCCAACAATTTGAAAGCGATTTGTTTTATACAATATTGATCAGTAGCTTATGGAAAGGTAAAATAATTCCATACATATTTTGATAGTGAAAGGTGAAATACTTTTATTAGCTCTCTAAGAATGTGGTCATCGGAAAAAAAAACGGATAAGAAATCTGTTTTATCTAAAAAAGTGAGAAATTTTGACATGAATAAATTTGAGTAAGAGGATGATATAATTGTCGTTGTCACTTCTCAAGTGAATCTTATGTCTAGTGCAAGAGACTGAGTGTTAGACTCTTGTGCTACTAAGCAAAAACTTTTGGCTAGGAAAAGGAGATTTTGGACGAGAGATTGTCTAAATTTCTATACAAATCATTTTTATTGTACCAGTCACTCCGTTCTTATTCTTGCTTAAGAAAAAGGGTTGAGGGAAGTTCTTTTCCTCATTTCGTGGTTTTAATTTCTAAACACCAAAGTTAGTGTATAAAGTGGGATCTTCTAATCCAGCAATAGACAGAGAGAGTAGATGACAATATAGTAGAAGGAAAAAATTGTTCTTGAAAATACAAATATTCGAGTGAATTTATTTATTAACGAACCTACCCTTGTGTTTCTTATGAAATTCTAGTGATGTTAGTGTTAGGGTAGATGATCAATTTTTGTGATGATCTTAAAATGCATGCTAAGTGTTGGACTAACATATATGATTTGCTTATGATGATTTGCGATTTCATCATATATTATTTTAACGTAAATATGTAGCGTGAAAGATCATGAGGAGTTTAATTTCAAGTTGTGGAATGATATGAACTATTTAAATTGGAAAGATCATATCTGTTCTTGATCGCTGTTCTACAGTTTTGTGATTGTGTGAATAAATGATATTTACACTTAAATATTACCTTTATGTTGATGAACCTTTATGATAATGTTAATATGTCTGGTGAAAAGTCTGAAATATCGTTACTTTGTGTACTATATTTGATGATTGAAAATGTGAATTATCTGAGTATTGATAATTTTTCGTGCAGAAGACTTTCCTAGAAAAGGGTTACCTTAGTGAAGGTTTATTTGTACTAAACATTATTTAAGAGATAATTAATAATGAAAGTGCTTTCAATTCTACTTATATTGCTGAGTCTATTGATATGTGGCGGGATAGGCTAGGTCATGTTAATATTGCTTCTATTAAAAGATTTAGAAATATGGATTTAATTCCTGAGATGATTGTTGATGAGTTTTCTAAGTGCCCAGTTTGTGTCGAAGCAAAACTTAGTAAAAAGCCTTCTCAGACTGTCACTAGTAGAAAAATAAAATTGGGTGAACTAGTTCATTCAGATTTAGCTGATTTTAACAACACAGTTAGTAGAGGTGGAAAGATATATTACATCTCTTTGTGGATGTCAAGGTGATGAAGAATTGAAAAATCAGCAGATATCAATGTAGAAGTTCTCTACAAGCTCTGCTGTGAGTTAAAAAGGTAAAACAATTTTCTACCTGTCAAACTCAAGAGATCAAAAGGTAAAAAAAATTCCCAAAAACTTCTTTATTAATGTGTGATACATTTTTATGAGTATAATATTTCATTAAATTCTCAAAATAGTGGGGATTAATGAAAGGGGAAAAAAAATATTCATCATGAAAAATGTGATTTGCATATTTGAGAATGCTTTAAAAAGTGTGCTGCAAGTGCATCTATTAGTGTTGAAATAATTCACATTTTATTATTTGTATATGATGATTTTAATCTCCAATATTGGCAAATGTGCCATTGTGGGGGAACAAGCTACACTAGTTTCTTTATATTGTAACTCACAGGAGGCAATTGAAATTGCTAACAGTAGTGTGTACAATGGAAAAAAAAAGGACACATTTGCGTTAGACATGATGTTGTCAAGAAATTGTTGAAGCGTGGTGTTATTTCCTTGAAATTTGTAAGAGTTCCAAGAGAAATTAAAATTTGACAGATCTTTTAACCAAAATTTTGAAAAAGAGAATAATCCTTGAAATGTTGAGGGGGATAGGGCTAAAGCCCACGGATTGAGGTAATATGGTGGATACCCTTTTGTGGTCAAACGAAGCCATATGAGCCGTCAATATACACTACATATCCTATCCCTATGGCGTGTGATAGTGTTTTGTAAGGTTGAGTTTTACTCTGAATCCATAGCCCGTTGTGGGGGTGCGTTTGAGACGCATAGGGGTGCGTTTGAGACGCACTTGATGGATTTACTTGAGTTTTACTCTTAATGTTTCCATAACCCGTTCTGGGGTGCTTTTGAGAAGCACTTAATGGATTCACCACATGATATTGAGCTTATTTTGCTCTTAATGATTCCATAGCCTTTAGGTGGTCTACTGGAGATAGACTTGATGGAATCACCTACGTGAGTGTAAAGGTGTGGTCGCCTTTTATGAAAGACTTAGGCCGTCTTTCTAGAGTACTCATTAAACCCAAGGTGTGTGCATGACCGTAAAAGCACTTTGTTAATATCACAAAGTTTGCATAAAATTGAGGATATAGTATGTGTTGTGGGGGTCTCAACTCATGTCCATTTAATTCAAGAGTACTTCACATTTTGGATATTTGTTGTTGCCTCATTTCACTACGTGTTAATTCAAATCGAAAGACATTGACACTAAAGTACATGTTCCTTCTTTTGCCCAGAAATTAGTCTTATTCCTTACTATTGCATTAGTGGGGGATCGTTAGAATTCCTATATGGGTAATGCAATAGTTACAATGTAAATTGTCTTGAGTCATTCCCTTGGTTAAAGTGATCAGATTCAATTGTCTCACCAAATACATCCTTACCAGATGTCCTAATTCATTCCCTTGAATTAAATGGCTCAGATTCAATGGCCTCATTTATTTCGTTCATATTTAATGTGGACTCTTCATGTTTTGAACATTACCCTCTGTTTGGATGGTTGCTTCCCGTGGTTCATTCATGTACAGTATGGTGTTGTATTGTATTGTATTGTACTGTATTAATGAATACAATGTTTGGATAGACTGTATCATTTGTTGTGGTTTAATAACATTTGTATTATTTGGTTTGACTGTATGGTACTGTATAATAACTTGTAAGTTTATTAAAATACCCTTAACTCTTAATTAGAAATAATTTATATATATTAATAAAACTCAGGTAAAGAATAAAATAGGAACTTTAAAAAATAAGTAGGTAGTGGGTGAGGTGGGGTGGGTGGTGTGGAGTGGGTGATTGTGAGATGAGAGTGGGGGTAGTGGGTAGTAGGGTGGGGGTGAGTGGTTGTGGGGGTGGGGTTAGGTGGTGGTGAGAGGTAGTGGGGAGGGGTGGTGGAGGGGTGGGTAGTGTGGGATGAGAGTGGGGGTGGGTTGGGCGGTGATGAGGGGAAGTGGGTGGTGGTTGGGGTGGTGGGGGTGGGTGGCAGAGGAGTGGGGTAGTTGGGGGTTGGGGTGGGGTGGGTGGTAGGGCGGGGGTAGGGTTGGGGTGAGTGGCGGGGATGGGTGGGGGTGAGTGGTAGCGTGGGGCAGAGGTAGGGGTGGGGGTGAGTGGTAGGATGGGGGTGGGGTGGGGTGGGGTGGATGGTGGAGGGTGAAGGGTATAATGGAGAAATAAAATACGTAATCACGGAAAAACCACCAAGTCCGTGGTTTCAAAAATTGGGACTTTTCATGGTTCATGAAATGAACCACGGGTTTACAACATCATACCATATAATTTTAAGAACAATGGAAACAAACATGGTTTCCTAGAAAACCATACATTAATGAACCACGGGAAACCACCATCCAAACAGGGGGTTAGGGGATGTTTCTGATCCTAGTCTACCTATATATATATCGGTGGAGACTTCTTTTGAAAACACAAGAAAAAACACATCTCTTCCTCTTCTACTTCAAGGTTCCATTCTCTTTCGATTTCTGGGCAATAGTTTATGCAAACTCCAAACTTTCAGCCACTAGTGCAAGTATTTGGAAGTGCTGTGGAACTTTGGAGAGCGAACAGGCTAAACGATTTGCACTGTAGTCAGTCCGAAATCGCTTTCGAGACAGTGGCTTGTCACGACGTAGTGTTGATCCGATAAATTGATTCTATTCTTTTGTTCGTTTTACTGATTGATATTGTTAATATTTCCAACACTAATTACTTAGGGTCTTTCTTCCATTTTTGTTAATTAAGTCAGCGATGCTTTTGAATTTTTGCTCATCTCTCTTCAAGAGAATCCACACACCAACATAGTCTTTCTTGAAGTGGTGATGTTGCACCGCACACCAAAATGATCTTTCTTGAAGTGGAGATGTTGCTTTGGAGCCATTAACAAATATAAATTAGATTATCCGTCTTCGTTAAAGCCAAAAAAACAAAACTATTAAAGGGTGTATGGGATAGATAGATCCCTCCACTCCACCCTTAATCAAGGGTTTTGAATACGATCATATCTAAATTTCTCGCTTGTTCATAGAAATTTTTTGGTAGGGAGCGCTTTTTCCTTTCAGGATTCTTACGTATCGCGAATCTAAATTAATCGAGCTAGTGAATACTGAATATCATATGGTTATTTAAAAAGGAGAGATAAAAATGATAAGGCTGCTTCATCAGATGGTGGAACTGTTTTGGTGCATGGGTCTAAAAGTTATAAAATGCATGTCTGCATAACAATGTGCCGCAATGGATGGCAAATCATAAATGTGGTTAGGTTCGTTTTGATTTGTGTAGTAAAATTTACGAGAGAATTATTCATAATTTCAATTAACACATTTTCAAGTGTCATTTGAAATAGTTTCACTAAAATAAGGTTTCAAGTGAGTTGCGATTGGAAATTCGTCTTTCAAAACTAAATTTTTTTTATACACTTAAATATTGAAAAACTTAAGTATCAAATTCCTTGTTAATTCCATCGTGCCTTCATAGGAATTTTGCTGGATTGGTAGTGTAGTATCCCGACTCTCGAGCCTATAATATCACTGGTTATGAACATGCATGTTATGATGATGTTGTTGCACTGAAGAACAGAGAGACTTAAGTTGCAAATTAGAGTGTAGAACATCATATCCATAGGTGAATCCTGATCGTATAATGATATACAAATATTCTGTGAGGAATGACCCCTGAAGGAAAATACACCACTCTAATTGTTGTCTAGTTTCAATAATTTAAACAGTCGTTATTAGGACTTCACTATACAAATTTATAATCGTTTTACTGTAAGAGCGTAAAACTATATGATAAATAGCTGCAGAAAATTAACCTTATCGTGCTGAAATTTCAGTGGCAGCTGCTTTCTGATGTCACCAGCATTGTACTTATGAAGGGCACTATGACCCATTGTGATCGCGATAATACAACGCACTAACGGTGAATTTAAGATTAAATAGGAAATTTAAGCACTTTTATGTCCCGTTTGTTTCAACTTATGTAGGGTCTTATCTTATTTTCTCTCTTTCAAATCCCCATTATGGTGGGGAGCTACGCATAGTAGTAGCACCTGCCCGCATATTAAAATCAGAAAAACATACTATACGAAGAGGACATACACCTTGACCTCTGATTATAAAATGAAGTACGTTTTTTAGGTAACATTCTTATAAAAATTACACAGAGGATTGAGGCGAACTCATCCTTTACATTTGATGCATGTAAGATTACCGACAGAAGAAAAAAAAAAAACTGACAATATGTGAGATAAGTTAGTGACACACATGGTTACAAAATTACACATAAGTAGAGAATTTGAGGGTCTTATCTGAATCGCTCATATTTCAGCCTAGTGCATTATTTATTTTTTCTTTTGCAGTCAATTGCCCCTTTACACTAGCAAGAGATGATACATATGAACACCACCAATGCCCTTTCTATTTTTCAAACGTGGGGTGTTCTTTTTAAGCTCTAGCTACAAGTATTTTTTTTCTACTTTGTCATTCCTTTCCTACATTTGTCTGTTATTATCCTTTCTACTATTCCATTATGATCAACAGATTATCATGTGAATAATTTTTTTAAAGTGATTGATGCCTACCTATAAGATAAAATCTACTAGATTTTTCTCTTTATCCTTTAAAGAGTGGGCCAATATTATCAACATACTTTTTACAAGAGTACACTCGAGTCCCCAATTGGATAGGGTCGAAATGGTTATTAGTACATTATATGAGCAACAAACAAATTATGAATTACTTAACTATCTTAATGCTTTTCGAAAAGCAATAGACAGGGTAGGGGTCAAAGCCTAACCCCAATACTAAAAGGATAATACCCTTGCTGATGGCTTAAAAGGAAAAAAAAAATGAATCATAATACAAGAATGTTTAGTGTAGAGTTTTTAAAAAAATTTAGTACAAACACTAAAAATTAAAGAGTTAAACTAAAAAGGAATTAACTGTTACAACTACTCCCTCCGTTCCAATTTATGTGGCACTTTTATGCTTTTCAAGAGTCAATATGACTAATTTTGAGGTTAAATTGGATGAGATTAACTCAATAGTTTAAGATTAAATTATATATTTGAAAACTGCATGAAAGATACTATAAGTTGTGACTTTTCTCATATCAATTTGGTGGGAGTAATATAATATTTCTATGCTGACGGATTGAGGAAATACAATGCCTGTTCTACATCATTCAAGCCTTCTGTTACCACTCTTATCTTTAAAAATAGTTGTAGTACTTAAGAAATATTTTATCAATTATCTGAAAAAGATAATCTTGCAGTAATTACAAGCCACAAGAATATATAACTAAGCTTAATCTTCATTCCAAAATTGATTTAGTGAATTGTGATCATACAAACAACAAGTGGGACCGCTGGTCACTCTTAATAATTCGATTGGGTAAAAGTGTTTCCAGCTGGAGAGCAACTTTGTCTCCAAATCTACCAGGATTAATGGGATTAGCTAGAGATTAGGAAGCATCAGCAAATATAATTAGAAAATGAGTAGTATTACTTAAAGTCCAAAGAGGGAATAATGTGCTAATTATCAACTTTTACTGTATTGCACTAAAGTGACTAAATTACTTTTTGTAACGAATTAACCAAAAATCACTCAATTTTGCTTAAGTATCAAATAAATTCATTAGGAGAAAATAAAATTGACATTTTATATGATACTTATGCAAAGTTGAATGACTTTTTTGTTTAAAAAAATTTGTTTAGTAAATTCATGTGATACTAAGTAAAGTTCAGTGTTCTTTTGTTGCACAAGATAATTTAGGGACTTTCTATTATACTTAGACAAAATTGAATAACCTTTTGTCATAGATAATAATTTAATTATATAAAAATCAAGTTACCATATGTGAACCTGCCCAAATCCCATGCATAATAGACTTCACCACCTTTGTTGTCTTACTGGTAATATTTTCTTATTTATCCCAAAACCATTAATTGAAGTAAAAGTTGCACCTAAATGTAAACCCGTCAACCGGTTCCGTTTAACCGGTTCAAACCGGTAACCGGACCGGTAGAACCGGTTAACCGTCTAATATTACCGGTTCCGGTTCCGATTTTTTTGAAACCGGAACCGGTTAAACCGGTAAAATCGGAATCGGACCGGTAAAACCGGTTAAACCGGTGAAATAAATAAAAAATGTAATTATAGTCGTTGCTGGCTGGGCTTTGTCCGTTAATGGACCGTTGGCAACGGTCCATTTGCAAAAATGGCCGTTGCCAAACGGTCATAAACTTAATTTTTGGCCCCCCCAAAAACTTTTTTTAACACTTTAACCCATCCCCCACCCCTATATAAACCCTTCTTTATTTTCATTTTAATCCACACCAATTCACTCTTCTCTTTCTCTCAAATCTCAATCTCTCAATTATAGTTACTTTGCAATAATTAGCCACTTTATATTTCTCTCAAATAAATATTACAAAGTCTTATTATAGTTTCAATGATTAATTTTGCAATTATAATATTGTTGGTGGAGTTGGTGATTTTGCAACAATCCGAAGTAGCTTTGGTGGATTTGCAATTCTAGCCGCCTTCACTTTGTTGGAAATTAATCCCGCAATTTGGTACCTTCGTTCCAACTCTATCTTTATTTTTCGCAATTTAATTTACGCAATTTAATTTACGCAATTTATTTTTCGCAATTTAATTTACGCAATTTAATTTGTTGTAATTTATTTTCTTGTGATTTATTTGATTGTGATTTAAATTAATTCTATTTAATAATGTCAAAGAGATTAAGACGTGGTGCCGATAGTAGTAGTGGTATTGTTAGGGATGGGCTTAATGAGGAAACATTTGCGGAAGAAACACCTAATTTAGGTATTGATATTGGTGGAAATAATCCACTTTTAGGTCATGAGGAAATGCAACAACATTTTACCGACACTTTTAATGAAATTAATGAAGATGATGATGAAACACAACCCCCCGAAAATCCCATAGGAGATACATGTCCTACACAATCACATACACAAGACAAACCGCCTAGAACTCGTAAGCCAACAGCTAAAGTTTGGAAATTTATGACTAAGAATAGGGAAAACCAATCAGCTACATATACCCTATGTGGACAAGTATTTAGTTTTAAGCAAGGAACTGTTAAGGATGGTGGAACGGGTACACTAAATGGTCATATGAGAAGCAAACATATGGATGTTTGGGGAGAGCAAACGGGTTCAAATGTGGGGGGTATTCAAATGACGATAGACCCACGAATCGGTAGAAATTTTAAGTATGACAAGAAAAAAGAGCGTGTAGAAATAGCTAAAATGGTAGCTTATGATTGTTTACCATTTTCCTTTCCCTCAGGTTTGGGGTTTGTTACTTACATTCAACGTTGTTATAATCCGTTATTTGAGGGTATTCCTAGAAGTACTTGTAGAGCCGATGTTATAGATTTGTTTAAAAAATATAGATTTTATTTGTGCCATGTATTTAATTCTTTAAATTGTAATATTTGTCTTACCGCTGATTTGGGTCTTAGTCTTAACAAGTTAGATTTTTTTGCTATTACATGTCATTGGGTTGATGATAACTGAGTTATGTAAAAAAGAATTATAGCTTTTTTATATGATGAAGGAAAAGGTCGTCACGATGGAAAATTTTTAGCCGATTCAATGTCTACTATTATGAGATTTTTTAACATTTATAGAAAAACACTTTGTATTGCTTTAGATAATGCTTCTAATAATATAAAAGTGATTGGTTTTATAAAAAGAGAACTAAACCCTCCGCTAAGAAATATTTTTCATGTAAGATGTAGTTGTCACATTTTAAACTTAATTGTTAAAGATGGTCTTGTGCATTTTGAAGATTCTGTTCAAAAAGATAGAGAAGCGGTTGCGTTTCTTTTTTGTAATGCTAATAGGGGAAGAATTAGAGATTTTAAGAATGCTTGTGTGGAAAATAACCTTAGACCTAGGAAAATTCAAGTAGAAATTGAGACTAGGTGGAACTACACTTACATTATGCTACAACAAGCATATGAGTATAGGATTCCCATACAACAAGTTCACAACAAATATAATATTAATAGTGATGATTGGTTAAATTTTACGCATTGGGAAGATGTTAAAGAATGTGTTGAACTCTTAGAAATTTTTTATAATGCAACTCTTGTTTTTTCTAGACAATTCTATTGTTGACACCCAATTTTGTCCCACCTCTCCTCCGAAATACCTATTTGTTCGCTTCTAATATTGGGGCAACTTTAAAAAATAATTATTGGCATTTCTTTTTTTACTGTAATTATTAGCTGTTACTAATATCGGCATTTCATTATCCTGTCATTAGCTTTTACTACCGTCACTACTACCATTATTATTACTATTATTGTTATTATTTTTTTATTTATTATTATTACCAGTATTATCATAATTTGCGTTTCAACATTTGTACCCCCCTTATACATACGCATCGCATTTATTTCGCACAATTAAACGTTGCACAGCTATTACAATGTCATATAATTTTACCATCTGAGCTCTAATAATTACATATTTCATACTTAGTCCATATTAATTCGGTCCATAATTAAATCCTAAAATTATTTGGGCTAAGGCTTAATTCGCAAGACCAGCCCACATTTAATTCACTACTCAGCTTAAATTTTATTCATCAGCCTATTTTAATGCCCAGCCCACATTTTAATTCACCACAGCCCAACATTTTAAACAATCAGCCCAACATGTTAAAATAACCCAGCCCACAAAATTACCCGACCCGACCCGTTTTTCCATTTAACAAAGGAAACCCTAAAGGTCTCCTTCATTTCCTTTCCCTTCATCTTCTTCAGTTCTCTTCCAGCCGTCACCCCCTATCCCTCTCTCTTCTCTCCCCCCACGTTACCTCTGCTCCCCCACGTTACCCCCACTTCTCTTCTCCCTCCTCACGCCCATACCTCTGTCACCCCACTCCCTCCTAACCCCCACGCCTCTGCCACCTCCACGTTGAAGATCTGTTGAGATTCCAACGGATCCATTTTTTTTTATTATTCATTTTTTGAAAACTTAGATAATTCAAAATCCCACCCAAGTTTCAGATTTTGGAACCCAAACAAACCCTAGAAATTCCCCTATAAATAGGAGTTTCGGAATCCATTAGAGGGGTCTGTTTTTTTTTGGAGTCATGAAATTCCCCAAGAACTAAGTTCTGAGCCGCGCCAAATCCCCTTAAAAAATTTTGAGTCCTTTTGCCTGAAAAATTCCATAGAAATTGAAAGCTTTTCGTTTTGTCGCAAAAAATCCCCTAAGCAAAAATTTTGATTTTTATCAGTCTTTTTTATTTCTAGGAATTGAGTTTTGAAGTGTTCGAGTGTGTATCGAAGACCCGTACCTATTTCGCTGCACCCGAAGAAGGTAAATTTCTTCCCTTTAAAGTTATTTTGGGGATCGCTTGAGTGCTTTAAACTGTTTTTGTCGATTGATTCGCTTAGTTGTATTTTTTGTTTCGTTCAAGTTTCGTTTGTAGTTGTTCTCACTCATCAAAAGATGCCAGCTATTTACCAAGAATCTATGAGTTTAGTGTATGCTTAAGCATAAGGTTCAATTGGCTTAAAGATTCATTGTTTCCCTTTCTTTCTTGACAAATGGTTATTGTGTTGGCTTAGGATGAGTTATGGAGATAAAGACTTATTAAATTGGTAATAACACGCTCAGAAACATTTGAAAGATCTGCTGAAAATAAGGATTGGTTTATCAAGGCCAGTTTGAAGACTAGATTTAGAATCAAAAGCTTGTTTCAAGTTAAAAAATGGAAATTGTTAACTTTTAGAATATGGTGTACATGTGAATTGTGTCAAATTCAGGGAACTATTTTAGAATAGAAGCTGACTAGTTAAACAAACCTATGAGATATTGCATATAGTTTAATAAGTTTACTTTGATAAGGAATAAACGTCCAAATTTCTTACTTTAAGTGTTGGTTCTCACCTTGTATGGTTTATTTGACTCTGGAGAAATGCTCTGGTCATGCACGTAATTGTACTTTGTGTTTGCTTTGGTATGTTGGTTTGGCTTGAAATATATGAGATGATGAAAGTGTGGAATTACAATAGCGATGTTTGGTATGAGTTTTATGTGAAGGTTTATTTTCCTTGAAACTGAAACTGGAATTGTCTGGCTGGTTCTTCCTAAACCAGTGTGTGTGTGTCAACTTTTCTCTTCTATCAATCATGGTTGTAAAAAGCTTGTGGTTCCTGGCAATCTGAATTTATATAAATCTGCCCTTGCGGCAACGTAGGAGTTTTGTCCTTGTCAAGATTTGTTTTGGTCTGGCCTGCTTGCTTCCCTTTCTCCTTTCAAAAACCAAGTTATAAAATATTCATTAGGTTCTAAAGGGGTCTCTACATATCTAAAACATACCTAAATGGTATGAAACTGTTTAATGTGGCTGTTTGAGCATTGACTTAAATTATTGACAAAAAGTTTGTATTAATGGTTCTATGTTAGGTTAATATGCGTCAGTGCTAGTCTAGGTCACATAAAGGGGTTTGTGTAATTGCTCGGACTGTCCTTATATGTCCTGTTCCTCATAGGTGATAATCTGTGTCAGGATTGGCCTTGTATGTCATTGTTGTCCAAATGTAGTCATGTCCACCTGTTTTCTTGATGATTAACCTGTATATGATATTATTGATGTTTCCATGCTAGGTTATAAGTTGAATTCTGATAGGTTTTGGTGTTGGTCTGAGTTTATTTGGATTCATATGTTCTTCAGCATGATAAAATAGGATTTCAATGATGACAGCAGGTCTAAATAGGATCAACAAGGATCTGAATTTAACTTCAATTAGTTCATAAACATGTAGTGTCTCTGGTTTAAAAGATCTGAGCTTCAAATGTTTTCATGTTTACATCTTTGCCTGCACCTTACTGCATCTGAATTCACTCTCAATGAGCATCTACTCATCTGCATATGGCATAACCTCATTTGCATCATGATTTGGGTGTAGCATGGTTAATATATATGTCTTCCTTTCTTGCTTTACTGAATATGTGTATCAGATGCTTTCCTATCTGTTTTATACCCTCCATGCGATACCTCAACTTCATTAGCCTACTGAGCCATCATGGCATCTGAGATGCCTTGCCTGCGTATAACCTATCTGATTAAGTTATGTAGGAGTATTGAAGTCCATTACTAAAAAATGACAACTGCATAGTAAATGATTACTCACTGTTACATTAGCCTTGCTCCACTCATCATGGTATCTGAGATGCCCTGCCTACATCTAATCTATCTGATTAAATCCCTGTTTGATTGTTGATTTTTTCTATATCCATGTTGTTCAAACTGGTCCTCTCTGTTGGTCTACTGGCCTAAGCCAACTATTAAAACATTGTGTCTTATAATGTGAAGCACATCTTAAGGAATTCTATGAGTGTCTTAAGGGTGTGTCATTGATCGATTGATATTGAAACATCAAGTGGCATGACAAGAATGTTATTTAGTTTTGTCCAGATTACATGCATCAACTCATGTTTGCTTGTTTGGAGATTGTTGATATATTAATCAGAGGCAGTCCGCTGTGTTAATTAAAAGTCATTAAATTACTTATAGATCGCTATATTTAGTGAAGTGTAAAAATCAGATCTGTGGAGCATGTTCGGGTTGGCTGTTTGCTTAATCTTTTCGCTATGATTCCTATATTTCAAGCATGTTCGATTGGTTATGCATATGTATGGATGAAATATACATAGTTATACACGGCATACACATAATCTGCTTTGAGTGTATAACTTACGTGTTTTGATCTTATTCATTTGATTATATCCTAATCCTTTTCCTTTCGTCTTATGCATGATCACCGCATACGAGTCCGAGGGACTCGTTTTTTCTCCTGCATTCGCTATTGGGCTAAGCCCAACGCAATCTTCTCGAGTCAGCTCCATCAGCTACATAAAAATGATTCTGGACCGAAGCCCATACAGCAGTCTAATCCGTAGCAATATATAAAGGAAATCTATTGGGCCAAAGCCCAACAGCATGAATAGTTCGCAGCAGTTGGGCCTAGAAAATGGGCCGACCCATTCCAATATTCATCCCTCTATTCTATTTTCCTCTTGTGCATTTAATTTGCCTTGTATGACTAACATTTTACTTTGTTTCATTTTCTTGGCTTAGATGAATTCTAGCAAAATTTAGTGAGTTAGCTTTAGTAATGGGTAGTTAGCTTAAGGAAGACTACATTAATGCCATAAATTTTTGCTATCTTCTTTTCATGTTAAATTATCTAAATATTCATTTCAGAATAATTGATTTACAAAGTGGCATGGCTTTATATTTCCAAGTAAAGGAAATCATATTTTATCCTTACTATGATATACATTTCATAACACCACTAACACGCAAACATAAGCTCAAATACATTTTATAAATAATTCTCACACATATTTTAAAGTATAATAATAAAAGGGATAAAGAAAACTCACCTTAGCTATTTTGATATACTCCCAAACGGAAAAATCAATTAATATCTCATCATTTGAGTTGTTTTAAATATTTGTCAAAATATTGCATAAACTCGCATTTTCTTCTATTTATATGCAAATTATCATATTTGCAAATCTTATTTTTAAATAGCATTACTACACTTCTATTTGAAGCATTGGCAACATTTACAAGCTTTTATTTTAATAGCATTGTTTCTCCTTTATGCAAGTTATTATATCTACAAGCCTTATTTTATTTTATTTTGTGTAAAATTCTAACAATATTTATAAGTCTTATTTTAAATAGCATTTAAAATCTTCTTTTATGCAAATTATCATACTCTTCTAAATTTTATTTTAAGTAACATTCTTATATTCTCTTAAAACCTTAGTAACACTTGGCCCTTTTCTTAAAATCTGAAGCATCTTGTTTAGCTTTAATTAACTAACCTAAGTTTGGCCGGACAACCGTAGTTAACGGATCCTAGAGGATGCCTAACCCCTTCCCTTTAGGATAATATAGAACCCTTACCTAGAATCACACTGATTAAGCAGACTATTAACGGAGGTTTAGTTAGTTCTACCTTAGTTAATAATTAGGTGCCCTAATTCACCTTAAAATCATTTAGGTGGCGACTCTTTAAAACAAGCAAAAATAGGAATCACCAATATGTTGTACTCCGCTTCAACCCGGTTAAAATGGGGTATAACAGCTTGGCTACTCCGCTGGGGACTTTAGGCTCTAACTATAACAACTTAGGTTAATAAATAATTTGTGGGATGTTTTGTTTGTTTTGCTTTATTTTGCCTATATTGTTGCTTTATATGCTTTTAAGCATTTTTTATTGTTCCATTCCTTATGTGCACTTTCTATGTAATATGTCTATTATTGCTTTCCTTAAATTGGCATTCCGCTCATATTTCTTCCACTCCTGAAAAACTCACACATATTCACACACTTAAAACGGCTTCGCGGTTCGCGCCCGTGCACTACTAAATTACCCCTCTAGTTGGATTGGTCTAGTGGATTTAGTCGATCGGTGGTGCAGTCGACGGCCACGGACTTTCCACTCCCAAGTTGTCCGCTTGGGGGAGCCTTGTGTCATAGGAAAATAACTCCTAGTCAGCCTAAGATAGAGCTAAGCCAAAACCCTTTTAAGGACATGCACGAACCTAGGAGGCTTAATACCCAAGGTGTATTAAGTCCATTAGTCAACCTCTGCCAAATGTCCGAGTGGGTCTACGACCCCGAGCGACGGTTATCACGCTATGTGCATTGATTTGAAGGATGAACATGTGTTATGTGGACCATGTGCTATTTAGGTAGAACTAACCATTTGTGAATGCAGGTAACCATGAGTCAGCATAATGTCTACCCGAGGTTTAGCATGGTTTTGAGCGTCCCTCCCCAACTAAAAACATGGTGGATTGATTTGGGGGATTACGGACAGCGGGTTGTATGTGGAGCATTGGGGCACTTACCGTCTTTGATGGATATCCAACCCTGTAAAGACATCATCGAGGCGGCAACTGTGTTTTGGGATGAGAAAAGGGTCGTGTTTAGATTTGGCAGCATTGAGATGACTCCGTTGTTAGAGGAAATAGGAGGCTATGTAGAAAATGTTGCTTTACTACATAAGCCGAAGAAATGGCAAAATTGTGGCATGATTATTCCAAAGGAACCTTTACCAAAAGAATTTGTTGACAGCTTCGGGTTCAGAAAGGGTAAAGGTGTAGAGTGTTTACAAAGGTCTAGGATACCATTTGAGTATTTGTATCATAGGTTTGGTTATCAACGAAGTTTCACCGATCATCAAGACGAGTTCTTCTCGTACGACTCTTGGAAACAAAAACGGTGCTTCGCTTTCGCCGTGTGTTTTTTAGGAGCTATGGTATTCCCTAAAGGAACCACAAGATACATTCACACCCGTCTCATTACTGTGACTAAAGCTCTATTTGGTGGCATCGACGGGAAACACTACACTGTGGTCCCTATGATCGTGGCAGATATCTACTGAGCGTTAGGACGTTGCAAGCACGGGTATAAGCATTTTGAGGGATGCAACTTACTTCTACAGATTTGGTTGATGGAACATCTTCAAAAGGTAGACGGGGGTCTAGCATTCCGAAAGCCGACGGGTGAAAATCACATTCTGGGACATGTTCCAGGCGCTATTTTAACGGGTAGATCATTTGAAAAGCCAAATTGTGTAAAAGGGTGGGTAGGATTTCTCAGCCATTTGAACGATGATTCAATTTAATGGATGTTCGGTTGGTTTCCATCCGAGGGTTTGGTGTTTCGTACGAAGATCGTGTCATTCTTAGTTTTGATGGGACTTCGGGGCTTGCAACCTTACGCCCCACTGAGAACTTTAAGGCAATCTGGAAGAAAGCAAAACATACCTTTAGTGGCAGACATGAATCATTATCGAGCTGACTACAAGGAAGGAAAAATTCCTTTTGCAAAAGAGGTTATCCGCATGTGGAAATCGAGGGAAACTATGAAAGCAGATTCAATTGAGCCGAATAGATACCAAGCTGGATGCGAGGATAACTATCTGGAGTGGCTGACCGCTAACTTGGAAGGATCAATCAAACCTGGCGTTAGTCTGAGGGGACGAATTAAGGATGGGGAAGCAGAAGCATGCATCTTACTCCGGCAATTGCGTAAGAAAAGTCTTGTCTCTGAAGCCGAGCACAATGCGAGACTTAAGGAAAAGGAAAGGGAGGCAGAGAATTGGAAGCAGCAGGCACTTAGTTACGAGCAAAGCATGCAAGAATTGGACACACTTCTAGCTGAGCAAGGGGACACTTGCATCAAAGAAGGCATCAAAACGGGAGGAGTTCTATCTATGTCATACCTCGCCCAGAATCGCCGAAAGATCGATCAATCAATCCAGGCAACCAAGAGGCTCAAGAGCAACGAAGGGCCTTTCTCATTTTAATTAGTTTATGAAAGTAATTGTAATAATTTCTTTTACATTGAGGTTTTAAATTCTAAACATTGTATGTTTGGGGCCTTCAATTAATAGCACATTGGGATGACATATAATTGCGTATTTTATCCTTCAAATCTGCGTTAGGCCCACCTCTGGCACAAAGGAGGTCCTTTGCATAATAGGTCGCGCTGTATTATGTGATTTGTTTACTATGTAATATGTGTTTTGTTTGCTATGCAATACGTGTTTCTTTCAACGTTGTTTGCTCAATGTTCATATCATTCGCACCCTACTAACGCAGTTTTCTTCATTTTTTGAAGGTTTTATTTTACTTTTATTATTCCCCAAGGTTGATTCGTGTTGACTGCGAACTGGCAGACCACCCATACTTCACGAGATCAAAAGCACGAGCATCCGGCGATATGAATGATTCAGGGGCATCCGAACAAACTGGCTTAGGACTCGTCTCCCTTCCAGGAGAGGAACCTGAGGCTTCAGGAGGGGGAAATGATGAACTCATTGCCCAATTGTTGCAACAAATGGCCAATATGCAAACCGAAATTGAGCGACTACGAAATCTCACCAACCTGTCCATCACCCTGAACGCTCCTCACCCGGAACACAAAACAAACACAACAATTCCACCATCATTTTCGCCCGTTGATTCACCCGCTCCTCAGCCCTCTCCCTCAAACCCTCCACTTTACACAGTCCATCCTGATACTACCAACCCCCAACCAACTAACCAGCAACAATCCACCTCGCAACAATCGAATCCACAACAAGCCATTCCACCCCAGATCCACTCGCAACCAACCATCCCGCAACAAACCATCCAACAACAAACCACCCCGCAACAAACCAACATACAACAAACTACCTCACAGCCAAACGACCCACAACAAGCCAATCTCCAGCAAACTAACTTTCAACAAACCAATTCGCAACCTTTCACTACTCCCTACATTCCTCAACCTGCAGTTACCCAAACTAACCCATATACTCAAAACTACCAAGCAGCTCAACACACACCACTAGCACACATTGCTAGCCATAACACGCAGTATGTGCCAGAAGCTCAGCCTTTCACTACCCAGGTACAGAACTTGCAGCATCCAGAGGTTGACCCTTATGAGGAGTTGGAAAGGGAAGTCAGGGCTAGAGCGGACGAGGATGTGGCAAAAGAGCTTCGCAGTCTGAGGGAAACAGTCAGAAATATCCAAACCAACAGAGGATGTGAAGGACTTGAGTATGAAGATCTGTGCATTCATCCTGACATCGAGTTACCTGCCGGATATAAAGTACCGAAGTTTGACATGTTTGATGGGAAGGGAAACCCTCGGGCTCATTTGAGATCATATTGCGATAAGCTTGTCGGAGTGGGTAAAGACCAAGCTATCAGAATGAAACTATTTATAAGAAGTCTAACGGGAGAGGCACTTGATTGGTACACATACCAAGACCCGCAGAGATGGCACTGTTGGGGAGAGATTTCCCAGGAATTCATGGACAGGTTCCGGTTCAACACCGAGACTGTCCCGGACCAATTTTTTTTGATGAAGCTGGAGAGAAAATCAACAGAAACCTTCCTAGAATACGCTATGCGTTGGAGAGCGGAAGCCGCAAAAGTCCAGCCTCCAATGGCAGAGAGTGAGATGACGATGCTTTTTGTACAATCTCTAAAAGATCCCACGTACTACGAGAGAATGTTAAGCGTCATCGGACAGAAATTTTCTGAAGTCATCAGGATGGGGGATTTCATTGAAGAAGGAATTAAAACAAGAAGAGTTACAAATCTTGCGGCTTTGCAGGCTACAAGTAAGGCTATTCAGGCAGATCCTTCTAAGAACAAGAGGGACGGAGTGTCCCCGGTCATGGCTATCCAGGATCGAAGACCAAACCAAAAATTAACTCACCAATTCCCTTCATCCCAACCTTCATACTACAGCCAATACACCCAAACACCTCAGTCTTATTACCAACCTCCACCTACTCCCCTTCCTGTTTACCATACTCAACCTGCATACTACTCACCTCGAGCCCCTTCCTATCAAAGCCCATCACAATACCGGCCAACCTACTCACCACAACCCTAATACCAATCACCAAATCGCCCACAAAATGCACCCAGACCGCGCCCAAATGTCGAAAGAAAACCAACCAAGACTTACACACCGTTAGCCGAACCCTTAGCCCAACTGTACGAAAGGTTGAGAATTGCAGGGATACTCCAGCCGATCCAGGGAAGAATTCCTAATCCCCTTCCTGGGTGGTATGACGGGACCAAACATTGTGCATACCACTCAGGAGTTACTGGGCACGATACCGAAAATTGCCTTGCTCTCAAGGACAAAGTTGAAGCATTGATCAAGGAAGGGGTCATACAGCTTAAAGAAGCTCCCCCAAATATAAACGACAATCCGCTGCCCAATCATGGCGATGCAAATGTGCACATGATTACCATTGACGAAGATTGCAATTTGGAGGGGACTATCGTGTCGGTTAAAGGAAAGGAGAAGGTTGAATCGTTGGCTTGTGTTGCTCCAGTGATCACGGTTCAAACGAGGGCCCCATTTGAAGTGCTCACTCCAAGGCCTAGGATCACGACCTTAGTTTCTCCAGCACCTCTTCGCAACACCAAAGCGGTCCCTTGGGTTTATCAGTCCGATGAAAGGGACAAAGCGAAAGGAAGATTGGTGGTGGAAACCGTTGCGGCCGGAATGAGTAGGTCTGGACGGTGCTATGCTCCCGAAGAGGTAGCACGTGGGGCGCCAAGCAAGGAAAATGGCCTGAAGAAGACTGTTACCGAGGCCGAAGTCAAAGAATTCTGGAGGAAAATGCCAACCAAAGAATACTCTATTGTGGAACAATTGAAGAAAACGCTAGCCCAGATTTCCTTATTGGCATTGTTGATGAATTCTGAAGCTCATAGGAGTGCTCTAGCGAAAGTACTGGATGAAGCCTATGTTCCGCCCGAGACTTCCAGCGAGAAACTGACAGCTATAGTGGGGGAAATCCTTGAAGCCCACCGTGTTTCTTTTCATAATGACGAGTTGCCACCCAAAGGTTTGGGGCATAACAAAGCATTGAACATCACCATCAGATGCAGGGATAAGTTCATCTCCAAGGTGTTGATTGACGGAGGTTCAACTGTGAATATATGTCCTGTTACTACTCTACGAGCCTTAGGGATTGATGTCGGGATACTCCGCGACAGTCAGGTCAGAGTCAAAGGTTTTGACGGAGCCCAAAGAGACGTTGTTGGAGAGATCGACTTGGCTCTGGAGATTGGGCCTGTGGAGTTCATGGTGGAGTTCCAAGTAATGGACATATCTACTAGTTACAACCTGCTGATAGGAAGGCCATGGATCCACATGGCTGGCGCGGTTCCCTCCACCTTGCATCAGAGTTTGAAATTTGTTTGGAATCATCAAGAAGTGGTGATCCATGGAGAAGGCAGCAATTCCCTCTACTCGGAAAGCTCAGTTCCTCTTATTGAAAGTGTAGAAAGGCTAGACGGATCTGTTTTCCATATCAAGGAAAATACATGCGTTGCTCAAGCAAAAAAGGTAAAACTGCCACAAGTGCTTATGATGGTGGCATGGGAGATGCTGAAGAATGGCTTCCGACCCGGTCGAGGCCTCAGTTTGAACTTGAATGGAATTGTGGAACCAATTCAGCTGCCTGGGCAGAAATATACGTTCGGTCTCGGATATGAGCCCACTCCCGAAGAGATTGCACTGGCTAGTCTCAAAAGAAGAAGTGACGTTCCTTTGCCAAAGCCTGTTCCTCTCCTGAATCAGTCATTTCTCAAAGCATCCGCTGCCTAAGCATCAGAGGGAAAACTTAAAGACATCCTCCTGGAAAGTTTTAAGGGTCTATTCATTGCCGAGGAGGGAGCTGAATGCAACATGATTTCGGATGGGTGCTCTGAAGACCCGATTATCTGGGACGCAGAACCTGGATGCCGTTTGAAAAATTGGACTTGTACCCCGCCCCCGTTTCTTCGGGAGTCTTGGTAGACAAATTGTATTCAGTATTTAATGAAACAAACACGATTCGAAATTGAAGCCTGAATCGTGCCAATGCTTTTGTTATTTTGCCTCCAAAACTTTTGAAAGCTCAAATGCGAATTTCAAGCCCTGCTTTTACTTATATTTTCCGTCTTTGTTTAATTAATTTTTCTCTTATTTTCAGCAATCAAATTAATAAATCTGCCGATACTGTGAATGTGACACATAATGAAACAAGCGAACCCGTAGTAAATGCCGAGCAAGACTCTAAAGAGTATGAAGAGGATATGCAACCGGAAGGATTAACTAAGGATTTTGAATATTTTGAAAACAATCCAAAGCCAAATTTGGATGAAACGGAAATTATAAATTTGAGTAATTCAAAAATCATGATGGAAGTGAGAATCAGTGTCCACTTGACCCCGTCGCAGAGGGAAAAATTGATCAACCTTTTGAGAGAATATATAGATGTGTTCGCTTGGTCTTACGATGATATGCCAGGTTTAAGCACTGACATTGTTTCACATAAGTTGCCTCTCGATCCATCCTGTCCTCCGGTGAAACAAAAGAAGAGAAACATTAAATCAGATTTGAGCTTAAAAATCAAAGAAGAGATCTCCAAACAATTTGATGCAAAGGTTATTCGCACTACGATGTACCCCACTTGGTTAGCCAATGTCGTGCCCGTACCAAAGAAGGATGGCAAAGTTAGAGTATGCGTAGATTATCGGGATCTCAACAAGGCTAGTCCAAAAAACGACTTTCCCCTCCCAAATATCCACATGCTCATTGATAATTGTGCGAAGCATGAGTTTCAGTCTTTCGTGGATTACTACGCGGGATATCACCAAATCCTAATGGACGAGGAAGATGCTGAGAAAACAACATTCATCATACCTTGGGGAGTGTACTATTATCGGGTGATGCCTTTTGGGCTCAAGAACGCAGGTGCTACCTATATGAGAGCCATGACCACTATTTTCCATGATATGATCCATAAAGAGATTGAAGTCTATGTGGATGATATCATCATCAAGTCACGAAAGAGCTCAGATCATCTGGCGGATTTGAGAAAGTTCTTCGATAGGTTGAGACAATACAATCTGAAGTTAAACCCCGCAAAATGTGCATTTGGTGTTCCTGCAGAGAAGCTGTTGGGTTTTATCGTGAGCAGGAGAGGTATAGAGTTGGACCCCTCGAAGATAAAGGCTATTCAAGAATTGCCTGCCCCAAAGAGTCGAAAGGATGTGATGAGTTTCCTCGGTCGACTCAATTATATTAGTCGATTCATAGCACAATCGACGGTGATATGCGAGCCAATAATCAAGTTGTTGAGGAAGGATGCTGCTACCAAATGGACTGAAGATTGCCAAAAAGCTTTTGACAGAATCAAGGAGTATTTGTCCAATCCACTTGTTTTGGTACCTCCAGAAGCTGGAAGACCTTTGTTGTTGTATTTGTCTATATCGGCGAACGCATTTGGATGTGTGTTGGGACAGCATGATGAGATGGGGAAGAAAGAGCAAGCAATATACTATTTAAGCAAGAAGTTCACACCTTATGAGGCGAGATATACTTTACTGGAACGCACTTGTTGTGCCATGACTTGGGTAGCACAGAAGTTGAGACATTATCTGTCTGCATACACCACTTATCTCATTTCAAGGATGGATCCACTCAAGTATATCTTCCAGAAGCCTATGCCTACTGGGAAGCTAGCCAAATGGAAAATTTTGCTAAGTGAGTTCGATATTATATATGTTACTAAAAAGGTTGTCAAGGGGCAGGCGATAGCAGATCATCTTGCTGAAAACCCCGTGGATGAAGAATATATGCCCCTCAAAACTTATTTCCCAGAAGAAGAGGTGTTGTTTGTCGGGGAAGATATTGCCGAAGAATACCCAGGGTGGAGAATGTTCTTTGATGGGGCGGCCAACTCCAAGGGAATAGGCGTTGGAGCGGTATTGATTTCAGAGTTAGGCCAGCATTATCCCATTTCAGCAAAGCTCAGGTTTCCGTGCACCAACAATATGGCGGAGTATGAAGCTTGTATTCTTGGCCTCAGAATGGCCGCTGATATGAATGTACAATAACTTCTGGTTATAGGCGATTCAGACTTATTGGTTCATCAAGTGCGAGGCGAATGGATCACTAAGAACGTGAAGATACTTTCGTACCTGCATTGCGTGAAAGATCTATGTAAGAGATTTGTCAAAGTGGAATTCAAACATGTTCCAAGGGCCCAGAATGAACTTGCTGATGCTTTAGCAACCTTGTCTTCCATGATTCAGCATCCAGACAAAAATTACATAGATCCTGTTAAGGTAAACGTGCATGATCAACAAGCTTATTGTTTCTGTGTGGACGAAGAGCCTGATGGAGAACCTTGGTACTACGACATTAAGAAGTATCTTAAGGCATGAGACTATCCAGAGGGCATAACCAGTGTTCAGAAGAAAACCCTTCGGAGATTAGCAAACCATTTTTTCCTAAGTGGGGAAATCTTGTATAGGAGGACTCCAGACTTAGGGCTACTAAGGTGTGTTGACGCTAAAGAAGCGGCCCAGTTGGTTGAAGAAGTGCATGGCGGTACATGCGGGCCTCATATGAATGGTTTTACTCTGGCCAAGAAAATTCTTCGAGCAGGCTATTTCTGGATGACTATGGAATCAGATTGTATCCGCTTTGTAGAAAAATGTCACCGATGTCAGATTCATGGCGATTTGATTCGAGTGCCGCCAAATGAATTAAATGTGACGAGTTCCCCGTGGCCCTTCGCAGCCTGGGGCATGGATGTCATTGGTCCTATCGAGCCAGCCGCATCAAATGGGCACAGGTTCATTTTGGTAGCCATTGACTACTTTACAAAGTGGGTGGAAGCATCTTCGTACAAGTCAGTAACGAAGAAGGTAGTGGCAGATTTTGTTCGCAACAACATTATTTGTCGATTTGGGATCCCGGAGTCGATTGTAACAGATAATGGAGTTAATCTTAACAGTGATTTGATGCGGGAGATTTGCGAAACATTTAAGATTACTCATCGCAATTCCACTCCTTATCGACCTCAGATGAATGGAGCAGTTGAAGCAGCCAATAAAAACATCAAAAGAATATTGAGGAAGATGATTGATAATTACAGGCATTGGCACGAAAAACTGTCGTTAGCTCTTCTCGGTTATCGCACTACTGTGAGGACTTCAACTGGGGCAACGCCTTATCTTTTGGTCTATGGGACAGAGGCGGTGTTACCTGCGGAGGTAGAGATACCATCGTTGAGAATTATACAAGAAGCTGAGTTAAGCGATGCTAAATGGATACAGAATCGATACGAACAATTGATGCTCGTTGATGGAAAGAGAATGAATGCAGTTTGTCATGGACAACTTTATCAGAACAGAATGGCCAAAGCTTTCAACAAGAAGGTAAGACCGAGACAATTCAAACCGGGGCAATTGGTACTGAAGCGTATATTCCCATGCCAAGATGAAGCTAAAGGAAAGTTTGCACCTAACTGGCAAGGACCTTATATGGTTCATCGAGTATTGACTGGAGGAGTGTTAGTCCTAGCAGAAATGGATGGCGAAATTTGGCCGAAAGCTATCAACACAGATGCCGTCAAGATATATTACATTTAGGAGCTTTCTTTTATTTTGTATGTAATATTCTGCAATACTTTTCTATGTAATGGAGCTACTTTCCCTCGGCGGGATGCGTAACAAACCTATATCGGGTTGGGTCTCTTAAGACAGGATTTCCAGATATATGCTTGTAATATGAACTACGCTTGACCTGATTCCCATGGTGGGATACGTAGGCGGCCCGCGTAGGCCTCGGTCAAATATTAGAAAACCTCAATTTTATTTATGCTTGTAATATGAACTACGCTTGACCTGATTCCCATGGTGGGAAACGTAGGCGGCCCGCGTAGGCCTCAGTCACATTATTAAAAAACCTCAATTTTATTTATGCTTGTAATATGAACTACGCCTGACCTGATTCCCATGGTGGGATACGTAGGCAGCCTATATAGGCTCGGTCTCGCAATTTTAAAAGCTCAACATCCTCCTGTGCCAGAAACTGGTACAAATTTTAAAGGCATCGCCGCAAGACGACATCGAGAGACTTGAAAGAATATATGTTCAACAGAGTCGTCATGCAAAGGAAAACTTCGGAGAAAAGGGCATTCGCTTTGTTTCGCAATGTGTCACAGTTTCAGTTTCTGGCAAAAATTATCTATCACTATATATATATATATATATATATATATATATATATATATATATATATATTTCTTATGAATATTTAATATGATTTTTACTCAAATAATTTTGCTAAATAGCCAAGACTTAAGAATGAGCGGAGGTTACAAGTCCAGACAAAGTCGGAGGCATGAAGCGCCAAGAGCCAGATCCTCAAAGTCAACGCGAATCAACCCCCTCCCAAAACTTACAAATTTTTCTTTGGATGCAGATTTACAAGTTGCGGAAGCTAAAACATCTACAGCCTTGTGAGGATGGCACGTCGAACGGTTTGAGCTCTCTTATGCCTTTCAAGTATCAATAACTTTCGACAGTCGCAAATAAACTAATGCTTGAGTCTTGCAAATGATTTTCCAAACGTATCGACGCACAAGTATTTTCCATTGCTTTATTATTTTCAAATGCTCGGCGTATGCTCGCAGATGCATTGCACCGCACCTGCATTGCTTTATTATTTTCAAATACTCTGCGTATGCTCGTAGATGCATTGCACCGCACATGCATTGCATTATTATTTTCAAATGCTCTGCGTATGCTCGCAGACGCATTGCACTGCACCTGCATTGCTTTATTATTTTTAGATGCCCCTGCGTATGCTCGCAGCTGTATTGTACTGCACCTGCATTGCTTTATTATTTTCAAATGCTCTGCGTATGCTCGCAGATGCATTGCACCGCACATGCATTGTTTTATTATTTTCAAATGCTCTGCGTATGCTCGCAGATGCATTGCACCGCACATGCATTGCTTTATTATTTTCAAATGCCCCTGCGTATGATCGCAGCCGCATTGTACTGCACCCGCATTGCTTTATTATTTTCAAATGTTCTGCGTATGCTCGCAGATGCATTGCACCGCACCCGCACCTCTATTATTTTTCAAATGCTCTGCGTATGCTCGCAGATGCATTGCACCACACAGGCATTGCTTTATTATTTGCAAATGCCCCTGCGTATGCTCGCAGCCGCATTGCACTGCACCTGCATTGCTTTATCATTTTCAAACGCTCTGCGTACGCTCGCAGATGCATTGCACCGCACATGCATTGCTTTATTATTTTCAAATGCCCTGCGTATGCTCGCAACCGCATTGCACCGCACCTGCATTGCTTTATTACTTTCAAATGCTCTGTGTACGCTCGCAGACGCATTGCACCGCACCCGCGTTGCTTTATTATTTTCAAATGCCCTGCGTATGCTCGCAGATGCATTACACCGCACATGCATTGCTGTATTATTTTCAAATGCTCTGCGTATGCTCGCAGACGCATTGCACCGCACCTGCATTGCTTTATTATTTTCAAATGCCCTGCGTATGCTCGCAGACGCATTGCACCGCACCTGCATTGCTTTATTATTTTCAAATGCCCTGCGTATGCTCGCAGACGCATTGCACCACACCTGCATTGCTTTATTATTTTCAAATGCCATGCGTATGCTCGCAGACACATCGCACTGCACCTGCATCGCTTTATTATTTCCAAATGCTCTGCGTATGCTCGCAGACGCATCGCACCGCACCTGCATTCCTTTATTATTTTCAAATGCTCTGCGTATGCTTGCAGACGCACCGCACCTGCATTGCATTATTACTTTCAAATGTCTTGCGAATGCTCGCAAACGCATCGCACATACATTGCATTTTTACTTTCAAATGTCTTGCGAATGCTCGCAAACGCATCGCACATGCATTGCACTATTACTTTCAGCTACCCTGCGAACGCATTCATCATTCCAGCTTTAAAAGCCTCATTTATCATGAATCATTCAGCTTAAATAGCCCATCCGGTTTAAGGCCTCATTAATCATCGCCAAAGGCGTCATTCTCATGAATCATCGGCCTAGAACCTCATTTGCATTAACCTCAGCAAAGGTTATCATTTATTTAAACCATTGCAGCTTTTTATGGGCTTATATGCATCGCTTTACTTTCGATATTTATTTTTACTGAATATTTTATCTAGCTTAAGTTTCGCAGGAACTTTAGCGCAACGTGGAACTATTCCTTCGGCAGCGAACTGGGGCAATGCGTTGGGAAGGGTAAGCAGACTTCCCGACAAGGGTCAAAGATCTACCTCGAACACTCGCCTCCAAGTCCAAATATCCCGCTCACATTCCAGCAGAATTTTCGAGTTCTACCATAATACCAGTGTCATCATAATTCGACACTCGGACAATATTTTGCAAAGATTCGCACCAATCGGGATTTGTTATTCAGAGGGGTCGTAGTCATCCCAGAACTACACACGACCTGATTCTCATGCAGCCCGAGATATGTAGGCAACTCGGAGACCGGAGTTCGGTCGTAATTCTTTCCAATTTTCTTTACCCTTAGCCTCCAAAATCCTTTAGCCGGGACAAAATAGGCTACTAAGTCAACGTCTTTGCCCGAAAATTCTTTCATCATTACCGGGCAAAGAGGGACAAGTTGTTGACACCCAATTTTGTCCCACCTCTCCTCCGAAATACCTATTTTTTCGCTTCTAATATTGGGGCAACTTTAAAAAATAATTATTGGCATTTTTTTTTACTGTAATTATTAGCTGTTACTAATATCGGCATTTCATTATCCTGTCATTAGCTTTTACTACCGTCACTACTAACATTATTATTACTATTATTGTTATTATTTTATTTTTTTATTTATTTATTATTATTACCAGTATTATCATAATTTGCGTTTCAACATTTGTACCCCCCCCCCCCCCCCCTTATGCATACGCATCGCATTTATTTCGCACAATTAAACGTTGCACAACTATTACAATGTCATATAATTTTACCATCTGAGCTCTAATAATTACATATTTCATACTTAGTCCATATTAATTCGGTCCATAATTAAATCCTAAAATTATTTGGGCTAAGGCTTAATTCGCAAGACCAGCCCACATTTAATTCACTACTCAGCTTACATTTTATTCATCAGCCTATTTTAATGCCCAGCCCATATTTTAATTCACCACAGCCCAACATTTTAAACAATCAGCCCAACATGTTAAAATAACCCAGCCCACAAAATTACCCGACCCGACCCGTTTTTCCATTTAACAAAGGAAACCCTAAAAGTCTCCTTCATTTCCTTTCCCTTCATCTTCTTCATTTCTCTTCCAGCCGTCACCCCCATATCCCTCTCTATTCTCTCCCCCCACGTTACCTCTGCTCCCCCACGTTACCCCCACTTCTCTTCTCCCTCCTCACGCCCATACCTCTGTCACCCCACTCCTTCCTATCCCACACGCCTCTGCCACCTCCACGTTGAAGATCTGTTGAGATTCCAACGGATCCATTTTTTTTTATTATTCATTTTTTGAAAACTTAGATAATTCAAAATCCCACCCAAGTTTCAGATTTTGAAACCCAAACAAACCCTAGAAATTCCCCTATAAATAGGAGTTTCGGAATCCATTAGAGGGGTCTGTTTTTTTTGGAGTCATGAAATTCCCCAACAACTAAGTTCTGAGCCGCGCCAAATCCCCTTAAAAAATTTTGAGTCCTTTTGCCTGAAAAATTCCATAGAAATTGAAAGCTTTTCGTTTTGTCGCAAAAAATCCCCTAAGCAAAAATTTCGATTTTTATCAGTCTTTTTTATTTCTAGGAATTGAGTTTTGAAGTGTTCGAGTGTGTATCGAAGACCCGTACCTATTTCGCTGCACCCGAAGAAGGTAAATTTCTTCCCTTTAAAGTTATTTTGGGGATCGCTTGAGTGCTTTAAACTGTTTTTGTCGATTGATTCGCTTAGTTGTATTTTTGGTTTCGTTCAAGTTTCGTTTGTAGTTGTTCTCACTCATCAAAAGATGCCAGCTATTTACCAAGAATCTATGAGTTTAGTGTATGCTTAAGCATAAGGTTCAATTGGCTTAAAGATTCATTGTTTCCCTTTCTTTCTTGACAAATGGTTATTGTGTTGGCTTAGGATGAGTTATGGAGATAAAGACTTATTAAATTGGTAATAACACGCTCAGAAACATTTGAAAGATCTGCTGAAAATAAGGATTGGTTTATCAAGGCCAGTTTGAAGACTAGATTTAGAATCAAAAGCTTGTTTCAAGTTAAAAAATGGAAATTGTTAACTTTTAGAATATGGTGTACATGTGAATTGTGTCAAATTCAGGGAACTATTTTAGAATAGAAGCTGACTAGTTAAACAAACCTATGAGATGTTGCATATAGTTTAATAAGTTTACTTTGATAAGGAATAAACGTCCAAATTTCTTACTTTAAGTGTTGGTTCTCACCTTGTTTGGTTTATTTGACTCTGGAGAAATGCTCTGGTCATGCACGTAATTGTACTTTGTGTTTGCTTTGGTATGTTGGTTTGGCTTGAAATATATGAGATGATGAAAGTGTGGAATTACAATAGCGATGTTTGGTATGAGTTTTATGTGAAGGTTTATTTTCCTTGAAAATGAAACTGGAATTGTCTGGCTGGTTCTTCCTAAACCAGTGTGTGTGTGTCAACTTTTCTCTTCTATCAATCATGGTTGTAAAAAGCTTGTGGTTCCTGGCAATCTGAATTTATATAAATCTGCCCTTGCGGCAACGTAGGAGTTTTGTCCTTGTCAAGATTTGTTTTGGTCTGGCCTGCTTGCTTCCCTTTCTCCTTTCAAAAACCAAGTTATAAAATATTCATTAGGTTCTAAAGGGGTCTCTACATATCTAAAACATACCTAAATGGTATGAAACTGTTTAATGTGGCTGTTTGAGCATTGACTTAAATTATTGACAAAAAGTTTGTATTAATGGTTCTATGTTAGGTTAATATGCCTTTACTTAAATATTTTTGATGAATACCCCTGCTTATTTTCAATTAATTTGGGTGCAGTCTATTATAGTTGTTTTTATTTAACTCTACAAATGCTCATATACTATCAATATTGGTCTGGGTACTTGTTGGATGTCTCTATATGACTCATGAATGCGTCAGTGCTAGTCTAGGTCACATAAAGGGGTTTGTGTAATTGCTCGGACTGTCCTTATATGTCCTGTTCCTCATAGGTGATAATCTGTGTCAGGATTGGCCTTGTATGTCATTGTTGTCCAAATGTAGTCATGTCCACCTGTTTTCTTGATGATTAACATGTATATGATATTATTGATGTTTCCATGCTAGGTTATAAGTTGAATTCTGATAGGTTTTGGTGTTGGTCTGAGTTTATTTGGATTCATATGTTCTTCAGCATGATAAAATAGGATTTCAATGATGACAACAGGTCTAAATAGGATCAACAAGGATCTGAATTTAACTTCAATTAGTTCATAAACATGTAGTGTCTCTGGTTTAAAAGATCTGAGCTTCAAATGTTTTCATGTTTACATCTTTGCCTGCACCTTGCTTCATCTGAATTCACTCTCAATGAGCATCTACTCATCTGCATATGGCATAACCTCATTTGCATCATGATTTGGGTGTAGCATGGTTAATATATATGTCTTCCTTTCTTGCTTTACTGAATATGTGTATTAGATGCTTTCCTATCTGTTTTATACCCTCCATGCGATACCTCAACTTCATTAGCCTACTGAGCCATCATGGCATCTGAGATGCCTTGCCTGCGTATAACCTATCTGATTAAGTTATGTAGGAGTATTGAAGTCCATTACTAAAAAATGGCAACTGCATAGTAAATGATTACTCATTGTTACATTAGCCTTGCTCCACTCATCATGGTATCTGAGATGCCCTGCCTACATCTAATCTATCTGATTAAATCCCTGTTTGATTGTTGATTTTTTCTATATCCATGTTGTTCAAACTGGTCCTCTCTGTTGGTCTACTGGCCTAAGCCAACTATTAAAACATTGTGTCTTATAATGTGAAGCACATCTTAAGGAATTCTATGAGTGTCTTAAGGGTGTGTCATTGATCGATTGATATTGAAACATCAAGTGGCATGACAAAAATGTTATTTAGTTTTGTCCAGTTTACATGCATCAACTCATGTTTGCTTGTTTGGAGATTGTTGATATATTAATCAGAGGCAGTCCGCTGTGTTAATTAAAAGTCATTAAATTACTTATAGATCGCTATATTTAGTGAAGTGTAAAAATCAGATCTGTGGAGCATGTTCGGGTTGGCTGTTTGCTTAATCTTTTCGCTATGATTCCTATATTGCAAGCATGTTCGATTGGTTATGCATATGTATGGATGAAATATACATAGTTATACACGGCATACACATAATCTGCTTTGAGTGTATAACTTACGTGTTTTGATCTTATTCATTTGATTATATCCTAATCCTTTTCCTTTCGTCTTATGCATGATCACCGCATACGAGTCCGAGGGACTCGTTTTTTCTCCTGCATTCGCTATTGGGCTAAGCCCAACGCAATCTTCTCGAGTCAGCCCCATCAGCTACATAAAAATGATTCTGGACCGAAGCCCATACAACAGTCTAATCCGTAGCAACATATAAAGGAAATCTATTGGGCCAAAGCCCAACAGCATGAATAGTTCGCAGCAGTTGGGCCTAGAAAATGGGCCGACCCATTCCAATATTCATCCCTCTATTCTATTTTCCTCTTGTGCATTTAATTTGCCTTGTATGACTAACATTATACTTTGTTTCATTTTCTTGGCTTAGATGAATTCTAGCAAAATTTAGTGAGTTAGCTTTAGTAATGGGTAGTTAGCTTAAGGAAGACTAACATTAATGCCATAAATTTTTGCTATCTTCTTTTCATGTTAAATTATCTAAATATTCATTTCAGAATAATTGATTTACAAAGTGGCATGGCTTTATATTTCCAAGTAAAGGAAATCATATTTTATCCTTACTATGATATACATTTCATAACACCACTAACACGCAAACATAAGCTCAAATACATTTTATAAATAATTCTCACACATATTTTAAAGTATAATAATAAAAGGGATAAAGAAAACTCACCTTAGCTATTTTGATATACTCCCAAATGGCAAAATCAATTAATATCTCATCATTTGAGTTGTTTTAAATATTTGTCAAAATATTGCATAAACTCGCATTTTCTTCTATTTATATGCAAAATATCATATTTGCAAATCTTATTTTTAAATAGCATTACTATACTTGTATTTGAAACATTGGCAACATTTACAAGCTTTTATTTTAATAGCATTTTTTCTCCTTTATGCAAGTTATTATATCTACAAGCCTTATTTTATTTTATTTTGTGTAAAATTCTAACAATATTTATAAGTCTTATTTTAAATAGCATTTAAAATCTTCTTTTATGCAAATTATCATACTCTTCTAAATTTTATTTTAAGTAACATTCTTATATTCTCTTAAAACCTTAGTAACACTTGGCCCTTTTCTTAAAATCTGAAGCATCTTGTTTAGCTTTAATTAACTAACCTAAGTTTGGCCGGACAACCGTAGTTAACGGATCCTAGAGGATGCCTAACCCCTTCCCTTTAGGATAATATAGAACCCTTACCTAGAATCACACTGATTAAGCAGACTATTAATGGAGGTTTAGTTAGTTCTACCTTAGTTAAAAATTAGGTGCCCTAATTCACCTTAAAATCAATTAGGTGGCGACTCTTTAAAACAAGCAAAAATAGGAATCACCAATATGTTGTACTCCGCTTCAACCCGGTTAAAATGGGGTATAACATCTATCCCATGGTAACCGGAATTTTAGCCTACTTAGCGGAAATAGCTAGAGTTTTACAAGAGTATAAATATAAATCCGGTTATCAAGTGGCTATTTTTGAAATGATAATCAAATTTAAGAAGTATTTTTTTCGCATCCCAACTTTATTTATATTGGGTTCTCTTTTAAATCCTTGTTTAAAAGTGTCTTATACTAAAGCATTGGTTAGTCAAATTTATACATTTTTAGAAATTGAAGAGGGAGTTCAACCATCTTTAGCTGAAGCCGAACTCGCTATTGATGACGAGATTAGAAAAGTTTTTACTCGTTATTCTAATTTGGAAGAACGTGCTACACCCGTTGCTCCACGCCCTACTACTTCTCAAAGTACCAAAAAGGGCTTGTCGGGTTTGTCGCATTTAAAAGTTTTACATTCACAGCCAACTTCTTCTTGTAGTGCAAACTTTGATGAATATAACTTTTATTTGATGCAACCAAATGTAGATATCAAGGAACTGGATGACTTGGACGTCTTAGCATGGTGGAAGAAGTACAAGGCAAGTTATCCGGTACTTTCAAGAATGGCTCGAGATATCCTTACGGTTCAAGTATCAACCGTGGCTTCGGAGAGCGCATTTAGCCAAGGAAGACAGCAAATTAGAGACCATAGACATTCATTATCTGGCTTTAGCTTGCAAGTACTAGTGTGCATTCGCGATTGGATTAGATCGGAGCGACGCAACCAAAACTTAGAAGCGGAGGAAGGCGAAGAGGAAGAAATTGAAGATTTGATAGCTAGTGGACCGGACCAAATGGAAGACTTTGAAGATATTTCCATGGAAGAATATGATATGGGGGAAATTAACGAAATGATTCAGAATTGGTGATTTTATTATTCTACTATTTCTGTACAACTCATGTATTATTTGCAAGTTAAAAAAAAACTACAACTTGCAAATAAATGTTATCCAAGAATGAATAAAATATATGGCTCATTGAGCTTTCTTCTATTTACTTGTGTTCATATTTTTACTTTTATTAAGTTAGGAATATACCTAAAATATACTAAGAATATACTTATAATATACATCTACTTAAATAAAAAACTAGAAAGTTATATACTTGAAAAATAACTAAAATATATTAAGAATATACTTATAATGTATAGTATACTATAAGTATAACTTAAACACACACACACACACACACACACACACACACAGATATATATATATATATATATATATATATATATTAAGTTATACATATATATAAGTTATATATAACTTAAACATATTTATATATATTAAGTTATATAACCTAAGTATATTGATACATATATTGATATATATAAGTATATTCTTACTATTTTTTAGGTATATATATATGTATATGTATATACGAATTTATAAACTTAGAAAAAAATTAAGCTATAAATAACATAAGTTATAATATATAAGTTATAAGTATATATAGTATAGTTAAACACACACACACACACACACATATATATATATATATATATATATATATATAAAAGTTATATAACCTAAGTATATTGATATATATACGTATATTCTTACTATATTTTAGGTATATGTAGTATAACACTATAACTTAAGCATATAACTTAATATATATATGTATACACGTATATTCTGTATTGCTGACTTGCTGTTAGCCCGTTAGTCAGTAAATATTTAAACTTTACTTATAAACTTGTATAACATATGTAAATATACCTACAATATACTAATAAATCCGGTTCCGGTTAAACCGGTTGACGGGCTTACCTAAATGGTTGAACAACATTTCATGCTCTATCCCCTTTAAAGCCAAACATGGTGTTTATTATTACTAGCCACTTGAGTATTAGAAAGCAACTAAAACTAGAAAGACGCTCTCATCTATATATAGGAATATTCTATCGGATTACTTTAAAAAATGACAATTAAGTAGTACTAGTAGTAGTATAGTAACAGTGGACTAGGAGATATCAAAAGGATACACTATGAAATTAAAAAGGTAACCTATGTTTTGGAAAACATGGTTTCACGTTTTCTACAGAACAGAACTTACATTTCTCAACAATAATACGTACAATCAGCTTATATATGATGTAAACGGCCACCGCGTCGTCCAACTGTCTTCAACAAAACTACAGCTCTATCATGGAGTAATAAGGAAATTGATTTGTCCTTTAATAAATTGTTACTTTGCTAAAGGTAGGTCTGAAATGTACCAATCAAAATTCAAAATAACATTATGTACAAACAGGATAACATTTGATCCAACAGGAGAGCGATCTCTCAAGATTTCCTGCCAAATGGGGACTTGTTAAATACTAAGAAGCATAAGCAAGGATTTGATTTGGAGAAAAAAAATCTAGAGGATTACTTACAAAAAAGAAAAAGCAAAATAAGTGGATGCCTTGGAAAAGCCCAAAAGGTAACCAATGAAAGGGAAATATACGGTTTCAAGTATTTACAAAAAAAAAAAAAAAAATGTCTTTACTTCTCTTTTTTGTAACAATTACTACAACAAAGACTGGAATTAACTATGAACTCCGTCGTTAGTCTTTGTTAAATCGCTAGCTAGTAGCTAACAACATTTTTGGATAATCTGTCGCTAAAAAGGTTTAACGATGGATTTTACTGTTTAGCTACAGAATTAATTATCCGCTCCTAATTCCTGTTTATTAATGTAGTGAATAACTTAGTTGATATACGACATTTTCCCAAGAATTGATCGTGTCATGTGCAACATCCGCCATGATGGTTCATTAATGTCCATTGATTTATCGCCTTTAACTTCCAGGAATTAAGTTATTATTTCTTGAATATTGAAATGGGAAAGGATAATGCATTTGTAGTTGCCATTGATCTAATTAGACCTGTTTCATATACATGCAATATGGGTTTTTCATGAAAAAATTACATAGCGAATGTAATTAGATTAGTTTTGACCGACTGCCCAAATGTGTAACTTGTCCTTTTTACATTACATGAGACCTCTCTACGTTTTTCTTTTTTGGATTTACTTTGGTTTAATTTTCGAAAAAAGGCTTTGGATAGAAAATAATGTTAAGAAACGAGAGTATTTTTTAAAGTACCAGAATATTTGATCCCTTCAGGCCTCAGCCTTACCATGGCCAACGGATGTTATTCGTAATGAGAATGGGGGCCATCAGTCAATTTCATTAACAAACAAGCTAATATATATATTTGATCCTATATTTGGGACTGATCTAAAGGTAAAATCTCAAACAACTTGAACTAGTTTGTTACAAGGAATTTAAGTGCCTAACTAAAGATTTTTGTCATGTACTAGGAATCTAGATCAATTAATATGAAACTACACAAATAATTCAGAAAAAAGAAAAAAAAAAGCTCAAGCATACGTATCAAAAGGTAGACAATGTATCTTTTATTTACAGATTTCTATTAACAAGATCCAAGTAGTACTTTTTATATCATTTGGTACCACTTTTCCTATTAATTATAAGTTCAATCTCAATCAACATTAATTCATATCAAGTTTGTAGTACGTGCAAATGGAACAGAGTAGTTTATCAGATTGATTCTAGTGGAGTTTTTCCGTGCTGACAATTGCTAAACTTCGTTGGATTTGTCTCCCCACTTGTGGAGTTTTTCTCTATTAGCAATTTTACAATCTGCATAGATCAAACAAGTAATTTATTCGTTTCAATTTATGTGACATAATTTGAATCAATGTAGAATATAAAAAAAGAGATGAACATACTTTTGAAACTTGTGATTTCAATAAATATGTCATAATATTTGTGTGGCTATAAAACTTTTGAAAGTCACACCATAACATTTGTGTGACTATAGATAAAGCTTCTTAGTAAGGAAAAAAATGGAAAGTGAAAATTAATTATTTTCAAATGTGTGTTTTTTTTCCCAAATGAATTGATAAGAAAATTATCATATAAATTAGCACGGATGGATATTACTTTTCTCTAGTGTGAAATATTACAGTCCACTAAGATCAAATAAGTATATTGTTTTGCTAGGAGTGTTCATTCAATTTTTCGGTTTGATTTTGCATTTTTCTGTTTTTGTCTTTTCGATTTTGAAAAAATATCATCTCATTCGAATCAAAATAAATTTGGTTTAGTTTGCTTATGAGCAGAACTTCAAATATAAAAAAAAAAAAAAATTTGACCTTGAAAATATGCTCATAAGGGAAATGGGGTCAAAATTTAAGAGCACCCATTTCCAAGATTATTTTGTGTAATTTCCCCGTCATTTATGAGGCCAACATTAATAACGTGGCAGCCTAGTCGGCAATCGGCAAACAACAGTGAGCCTTTCTTGAATGGATAGACCATAAGCTTATACAGAGGTCTTAGTGGAGCATTCTAATTGGAAAAAATTGAAGTTTAATTTTAAATAGAGATGCACTGATAATGTATTATTTCGTTAACATTAATTGTTAAGTTATAGTAGCCTACAATAAAAAACACCTAGTCGGCAATCGGCAAACAACAGTGAGCCTTTCTTGAATGGATAGACCATAAGCTTATACAGAGGTCTTAGTGGAGCATTCTAATTGGAAAAAATTGAAGTTTAATTTTAAATAGAGACGCACTGATAATGTATTATTTCGTTAACATTAATTGTTAAGTTATAGTAGCCTACAATAAAAAACAATTATTATTATAATAGATTTAATTTTACAACTTAAGGAAAATAAAGTAAATAAACTATTATGATAGGTAAAAATATAATGATAGTGAAAAAGATTAAAAAGTATATAACTTAATAAAAAATATATTGTAGTACTAAGAATTTTACCCTTCTGCTTTCTCCATTGCAACGCCGTTGGACATCACTATAAAAAAATTTGGAGTGAAATCAGAGAATGTTTAGATTAGTGTAGGAAGATTTAATTATTTACACATTAACATTCACAAAAGAACAACTATTTCTTTAGCCTTGAATGGCATGTCGACCATTACTTTCATTGTCAATATTATCTTATCTTTTCTATATATAAGAGAATTCATTTAATAATTCCTAAAAGCTACATACACGGGCTCCTCTTGTTTATAACAAATTCTCAAACCTTTAGTGCTTAGAAGCAAATCTAGTTAATTAAAACATGGCTTGGAACCTGATAGATATCTTTAAGGAAAATAAAATACAATATCCTTCCATTATTTAAGACTCAAAAAGTTGATCCACACTTTACCCCTGTTAGCCCTATACGTTTGTCCTATATAAGCAATTGGTTTGATCTTCAATTCATTCAACACCAACAAATAAAGACAACACACATACAAACTCTCAAGCAAAGCTCTATGGCAACTACTACTTCCACTCTATTCATTCAAGAATTCATGGAGAACTTCCACTACTCAAGAAGACTACTCACGGAAGCCACCATGACGCTGCCTCTGGCGGCAACCGGAATTAGGCACGACCAAATTGATGATGATGTACCAATTGGTAACGTCTTTGATGCAAATGTTATTATGGTCATATTGGCAGTACTTGCAAGTGCCTTGATTTGTTCACTTGTGTTGAACTCCATCATAAAATGTGCATTTAAGTGCTCTAGCCTTATATTGGCAGACTCATCCTCAGACCATACAAATAACCCTTCAGCAGCCAATAGAGGGATCAAGAAAAAGGCCCTCAAGACATTTCCAGTTATAACATACACTACTGAATTGAAACATGGGATTGACTATCAGTGTGTCATTTGCTTATCAGAATTTGAAGTTGGAGAGAAAGTTAAAGTTCTTCCAAAGTGCAACCACGGATTCCACGTCAAGTGTATCGATAAATGGCTCAATTCCCACTCTACTTGCCCTACTTGCAGGCACTGCCTCATTGAGACTTGCCAAAAAATTGTTAACGGCAGTAATTTTCCCAGTAGCAATACTTTATCATCAGCAGCAGTGCAAGAAATTATCATAAGAATTGAACCTCTCCAACGTGAAGGTGTGGTATCTAATAATCAAGATTTGGTGGAAAAAATAGTAGTATCTCGGCTATAGTTGATTGGTATATGTAACACACACACTTAATTAGATAATTAGAAGCTTAGCTTTGAAGTTGATAATTTAATTCTTTCTTTTTCTTGTTGAAAAAATTTCAGCAAGCTAGCATGAGGCCAAAAGACCAGTACTTTTCCAGTGATTCATTGGTCTTGCAAGTGTATATAAAAATTAATTTATTACTGTTAATTTCTTTATAATCAAACTAATCTTTCTTCCCGTCAAAAGAGTCCAAAGTTACTGTATTTAGGGAAAGGGACATTATATCCTGTACTATTTGAATTTAAGTAACTTTTCCATTTAAGTAACTTTTGGGGCAATATTAATTCCGCCGTCAAGAAAGTTTTTTTTTTCTCTTGAACCCCTAATAAACATTGGGGTACTTTTAAACCATAAGTAAAAGTTGATGGGTAACTTTAAACTTTTTCTCGAAGAATTTGGATCACATTACAGCAAAGAAATATACAAATTGATTTGCTAACGGTCGGGGGCGGCTCAACCATATCGGGGCCTAAAGTCAAACTCTAACGGGAGGTCTTAACTTTGAAAAATATTATTATATATATGCGTTTGTTCGAAATTTATTTAGCTTTTTGAGATGCAAAATTATTAATAATTTTTTTATAATCAATATTTTCTAATAATTCTTTTCAATTGACAATATAGCTAATCCATTCAATCTTTCTTGAAACATAGCTGATCTTAGATAAGAGTTTATCAATTTTAATTTTGAGATTTCATTATCAACATTCTCGTCAAATTGCTTCTTTCTATTTATTACACTTTTTTTATGAAATTCAGTTATATTCTTATCAAATGCAATTTTCTTAGCAGAAATTCAGGTTACAATAGCTGTCTTCCTCTTTTTATGCTAACAAACTAGTAATAGTAATTTTTTCTTCTAAAATACTCAATATTAAAAAAATAGTATATATATATATATATAAAATTATGGGGCCTTAGGCAATTGCCTGATAAGCGGGCACAGCTAATGGCAAGAATCTAATTGGACCAAAACTTTAACGAAAGGCTACATGAGCTATTTGCAATAGTATAGGAGTAAATTTGTACTTTTACCTTTTTCTTTATTCAACAAAGGAAGTAAATTTGTACTTTTACCTTTTTCTTTATTCAACAAAGGAAATCGAGAGATTATAAAAAAATAATCCAACTTTTAAAATAGTCATATTATCTTTTCAAAAATAATACTCGTACTTAACAGCGACAAATTATATATGTAGCCAAGAAGATTACCTTCCTTTAATTACAAACCACAAAAATATTTTAAGGCTTAAACATTATTTTGTATGTTATAATCATACTACTTGCAACAAATGGGACCCGCTAGACAATCTAACTTTTAAATGGAGAAAAGATTTGGAGTAGTGCCCAAATCCAGATGGATTAATAAGGAATAAACTAGAGATTGAACATTTGGTGTGCATAGGGCCATTCAAACCTTACCATTCCTGTTTTTTCTTTGAATTTCTGGTAGAGTTTTTCTTTTCATTCTATGTATGTTGAATATTAAGTTACTTTCTTTTGATTGAACCAGCGATGTTGAAGTGAAATGTTAATGAATAATGAATTGAGTACGTATGCTGAATAAGTTATATTTTGATATAATAGGAAAGATCCAGTAGAAACTTCTACGAAAACAAACATAATTGTTATCCATAAAGCTAAAAGACTTGAACTCCTGTTTGTTTGAAGTTCAATCCTAAAAAGAATTTTACAGAAATAGAAAAAGGTGAATTACTACATGTCAATTGCCCCTTTACACTAGAAAGATATGGTATATTTGAATACCGCCAACGTCCTTCCTATTTTTCAAGCATTGGGCGTTCTTTTTGAAGCTCTAATTACAAGTACTTTTTCTATTTTTTCATACCTTTTCTACACTAGTTTCTGGACACGTGTATTGCACGTGTATTCCATGATTATTAGATATCGTTTGACTTCTTAAGTTTTGTTCATATTGAATATTCAACTTAAAAATGGTCTTGTTCTTAGTGATTCAACGACATATAACTTATATGTGAAATATGAGCAATGTCGGTTATAAATGCAAATACTTCACATGTAGAAGCTTTTGCCTTGTTTTTAAGAAAGTATACTCTTCTTTCTTTTACAATCACGTACATATCGAGAAATTGTTGTCCAATAAAAAATACATTTTGTGGCAAGTTGAGCAAGACTTATACACTTAAAATATACGACACCCATTCTCCATACAATTAAGATGCAGTGAAATGACTTCATTCTTCTGTTCCATTACAAATGTAAACTTGTATTTATGGTCAATAGAATAGAAATAAATATGTAATCGAATGGTCAAGAGGTAGAAGACCTGATCTATGAAGATAGTGATAAATTATAAATAAAATAATGCTAATACCCTTGATATGGATACCATGTGTTGATAGAAGTTTGCAGTTGCTAGTCAATATATAATTTCTCGGGTTCCGCCGAAAGATCCAGCCATAGCTAATGTCTGGTCCAGAGATTTCCAAGCATTTGACTTCTCTCTCAAATATTATTGGGACAATTGTGAACTTGGCATGCTCTTTCTAAGCTTGTGATCGAATTACTGGTAAAAAAATGAATAGATTCTTCCTTTATGAATAGTGTTCTAACGTTATATCTTCTTATTAAAGTGGTTAATTATGTGGAGGCTTTTGCCCTTTCTCCTTAGCCGGTAATATTGAAAGTTGAGTATTACTATTAGAATATGAAAGCAATTTTAATACATTGAATACTCTGTGATAATTTGAATGCATCCGGCCAATTATTGGTCTATTCGTCCTATTTCATTTTAATAAAATATTATTACTAATTCAAGTGTAAATTTAATTTTTTACTATTAAAAATTATAGGAGTAATGTTTAAGTGAATGGCAAAATGGTCACTCAACTTTTAATGGGCAATTTCATTATTTAACTTTTAACTTTGGTACTTCCAAGTTATTATGGATAAAATTTTGTACTTGTACAAGATTATTAGAATATGTTTTCGAGTAACAAAAGACAAATTTAAAAAGTAAAAAATTTCATGGATATGATAAAAGTTAGTGACTTCATAATTGAAATCAATAAGCCAATATAAAATTTTGACAAATAAAATAAAAATATTTCAAAGCTTAGGCTTGAGACACTATTATCACTATTGTAGCACCCATGATCATATACAACACAAAAGGAAAAAAAAGAAAAATGAATTGATGAAGTGTAATAAAATTTTGTAACCTGAAACCAATAAACTCGAGCTACACAACTACGAAAAGTGAAATTACCTGCAACGATAAAGAAGTTGGTTGAGACACATGTCGCTCTTCATAAAAATCTCCGGTCGGTTAAATACTGGTGATCCACTTGAAAGAAGACCATTCCTATTTTCATTTTGAGACATAACCTGAATCTTTAATATCATTATCTCCATTTCTTTCTCCTCAAACTTTTTTTCTCGACATAATGCAGTGAACATCAAGAGAATAGATTCTTCAATATTATTATAAATAAAAAGTCACATTATAAGCGAAAAATTCTCAGAACTTTTAAATTATACATAAAATCATATCTGAATTGCATAATAAAGTATATAAAACAAAAGAAGTGCATGGTAAGTTAGAAATAATGAACATGAGAACAGTGGCGTACGCAGGATTTTTCATAAGCAATGTCAACATTTAAAAAGAGAAAAATGAACAAATTGTAGAGAAGAATGACTAATTTTTTTTAATGTTAAGGTTGTAAGTTTAGCTTGAATTATCCCGTTCACGGAAATAATAATTTAACGTTTTAGGTTTACATCACAATATATCTAGGTTGATTGGGTTTGTTTGATCCTTAGCATGAAAGGTGGAGGTGGTTTGACTTTCGAGTCTCAAGGCCTTCTATTTTTTAGGAGGTGGTTTGACTTTCGAGTCTCAAGGCCTTCTATTTTTTAAAGCAATATAGAAAATGGTTAAAAGTTATGGTTCGAATGCAATGCTTCTTTAGCAAGGCACTTAACCAGCAAACCATTAAGCCTTGTGTGCTGAGCGGCGTCATTTTTAATATCTATACGTATTCTATGATATTCCAGAATATATAAATATACATATATATTAAAAGTTTTAACGAAGCCGTGTCGGAAGACACACCTTAATATAAAGTGCGTCCGCCCCTGCATGAGAATGTACATGTTTTAATATAACTACATCTAAGGGCTCTAATATAATAATAAAAAGAATATACATATGAAAGTGGTAGGGAAAAGATTGAGAACTTCGACATGCGCATACAATGAATCATCACACAGACACAACGAAGTTAAATCAGCCATTTGCTGTGCGATTTATAGAAAGTGTGAAAAGATCTGAAAAGCCAAGAAAGATAAACATGGGTTGAAAAGGTTGTGCAAAATTACTATTATTATTAGTAATGAGGAAGATGAAAGAAACAATTAGTAATAAAGAATGAAATACTATGGATATTACTATTAACACGGCAAATGAAAGAAACAAAGACAAACAATGAAATAATTGTGGATCATAATTAAACAAATTTATACCTGCAATAATTATGGGTACATGGAAGAATTTTTGCAGTTCACGTTCAATGTGATAAAAATGATTTAATGAAAGGAAAGATAAAAAGTGGTTGAAAAGGTTGTGCAAAATTATTACCGTCAATGTGGAAGATGAAAGAAACAATTACTAGTAATGAAGAGTGAAATGACTATGGGTATTACGTACTATTAACATGGCAGACGAAAGAAACAAGAATAAACAATGAAATAATTATGGATCATAATTAAGCAAATTTATATCTGCAATAATTGGGTGGATGGAAGAATTTTCGCAGTTCACGTTCAATGTAATACAAATTATTTAGTGAAAGGTGTTTTGTTTCATTAAGGACAAAATAGTCAATCAACTTATGAAGAGTACTATCGTAATTCAACTTTCAACTATGAGGCTTTCCACTTTTATAGCCTGTTTGGCCAAGCTTATTCCCCCCCCCCCCCCCCCTCCAAAAGTACTTATTTTTGCAATAAATGCTTATTTTAAAAAAAGTGAGGTGTTTGGCCAAGCTTTTGGGAGAAAATAAATTCTTTTGGGGAGTAGCAGAAACAGTTTTTAAGAAGCTAAAAAAAATAGCTTTTGCCCAAAAGCACTTTTTTGAAAAGTACTTTTGAGAAAAATACACATAGAAGTGCTTTTTAAAAGTTTGGTCAAACACTAATTGCTGCTCAAAAATACTTTTTAAATTAATTGGCAAAACAGACCGCTTTTAGCCAAAAGTACTTTTGAAAAAAATATTTTTTAAAATAAGCTGTTTTTAGAAGTTTGGCCAAACAGGCTATTAATATTATATGCTTAGTCTGTTATTATCCTTTTGCTATTCCATTATCAACAAATTATCATGTGAATAATTTTTTTATTGATTGGTGTCAATATATATATATATATATATATATATATATATATATATATATATATATTAAAAGCATGAACTCTCTAACTTGAAAGTTAAATTACATAAATACCCTTTTATTAACCTAAATATCCTATTTAATAAAAATAAACATGTCAAGCTATTTGAAGAGTTGCCACCATTTACAATGGTACTCCCTCAAGAGTTGCCACAGTTTAATAGTAATAGAAATAAACACACACCCTTTTGCGGGTTTTCAAAATTTGTCATAGAAATAAACTTGTGCCCTTCTTCTTCTTCGTAGGTTTTAAAGAGGCATGTCTCCTCAAACTTGAAATTCCCTCTGACAAGGAATGCTGAATGCGAAGGTACGTGAAATGAGGGTAGAGAAGTAGGGCATTAACGAATTTGAATCTCATGAGATACTCTATGTTGAGACATCTATGCTGCTCATTTCTGTAATACATTAAAAAATATGAAAGCTATTGTTCTTAATTACACAATTCTGGATGAATTATTCAACCCAAAGGACGTGTCTCATATTATATTTATTTAAGTCACATTGTGCAATTGCGGAGTTTCACTGTATATTTATTTAAGTAAAATATATGTTGACCCAAGTTGCATGAGATCACTAAATTCATTTTTGATCTGTATTAAATATGAATAAGTTGAATTCTGAAATATATGTTTTTGTAATTATCAAGTTGAGAGGGATGGTTTAATCAGTTTTAATGCAGATACCGTAAATTCAAAGGTTTAGAGAAATATTAAAAAAAAATGAAATTGAATTTTCTATCCCAATATGTACAATATCTGGTTCATGTGTTAAATTATTGCCTCCAATTAATTTCATATATATATATATATATGTTAACACGTTAGGTGTTTATATTATCACCATTTTTCAGGTTTGGTATCTTCCTTTTTTTCCTTTACCAGGATCAAATTTTGTGTTGCGCCCAGTTTATATTTGTCTGAGTACTACTATTATCGTTGTTCTATTTTTTTTGCTTTAATACATATCACTCGATATTTTGAAAAGAATATTCTTAGCTGATGGTATGTTTATTACTAGGCAACTATATCGAACTAAGAGTATTTACCTATTTGTTATAAAGTTAGGTCATATATTTGGCAAACATTGCTCAGTACTTTTGCTTTATTAGATATTGGTTCTTGACTCATTGTTCAGAAAATCTGACTATTATCAATTTTGAAGAATTTAATATTTGCTAATTTGGTGAGTTTCATACAGAGAAAAATATTTCGATCATAAATATTTTGTGTGAAATATTCAATAATCAAATTAATGTAATAGCCACACCTTTGATGATGGTGAGAATCACAAATAAGGTATAATCTTTAATTACTCATTGACATCAAATTTTAATGTATTGTTTGATTTTCCTTTTTTTAGGACATTTCACATATGAATGCATGATGATTTTCAATGAATATGTTGATAACTTAGTCATCTTACAATGATTTTCGTGTCGATCAACAAATTCAAGTGTCAATTTATTTTTGTAATTGTATAAGGACGACCCAATTTCTTTAACTGCTACATGAGATTATATTAAGACTTGGTATAAATGCTGCATATTTAATGTGAAAAGTGTAGATAGAGCCCTAAGCCACATAAAACGTGCACTTTTTTTGGTAAAGAAAGGAAAAAATTAATACATACACAGTTTAAAAATAAAACGAAACAACTGAAGAAACAAAGAAATATTTAATAAAATAATTAGCCAGAATAATTATTGCTTAGAGTGAGTACATAAGTGGTCCATCCGTTTTGTCTTGAGTTATTTGACATTTTCTCTTTAAAAGAAATACTTGACTCACTTAATTAATGTCCTATATATAGGGAGGTTTTACTTGGTAATGGAACTGCTGTTTGACTTAAGTTAGCAACAAATAATATCTTAACAAGCTACAAATAATTTTATTTGACTGTGTGATTTAAATATTACTGATTTGAAGAGGTTCAGTTGGACCTCACAAAAATCCAAACATAATGGTGTTTCAAGTCTATAATTAACATCAATTTACAAAGAGGTATTGCCATTTTTAATTTGTATACTGGTGGCTAAATCTTAAACAGAGGACAAAGATCCAAGCACCAACAACAACAACATACCCAGTGAAATTCCACAAAGTGGTGTCTAGAGAGGATAGAGTGTCACGACCCGACTAGGGGCCATGACGGGTACCCGGGGCTAACCACCGAGCACCACTCATTCTACTACTCATCATACTCATTAAGCGTACATTCATTAATCTCATACTTCTATTCATTGGAAAAAACATTTTCATTTGATACATAATTACCTTTATTTACATAAGCTCTTCGGCTATCAAAATAATACAAATATATATATATATATATATATATATATATATATATATATATATATATATATATATATATATACACGTGGGAAATCGTGAGACCATACTACCCACACATACGTATCTACGAGCCTCTACTAGAGTACTAGACATATGGATGGGGACAGGACCCCGTCGTGCCCAAAACATATATGTACATAAAATAGTAAATCAATGGCACCTCCGGAATAATGGAGTGCTCTCAAAGTCTGCTTATCGGCTTTTATAAATCTGGGTCTCCTCCCTGCTTACCTGTGGGCATGAACACAGCGTTCAAAGAAAACGGACGTCAGTACGAATATTGTACTGAGTATGTAAGACATGAATGAAATGAACATATTAGAGAAATCATAATACATAAGGTGAAGATATAACCTGCGTAACTCTTAAGGGTGGATACCTTTCATGCCTATCTCATATATAATCACAGTACATGTATCATCATAGCGCATACATCATCGTATCATACATATATCATAATATCGTATCTGCTCATACACCTTAAACATTATTTGTATTCGGCCACGTAGTGGCTCGACAATATCACATACATATCCTCCGGGCTTTTCATACATTGGAATACATAGTGGTATCGTACCCGACTATATAGGTTCGGTATCTTATGTGCCCAGCTATAATAAAGCTTGGTGTTATACGTGCCTGACCCTACCAAGGCTCAGTGGTATCCGTGTCTGGCCCTACCAAGGCTCAGTGGTATCCGTGCCTGGCCCTACCAAGGCTCAGTGGTATCCGTCCCCAATTGCAGTGGTGCGCGCGCATCATCGTATATATATATATATATATAAGCTCGAGGTTTCATAATAGCCATACATAGTTACATATACATAAAAGCCCATAAATATCTTTAGCGTCATCACTATTATCATCGTCATCATTATCATCATCACTATCGACATCGTCGTCGTTATCATCGCATATATCTCATAACTTTTCATAGAGCATGTATTTGAATTTAAAGACAATCTATGAGAATTGTATCATATTCGTAGCATGAACTTCGTAAAAATATCGCATGATAGACTTTATAATCTCTAACTTAGGCTCGCCATTACCATCATCGTGTCTATGGCATATCTTTTACCTTTATCTCATATGGAACCCCCTATGAACATAGACTCGTAACTTTTTCGGAACATTGGTCATAGGACATGCATTAGAGCTTATAGACAATCTATAACAATGTCGGGGTGACATAAGGTCGAGAACCCCCGATTACATTATGGAGTAATCATATTCATCGTATCTCACCTTGAAAGAACTAACATTTTAAGGTGAGTGTACTTCATGAACAACATAAAGGGATCGTAAGTAAGATCATTAACTTCGTGAACATCATATCTTGCTTTAGAATCTCTAGGCTTATACTTACCATCATCATTTTCGTATTCATGACACATTTCTCATCTTTATCTCATAAGAAGCTCTTTATCAATGTTGACTCATAGTTCCCGGAATGTAAGAAAGTCATGGAGAGGTAGGGAAATAATATCATAGGAATCCTATAAGGATTATTAGCTTCGTAGGGATATCGCATCATGAGCTTTAGGACTTCTAGACTTAGATTCATCATCGGTATTGTCATGCTCGTAACATATCTCTTTTCTTTATCTCGTATGAAGCTCTTTATACTCGTAGATTCATAATTCCCGATATGTAGGAAGATCATGGAAAGATGGGAGGATTCATACCATAAGAGTCATGCCTTAGAAAGAAAGGACTAGCCTTACATACCTCTTTCGTTTAACAATTTGCATCGCTTGATTGTTCTCCTTTGATGCTCGCGTTTCTACCTTCAAGAGAATTCGCATTCACATTAGCTAATCGATTATATGAACGTGCTTACAAAAGCTAGAGAAAATTGGGAAGCATTTCCTTTGTTTATACAACCTTCCCCATATTGTATATCGACTCCCAACATTTATAATAACGTTCACAATATCATAACCAACAATCTTCATTCATCTACATTACCCTCATTTCACAATTCCACTTCAATTTATCCATAATCATGGTCATAGTATACTAGTACGTTTTATCACCTATAATGATTATCCCATGTCCTTAATATCGTTTATAGCATAATCATAATCACAACACATCAAGAATCATAACTCAATTCAAGCTATTACTCAAAATGACACTATTCCCCCATTCATGACCCATGTTTCTATATTTGTTTACAATCCAAGTGTTTCAAATTTTCAATACCTTAAACAACATGTAAATACCATAAAACTTACCTTAGATGGTGTAGGAATGAACCTTGATTGCAAACACTTCACTTGAGCAAAACCCTAGTTTCACCTTCACTTGGATTCCTTGTCTTAGATGAACTTTAATGAGTTTCTTACACTTGATTCACTTGGTTTGATGAAGTTGATCGCTAATATCTCTTGAATTCTTGTGGGAGGAATGTTCTAGAGAGTTCTAGAGAGAAGGGGAGTGAAGGGAAATGAAATGAAATTAGACTTGGACCCTTATTAATAATGCTCAAATCTTTCCCGATACGAACATACGGACCAACATACAGTCCGTATCTTTTATACGGGCCGTATGTTTGGTCCAGTGAAGGTTGCCCATCTGGGCTAAATATACGGCCTAACATACGGCCAGTATGTTGGGCCGTATAATGCCCAGCTATTCCGATTTCGTTCTCGTCGACTCGTTTGATCTCCAATCCTTATGGAACCTTCTTAACACTTGTTGAACACCTCAATACCAATCTAAGGGATGTTATAAATCTTCTCCAAAGCATCATTAACTCATTACTCGTAAATCCTTTTCGATACATCTTATATGTCTTGCCTCCTCTTGGCAAACTTTCTTCTCTTACTTCGAATGTCTTTGAAATCTCATTTAGAATCATCCAATGTTATTTCTTACTTATCAAAACATCGCATACGTCGTGCCCTTCGTCAGTCTGTTCACTGTGCATGAACGGAAAATTTTCCGAGGTATAACATTTTTCCCCTCTTGGGAACATTCGTCCTCGAATGTTAAACTATCCGGGATTCTACGAAAATTTTGCCATATATTTTCCTTCAATTGACCCGGAGTATCATGACCACACTATTCTTGCTTACCTCTTACTCCCCTTTTTAAGTACCCACTTGGTTTTATTGGCGACGCATAAACACTTGCAAGTTACATAATCGTTCTTGCATGATTCGTGTACATACATATCTATACATATACAAGTATCCACATCCGTATCCGTATTCATAATCATATACATATCATTTACATAGCATGCCCGACCACGAAGGTTCGGTGTTTTGCGTGCCCGACCATGGCTAGGCTCGGTGATTACATATACCTAAACTCTTTTGTCTATCTGTAGTAACGTATCTCGTCATGCTCTCTTCCTTCCTTTATTTTTCCCTTGATTATCATATCTTATGTTCTATTATAGAAAACCTTAGGTCCCTTTCTTAATTGTCGCTTATAAATCGCAATATCATTAACTACGACTTTACCGTTAGTGTCTTTGCCTCTATTCTAGTATAACATCGCCATCCTTTACAACACCCCTTGAGTTATTCGCCCTCAATGTCACGTGGTTCAAGGTCTTCATGAATGATTTCCCGTACAGTCTCAGATGCTTGCTCAATTTGTGTTCGTTTATTCACTAGTTATTAGACTCATTTCTATGTAACTCTCACTCTTTGTTTTAGAGTCTATATCTGTCACATATTAGGGTCCATCGTTTCAACCTCTACACTTGTATTCTCTTTACTCGCTTCCCCCCTTTAAGGGTTTCACTTGTACCATTCTCAAATCCGCTGTCTCACCTTCAAATCTTGAATTCATATATCCCTTATTATACTACATCTTGTTTATGTCGTTTCCCATAATTTATAGCTACGATAATTCATGTGTGAAGTCTTAACATACTCATCTTGCAGTTTTGTAATCAAGTAATACAACTGACATAACAATCTGAACAAGGATGAGTCAATGTCTGAGACTGTACGGGAAATCATTCATGAAAACCATAATAGCCATACATAGGCACATATAAATAAAAGCCTATAAATATCTTTAGCGTCATCACTATTATCATCGTCATCATGATCATCATCACTATCGACATCGTCATCGTTATCATCGCATATATCTCATAACTTTTGAATCAAGTGTAAGAAACTCATTAAAGTTCATCCAAGAAAAGGAATCTAAGTTATGAAGTTGATCACTAATATCTCTTGAATTCTTGTGGGAGGAATGTTCTAGAGAGTTCTAGAGAGAAGGGGAGTGAAGGGAAATGAAATGAAATAAGACTTGGACCCTTATTAATAATGCTCAAATCTGTCCCGATACGAACATACGGTCCGTATCTTTTATACGGGCCGTATGTTTGGTCCAGTGAAGGTTTCCCATCTGGGCTAAATATACGGCCTAACATATGGCCAGTATAATTTATACGGCTAGTATGTTGGGCCGTATAATGCCCAGCTATTCCGATTTCGTTCTCGTCGACTCGTTTGATCTCTAATCCTTATGGAACCTTCTTAACACTTGTTGAGCACCTCAATACCAATCTAAGGGACGTTATAACTCTTCTCCAAAGCATCATTAAATCATCATTAACTCATTACTCGTAAATTCTTTCCGATACATCTCATATGTCTTGCCTCCTCTTGGCAAACTTTTTACTCTTACTTCGAATGTCTTTGAAATATCATTTAGAATCATCAAATGTTATTTCTTACTTATCAAAACATCGCATACGTCGTGCCCTTCGTCAGTCTATTCACTGTGCATGAACGGAAAATTTTCCGAGGCGTAACATAGAGTGTATGCAAATCTTACCCCTAACTTGGGAGGACAAAGATCCAAGGAACAATTTTAAATATATAATCATGTCTGAAAGTGAATGGACTTCTTTGTATCAAATAAGAGCTAATATATTATTAATGCTCGATTAAATCGTAGTAACTCCAATTACTATTTAATGCACAAAGAAGTTGAAACAATTTTATTAACAAACTATTACAATGGTTTGGTAACCTTGGAAGAGGCGAAAAGATTTAGTGACCACACTATCTTTGAAAGAAAGTAACATGTAGGAACATCATCTATGATAAAATATGAAGTATCAAAATAAGTAAAAAAGGAAAACCTATGGATCTGATAACTCTTGGATTGTTCATCTTCGTAAGTTTACACGATATCTGAACAGTTTGACCTTGACAAACAAGTCTTCAATGCCATTTACATTGAAGACTTTCAAACTTATGGTGTTAAATGAGTCATATATATTTTGTGACTATAAATCATTGCATAAAGGTAAATTGTTCTCAAATATAGAAAGGGGTTATTCTTTATTGACACTTATTAATAAGAAATAAGTTCACATAAATTGAAACGGAAGAAGTATTATTTTACATTATCATATATAATATGACTCGGTATACACGTGCAAAGCTCGTGCCGAAGGGCTAGTATATATATATATATATATATATATATATATATATATATATATATATATCTACTAGATTTCTCTCTTTATCTTTTAAAGTGTGGGCCAATAATGTCAACATATTTTTTGCAAGAGTACATTCGAGTCTACGATTGGATAGGGTCGAAGTGGTTATTACTTATTATTACATTATGAGCAACAAAAAATAAATAAAGAATTAATATAAAAAGGAAGTAACTTTTTTTTTTGGTACATATAAATATAGTATTTCTATGCGAACGGATAGAGGAAAAACCATGGAAGTTCTACACCATTCAAAGCCTTCTGTTACCATTCAGTGGCGGAGCCAGAATTTCCGCCGAGGGGTTCAAAATATAAAAAAGTAAACATACGAAGAAGCCTAAGGGGATTCAACGTCTAATGTATATACATAAAAAATACTCAAAAAATAATTTTAACCTTGTAAAAATAGTTTTTTTTTTTCGCCGAGGGGGTTCGGATGAACACCATCGGCATAGTGTGGCTCCGCCGCCGTTACCACTCTATCTTTAAAAATAGTTGTAGCACCTAACAAATATTTTATCAAGTTATCTCAAAGAGATTATCTTGCTTTAATTACAAGCCACTAGAATATACAACTACGCTTAATCTTGATACCAAAATTGATTTGGTTTCTTGTGTGGTCATACAACTTATAACAAATGGGGCCGCTGGTCAATCTTAAAAAAATATGATTTCGTAAAAGATTTTCATGGATAACAACTTTAATTTGGCTCCAAATCTAAATAGAATTAGCTGGAGATTAGGAAGCATCTGCAAATATAATCAGAAAATGAGTAGTAGTACATTAAAGATGGATGTGGATTAATTTCATATATGCTCAATCGCATTTTACTTAATGAAAACGCTAAAGTCACTAAACTATCTTGGAATGTAAAGATCACCCAACTTTACCTACGAACCACAAAATTCACTAAACTATATTTTGTTACAAAAAATATCACAGAAAGTTGAGTCAATTCCTCAATCACTCAACTTAAGAAAATTACTTAGTAAAGTCATTTATCTTTTTTTTTTTTGGTTCCTCATATGGTCATTGAAGTTTATACATTTGTCTTACTAAGTAATGGCTGAAAGTTATTTTAAAAATAAAGAAAAAGGGTCAAAGTAGTCCGTTAAGTTTGAATCTTCAATTAATAGTTCTTATTCTTTAACATAAAACACTAACAACCTTTTGATGATACAAAATAGTACACTTTTATTTCAACTCTAACTGTGGTATTAAAAGTAACGAAACACATAAAAAATTGTGACTGATAACTTTAGAAATGGAAAAAAAGTTGTTGTTGTTGTTTTTTTTTTTTTTTTTTTTTTAATTTCATTTTATCACTGCTAAAAAAGAGTATGAAATAGCCTATATGTACGCTAATTGCTTGGAAACTTAGGAATTCAACAATAAAATAATGTTTTCTATTTATTCATTTTATGAGTAATCTTTATTTTGATAAAATAGTTTAAAGTACTTGTTAGTTTCTTCTACAGTAGAAATTATTACCAGAAATTTCATAATTAGTAAGAAAGACGGTAAATTCCTTCAAACAAAAAAGATATAGGTCCTTATAGGAAAAAAAATTCATATGTAAAAATTAATCACAAAGAGTTATCCTAAAGAAAAAGACATAAATGCATATTGAAGGACATCGTCATAATAATATAAATCATTCTACATCATATAAAATGAGGAGATTCTATTGTAGATAATGAAATTTTATTAAATTTAAATCCGTAAGAAATTCGGATTATAATAAATTCAAGATATATTAGTCCAAATAAATATTACGGATTAATATAATTGGGTTAATTATTTAAGTCCAATAATACGGATTTAATTAAAGATCCGATTTCTATTGGGCTAGTCCATTAATTTGGGCTATAAATGACGAGCCCATTTTTGCTAAGCCCAAGATGTCAACTAATCCAAGAGGCCCAGCTTGGTGCCACATGTCAAATGACGTGGCATGCCAAGTCAAACGAAGGAGCCAATATGATCATGCCAAGTGTCAAAATGATGCTGCATGCCTAGTCAAATCAAAAGGCCAATGAAGATGTGCCACGTGTACAAGTGACATGTTCCGGCCAATCAAATATCGACATGTTAGCTTAATTCTGATTGGTCGAAAGAAGTCTGTCCTTATCACAACTCCTCCATCCTACAACTATAAATAGGGGTCTCATAATTCAGAAAAAGACAGAAATTCTAACAAGAAGCAAGAGAGAGCTCGCGGATCAAACGCTGCAGATTTCTCTACAAGCTAAAAGCATTCAAGTATTTCTCTAGAAGTTCTAGAGATCCAGACGAAGATTCAAGATCAAGCTTCAAGCCCTTGAATCCAAGTACAAGTTTAAGATCAAGACCACCAGATTCAAGATCAAGCTCAAAAGCCCTTGAATTCAAGTACAAGTCAAGATCAAATCCATCAAGTTCAAGAATAAGCTCAAAAGCCCTTGAAATTATTGTTGAAAAGACGAATCATAGAGATTGTAACACTCATATTCTGAAATCAAATACAAAGATTGTTGCGATATTTTCCTGTCTTGATTATTATTTTCTCGACGCGAATTTTATTGTCTACATCTATATCATCATTCTGTATTAACTTTTTTTAAAGTTTTCAAAATTTTTTTTAAAAATTGTAATATTATTTGGGTGCAAATAATTCCCCCCTCCAACCCCCCAAAAAATTAAATATCTCTCCCAATTTCGAACAATAGTTGTTCTTCCCCTTTATCTCATTTAAACATTTTAGTACCTAATTTACCCTCTACGTTTACACTCTTCATTTCTTTTTATTTTTTTACCTTATGATTTCTTTTAAAAAAAAAAAACTACATTATGAACTTACCTATAGGACGAACACAATCTGATTTGCAAAGTAAGAAAGTGAAAAGATAGTTGGGGAACTATTATTGTTCGGTGTTAAAAAATGAGGGATGTTTTAACTCAAAGTTCAAACTTAAGGGACTATTTTGGCTCTTTTTCTTTTATTCTTAAAGTGACTTTTGGCCCTTGTTACTTTGTAAGGCAAATGCATAAACTTGAATAACTTTACTAGGTAATTTGCTTAAGTTGAGTGACCATATGAGGAATTGACTCCATAAAGTTATTTAGAGGAAGAAAAAAAAATGGACATTTTATACGATACTTACACTGAATGAGTTTTTAGTTATAAAATAAATTGTTTAGTCACTTCCTTTTATACTTAGCAAAGTTAAGTGATTTTTTCTTACACAAAATAGTTTAGTCACTTATTGTGATATAATAGACAAAGTTAAGTAATTTTTTTTATTACAAACAATAGCTTAGAGACTTTCGTACAATAAAATGAAAGTTTGAGTTACGATATATGAACCCACCCAAATACCAGATATAGTAGCATAATAGACTTCCCCACCTTTATTGTCTTACTGGTAATTTTTTCTTATTTATCCAAAACCGTTAATTGAAGTAACACTTTCACCTAAATGATTGGATAACATTTCATGCTCAATCCCCTCTAAAGCCAAACATGGTGCTTATTATTACTAGCCACTCGAGCATTCAACTCAAATTAGAAAGATGCTCTCAACCCAATGGGAACAAGCTAAACTCACTAAGATTTTGTTGGATATAATAGGAATATTCTATAGGGTTACTTTAAAAAATGAAAATTAAGTAGTAGTATAGTACTATACACTAGGAAATTAAAAGGCAACTTTAAGTTGTGGAAGATTTGGTTTCAAATTTTCTACACAACATGTTACTTTTCTCATTTCAATAACTACAACCAGCTTAAATATGATGTTGACAACCACAGTTTCTTCCAACTGTCTTCAACAAAACTAGAGGTCGTCATAGTATACAAGCAAAATTGATTAGTCCTTTAATAAATTGTTACTTTGCTAAAGATAGGTCTGAAAGTGAAAGGTACCAATTAAAATGACAATATGTAGAAACAAGATAAAAACATTTGATCCAACAGGAGAGTAATCTCCCAAGATTTCCTACCAAATTGGGACATGTTAAATACTAAGAAGCATAATCAAGGATTTGGTATTGTGAACGAAATCTTGAGGATTACTTACAAAAAAGAAGAAAAATAGGTAAGTGGATGCCATGGAAAAGCCCAAAAGGTAACCAATGAAAGGGAAGATATGCTTTCAAATTTTACAACAAATATATTGTTTTCACTTCTCTTTTTAGTAATAACAATCACCCTTAAAAAAATGAAATTAGCTAATTAAGAACTTCATCGCCCTTATCTTTAGCTAAATCGCTCATAGCTAATAGAATTTTTGAAAGTTTATGACTAATCCGCAAACAGGATTAACGACGAATTTTACTGTTTAGCTATGAAATTTAATTCGTCGCTAATTTGTGTTTTTTAATAATGGATTACTTAGCTGATAGTCTATGATATTCTCCCCAGTTGCCTTTAATTTACAAGAATTAAGTTATTATATCTTGATTGAAATGGGACAGGATGATGCATTGCAATTGATCTAACTAGACCTGTTTCATATATATGCAGATATGGTTTTTTCATTATATGAGACATCTGTTTATATATATATATATATATATATATATATATATATATATATATATATATATATATATATATATTTGGATTTACTTAGTCTAGTTTTCAAAAAATTGGCTTTGGATAAAAAAGAAGGTTAAGAAACGAGAGAATGGGACCTCAGCCTTACCATGCAAAAAGGGATGTTATGGCCCATCGGTGAATTTTAATTAATAAACAAGCAAATATACATATCTGTTCCTCTATATGGGACTGCTCAGGTAAAGTATCAAACAACTTGGAACTAGTTAATAGACAAGAGAACTTAAGTGCCTAACTAAAGATCTGGTCATGTACTAGGAATCAGATCAATTGATATGAAACCACACAAATAGTTCAGAAAAAGAGAAAAAACTGAAGCATACGTAACAAAAGGTAGCCAATATATGGTTTAATTACAAATTTCTATTAACAAGACCCAAGTTGCATGTTTTATATCATTTGGTACCACTTTTCCTATTAATAATCAGTTCACTCTCAATCTACATGAATTTCTCCTTGTTTATCAAGTTTTTAGTACGTGCGCATGGAATAGAGTAGCTTATCAGACTGGTTCTAGACTTCTAGTGGAGTTTTTCATGCTGACGGCCGCTAAATTTTGTTGGATTTGTCTCCCCACTTGTCAGAGTTTTTCTCTATTATTGTGCAATTTCACAATCTAGTTAGATCAAACAAGGACCCTTTTCGTTCTAATTTTATGTGAAATAATTTGAATCTAACACAAAATTTTGAAAAATAGATAAAGAGACATTTGAAACTTGCAGTTTTAATAAATATGTCATAACATGAGTAAAAATAAAATTATTTGAAAACTAGCCGTTATTGTGTCGTATTTGACATAATTACATTTACAATATTTCTTTAATGGTTAAACAGATAATATTCAGACTAAGAATTGTTTTTAAACCATTTAGATTTGAATAAATTTTCATTTAAAGTCATTACGTCATTTTCATAAGTATGACAGAATAAACAGAATAGAAGGTTAAGCTCGATCAACTTAAGGCATAAAATGCCGGTCACGGATCATGACAATGTTGTATACGGTAAAAATCGGGTCAATGTGTGACCGGTGAGACCAGAGCCGAGGATAAGTCCAAACGAGCACGAGCTTGTTCGATCTTTTCTCCACACCGGGGATGTCGTACCGGATATAATTTACGCGAGACAAGATAAGCGTGTCCGTTTGTCCGGATAGACCAAGCCTAAATTAGCGTGTCCGTTGGTCCGGATAACCGGTTGTGAGGTTGCCATGCGTCACGAAACCATTCCGCTATTTGAGCTGACAACCGTACAGGTGTCAAACCTTACGGATCAATCTTATCTTTTTTAGGATTTTTTATTCATAAAGGCTTTTGTATTGTATCTATGGCCCATAAAGCATACCTATAAATAGAGGACATTCCTCCCATTTTTGGGGGGCTGCCTTTTCTCAAATCTCAATATTTTAATCATCAAACATAAAAAAACTCTCTCTCAAAGATATTGGTCTCGATTTTGTGGTGTTCCTCCTTAGCCTGTTTATCCTTTCAATATTACTTAATACATTTGGCATAAATCATCAATCATAGTAAACATATATATAGCATGAACACCAATTTCGGGTGACAATTAGATTTGTAAGCGAGATATAGGATATGTGAATGAACTTTAATCTATTTGGTTGGTGTGAAGTGTCAATGGATTTGTTTGTAGTTATATCTATATGTATACGTGTTCATGCTATTTATATGTTTACTATGATTGATGATTTATGCCAAATGTATTAAGTAATACATGCCGAGTCATCCGTAATACACGCTGAGTCATCCTAGATCGTTTGTATTACCGGATGACTCGGAGCAACCAAATCTACCGTGGAAGAGCTGGAACAAATCATCTTGTTCGTGCATCTACCGGATAGAAAGGTATACCTGGGCACGGGGTTAACCTCGAAGCTCAGGAACAAGTTAATTAAATTTCTTCAAGCTAATGCCGATTGTTTTGCGTGGTCCCATATAGACATGACAGGTGTACCACCCGAAGTGACAACTCATAAGCTCAGCCTCGATAGGAAATTCCCCCCGGTTAAGCAGAAAAGGAGACCAATGGTCGAGTCAAAGCATGTCTTCGTAAAAGAAGAGGTAACAAAGCTTTTAAAAATAGGCTCTATCCGCGAGGTAAAATACCCGGATTGGCTAGCTAACATAGTTGTGGTGCCAAAGAAAGGTAATAAATTTAGAATGTGTGTTGATTACAAAGACCTAAACAAAGCATGCCCGAAGGATTCATTTCCCATGCCTCACATTGATCGAATAATTGATGCGACGGCCGGGCATGAGATGTTGAGTTTCCTCGATGCCTATTCTGGGTACCACCTGATCCAGATGAACACGGAAGACCAAAAGAAAACTTCTTTTATTACCCGGTATGGGACTTATTGTTACAATGTGATGCCATTTGGGTTGAAAAATGCCGGAGCAACTTACCAACGCCTAGTTAATGGAATGTTCGAAGAACAGATAGGGAAAACAATTGAGGTTTATATTGATGACATGCTAGTCAAGTCCCTGCAAAAATAGAGGACCATTTAAAACATTTGCAAGATACCTTTGATGTACTTCACAAATACAACATGAAGCTGAACCCGGAGAAGCGTGCCTTCGGTGTCCGATCGGGGAAATTCTTGGGCTTCATGGTGTCGAACCGGAGAATTGAAGTCAACCTGGACAAGATCAAAGCCATCGAGGATATTGAAGTGGTGAACAATGTCAAAGTCGTACAGTGGCTCACGGAAGGATAGCAGCTCTAAGCCGTTTCATTTCGAGGTCTTCGGATAAAAGTTATCATTTCTTCTCACTGCTGAGAAAGAAGAATGACTTCGTCTGGACACCGGAATGTCAAAGGCCTTTGCAGGAATTGAAAAGGTACTTATCGAGCCTGCCCCTGCTACACACACCGAAGGCAGACGAACAGTTATTTCTATACCTTGCCGTGTCCGAGGTAGCGGTGTTTTGGTCCGAGAAGAAGCAGGTACGCAATTCCCAATCTATTATGTGAGTAGGACTTTAGGAGATGCGAAGACCCGTTATCCACACCTCGAAAAGTTGGCCTTGGCATTGGTAAGTGCATCGAGAAACTAAAACCTTACTTTCAATGTCATCTGATATGTGTAGTAATTACTTACCCGCTATAAAATGTCATGCATAAACCGGAGTTATCAGGTAGACTGACCAAATGGGCCGTAGAGATTAGTGGGTATGATATCGAGTATAAGCCTAGAACAGCTATTAAATCTCAAATCTTAGCCAATTTTGTGGTAGACATTACCCCCGCCAAGATTCCCTAGGTAGAGAAAGAGCTTTTCTTAACCTCGGGAAAGGCTTCGGGTATCTGGTCTCTACATACAGACGGGGCATCGAACATGAAAGGTTCCAGGTTGGGCATTGTTCTTAAGACCCCCGCCAGTGATGTCATTAGACAATCGATTAGAACTGTAAAATTGACTAACAATGAAGCCGAGTATGAGGCTGTGATTGCAGGTTTGGAATTGGCTCGGAGTCTAGGAGCCGAAACAATCGAAGAAAAATGCAACTCTCTCTTAGTGGTGAACCAGGTGAATGGCGTCTTTGAGGTCAAGAATGAGCGAATGCAAAGATACTTAGAGAAAACTCAGGTGATATTACACCAGTTCAAATAATGGAACATGCAACATGTACCAGGAAGCAGAATAACGAAGCCGATGCATTGGCTAATTTGGATTCTTCGGTCGAAGCAGAAGAATTCAACCCCGGTACTGTAGTGCAATTGATGAATTCGGCGGTAGAAAACGGGCAGGCCGAGATAAACATAATGGGTCTAACTTGGGATTGGCACAATGGATACATCGACTACTTGGGACCATATTATCGGTCGTTTCGGTATCCCGGCTGAAATAACCTGTGATAACGGCCCTCAGTTCGTTGGCAACAAGGCCAATAACTTCCTCGAGGGGTTGAAGATCAAGAAGATATTATCGACTCGGTATCACCCGAGTGCAAACGCGCAAGCGGAATCCAGAACGAAACAATAATTCAAAATCTAAGGAAAAGACTTGAAACATCGAAACATAAACGGAGAGAAGTGCTGCCGGAGGTATTATGGGCTTACAGAACGACATCAAAGTCGAGAATAGGAGAGACACCATTCTCGTTGGTCTACGGGGCCGAAGCTCTAATTCCCGTAGAAGTTGGCGAACCGAGCCTCCGGTTCTAATACGCCTCCAACAAGTCAAACGAGAAGGCTATGGCCATAAAACTTGACCTGGCGGACGAACTACGCGAAAATGCGCTGGTCCATTTAGCGGCTCAAAAACAACGAATGGAGAGGCACTACAACCGTAGGGCCAATCTTCGACATTTTTATAATTTTTTAGGAAAATTACTCCATCCCTTGTAATCATACAACTTCCATTGTTATGTAACATAAAGTCTAATCCTATTACGAAGTCTATATTTATATTCAAGTCTCTTACCCATATTTTATCCATTTTATAACTAGGTTTATAAAATTCTGAACAAGTGTTGATAAAGCTAATGTATGCCTTATGAACATAATGTTTATATATATATATTATGAGTTCCATCCATTTGCATGGCTGCAACTGGTTTATCTAGAGCTTTTATTAAGTTTGGTGGGACTATTCGTTAATTTATTATACATTTAGTACATCCCGAATCTACCAATGCTAATGTCTCTATTTCATAGTCATCTATTTTAATTCTTGCAAGTATTTTTATTGTTCCTAATTTTTTGTCTTCATTACATACTAGGGCTTCATGGTCTTCTATACTCATTAGTTCTGCTTGTGAATCTTCTGGTATAGTTCTTAGTGGTTGTATATTAGATAAACTTATTTCTTCATCTTCGCTATCTGCTTCTTTTTGTTTTCCTTTTTCTAATTTATATAATCTGGTTTCTAATTTATTTAGTCTAGTTTCTAATGTCATTATTCTTAGACTAATAGTAGGGTCTTCTATTTTTTTATGTTTTTCCTCTTTGTGTATTTTTGTCTTAAATTCTTTTTCTATACACATGATACATCCCTCTATAAAACATTTTTTACATTTCGCCCTTTTATCTCTACTAGGAAACCATTTACAAGAGAAACATGCATTACTATCTAAACCTTTATTTCTTTCAAAGTCGTGACTACAGTCTTCTGATATATTTGCTAGATTATCCATTTGAATTGATTCTAGGTCTAGTTTTTCTAATCCTATTTCATTGATTAATTCTTCTGCTTCTGAGTCTGATGAGTCTGTATTAATTTTTTCTTCAGTGTTTACACTTACTATGGAATATATACTTTATGTATTTGACATATATTCATCTACATTTATTAAGTTTTTTTGAAAGTCTTCAATCAGCTGTGAATTTCTTGTCTTATTATTTATTCTTTTTGGACATGTATTTGCTAAGTGTTCTACACTTCCACAAGTAAATCATTCCAGTTTGTTTTTATAATTTATGTCTGTTCTATATTTTCTTATATGTATATTTCTATCTAAATAAGATTTTCTAGCTGATGATTTTCTAAGATAATATTTCTTTCTATTGTATTGAGGGTAATTTCTATTGTATTGAGTTCTATATTTTTTATACTTTTTCTTTTTATAATTGTCTTTATCGTAACTCTGAGTAGTGTATACCACGCTTTTACAAAAATTCATTTCATTTTGTTTTAGTTGCTTTTGTATTTGTATATGCATGCAGTTTTCTTGTAGTATATCCATTATATGTTGTATCCTATGTCCTATTGACCATTTTAGAGTAGGGTTCTGTACTACTCCATCTCTTTTAATCCATCTATCTTTTATTTCTCTTCGTAGAGCTCCTGGTAATTTATTAAATAATTTTTTACCTAATTCTTGGTCAAAAGCGTTTCCACTAATTGTGCAATAATAAAAACAATCATTTAAAAATTTCTTAATATGAAACCAGCTACTTATACTTAACTGTTCTAATTTAATTAATGAATTTCTTTGTAGTTTTACTAATCCACTATTTGGATCTTCTCCTGTGATTAGAGTATGTATTTTATTAGAAAAATTGTATGGATTTGCTCTCATGGATACTAAGTATTGAAATTCCATCAGAAAATCTTCCTTATATGCTTCCCATAGAGCTTTAGCTGATTCTCCTAAAAATGTCTCTAAGTATTAATACATAGTTTCAGCATCTGTATCATTATAAGTTTTTATATAGTCTGCTACCACTATTCCTTTCCAAATGTCTATTACTGAATTCCATCTTTGTGGATCATGAGCTGCTATATTTAATATCTTTCCTTTATTACCTCCTTCTTGGAGAATAATAGGTTCTTCTATAGGCATTCTCTTTCATGATGGTTTTATATTATCGATAGGTTCTCCTGTTGTTCTAAAAACTCTTCTTCTAGGCACATTTCCTGTACTTGTGTCTACCGTATACTGTTCTCCAGTTGTTCTTTGAAATGGACTAAAACTAGATGCACTAGATTCCATTAATTCTTTTTGGCTTAATATTGAGTCCAATTCTATTTCTTCATCACTGTCTTGCATATCTTCTAATATTTTATCAAAAGCATCTGATTTCTTTTGGTATATATTCTCTACTATGTATCCCCAATTATCAGTTCTAGCTTCACATAATTTAAAGTGACTTATAGTCTCTTCTATTGTTAGATCTCCTACTTGACATCCTTTGCATCTAAAAGTTATATTTTTGTTATCCCTATGGAGTCTTTTTGCTTCTTCTATAGTTATGTCTACTTCAAACTCTTCTTGTATTAATTCTATGTTCATAAAGGTTGACTCAGTAGTTTCATTTTCATCTAAAGTACTTTCCTCTTATATGTTTCTTTGTGGTGCGTAATTATAATTGGTAAATCTTATAGATATCTCTCCTCTAGAATTGGTGTACATTATGTGCGACTCTGGCTGTAGAATCTTCTTTCTACTAAAGTCTTCTAAATTCCATTCTAACCCTGCGTATTCTTCAGGATTTATTTTTATGGGTTTAATTAGATTTATTCCTTTATTTCCCATTAATTCTACGACATCTTCCACTTTAATTTTAAACTTGGTATTACTATTATTAGTCATTTTTCCTAAAAACCCTACGCACATTAATAAATTATTACCATTACACATTTCTTCATATCCTTTGGTCTGTATTCCTATCTTTATATGTTTTCCAAATTCTACTAGATTCATTATGAAGTCTGGACTAATATAAAAAATTTCTCCGTTATTTGTCATATCTACTTCTGTTATTCCTATTATTGACTTTTTCATGTCTGACCATCTATCATCGTAAATTACTATTAGGACTTTAGTTCCTAATTTTTTTCTAGTTAATCCTTTTAATCCTATTACTATTAACCCCATATGCATTAATGTTCTTCCAGTATTTTTAATTTGTCTTACTGCTTCTGGGTTTATTAGATTTATAGTAGTAACTTTAGTTCCTATGGCTGACAACTGTTCTTCTCTATAATGCCTATATAATTGTGTTGTTCTTGAGAACTGTCCTATATTGTATAAAGTCTTTGGATTTAGTAATTTCAACTGATTTTGTTGGAAAATTTATATGTCTCGATCTACATCTATTACTTCACTTAACTGTTGGTTATTTTCCTCTGGCGTTCTTCTATTTAAAATTCTTGATAAGAAATTATTACTTATTCTATTGTCTGAAAAACTTACTTTTGGTCTTTCTTTCCTTTCTGATCCTCCTTCGTTTCTTGATCTAATTGGAAGAAGGTCCATTTTTGTGCTTTTCTAGTTATTTTGACTTTTTCTTTTTGGGGTGTTATTTCTATCTTCTTTAATTTGTCTATTAATTCTTCAACTTCTTTATTTTTAGAGGTTTCTATATTTTTCTCTTTTTGTTGTTCACTTAACAACCGTAGGTGTTCACTTATTAAGTCTAACCTTGGTACTATTATTTCTATTTTCTTTATTATTTCTAATATTAATGAAATTATCGTAATATTTTGTTGTAGCGCTATTTGATCAGATTTAGCGTTAGGTATATAATATTTATAGTCTTGTGGTAAAGGTATAGACTTTTCTATTAATTTTGAGGCTTCTTCTTGGGCTAAAGTTGGTCTACTCATGAAAGAGTGATTTCTTTTAGTTCTTCTACTGTCTTTTTTAATTCTTTAATATCACTGGTTAAAACTTTAGAGGCTTCTTCTTGAGCTAAAGTTGGTCTACTCATGAAAGAGTGATTTCTTTTAGTTCTTCTACTGTCTTTTTAATTCTTTAATATCACTGGTTAAAACTTTTACTTATTTCTAAAACTTAATACTGCTGTATTATTATTTAATTCTTCTATACAAATAGTGTCTAAGTAATTAACGTATTCAGTAAGAAACTTCCTTGATTTTCTAAAATTTACGAGTCTTTTTCGAGTAATATAGATCATGCGATAGTGAAAACTTATATACTTAATAAAACGGTGTTGTCTCATGAACTCTTGTCTAATAATAGGTACAGGTGCTTATTGTCTTCTTCTAGCAGAGAAAGGTCTTCTCATAAAGTCTTAAGCGAGTCTTAGGTTCCACAATCTTCTCGCTCTGATACCAAATTGATAGGGGGTAATGATTTTTAGATATATGTTTTTTCAATAAGAAAAGTTCAAAGGACAAAGAAAAAATAATGTTGTTTTTCAATATATTTTTAACAATTCTACTCGGTACTTCCTCACTCCTATATTTCCTTTTATCATGTAGTTATATTTCTTAATTTTCTGTCTATCTCCCAAAGTTTATGCATTTTTTTTAGTTAATCTGGACTCTGTCCAGTCATGAATCTTATTATACTGTTCATCTCTTTCTCTTAACCTTTGTTCTTAATATCAGTCTTCTTTAACCACAACCCGGTTACCTTGGCCAACATCGTCCTTCATCATTTGGACATTAAAACGGCCTCTTAAAACCTAGGAATTTACAGGTTAATCTATCGAGGTTATTAAGAAGTTAAGAGAATAACCATATACTAAGAGTAATAGTTTCATGATAACAAGGAAATAATTACTTGAGCATAATATTCATATAATCACGAAATAATTTACATAATAGGGAGAGTAGTACAAAAACATAGTAAATAAACTTACATGCTTTGAAGAAGGAGAGAGGTTTCCCTTTCGGGGAACCCCAAAAAATACTTCACACTAGGGGGTAGGTATTAAAAACTTAATACTATTTTACAATAGGAGTTAATATTACAAGGGTTTTGGACTGGAAAAGGGATTTTAGCATTTGATGAAAGAGAAGGGGAATATTGGATTTTTCTTGAGAGAGGTTGTTGGTGCTCTTCTTGGTGATGTCTTTGCTTCTCCACAAATGCTGCTATTTATAGGCGTCTGGCGGACTTCAACTCTGGATTTCAAAACACTAAAGAATCTTTGAGTTCAGCCGGGTGATCTGTGGGCCCCATCGTCACGTGAACTTTTCCAAAAGAAACTTTATTTTCTTGTCCGTTTGCTGATCTGTCCATTTACTATGGCTGCTTTATTAAAGCTACTTTTAATAAAGTTCTCTTTTTCTGCAAATGTCTTCTAGCCGTTGCTTTTGTTCAACGAATCTTTCAGTCTTTTGTCTCATCATAATTATTTCCTCCACTTACCACATATTTTTTTTTATGTGTCTAAATTATGTAGGGTATGTGTCTAAATAATATATATATAAGGGAGTAGATTTGAACAAATGTGGAGGAAAGACGACTGAGGAACTTACGTCTATTATTCCACTTTTCCGGAAAGGGCATGCAATCAGCCGGAATGATGTCTGCGGTCCTTACCCGGACATAACGTTCCAACCACCCTCGATCTCTATCCTCATCGAGTTTGGAAAGAATCGGGTTTCGGCCTCGTTTGGCGACCTTTATCACGCCCCCTCGGAAGATCTCCGGACTATATAATAGGATGTAGTGTGCCAACGTGAATTCCTTTTTGGCATTATTAGCCAGTAGACGGAGGCAGGCCACGATCCTCTAGATAATCGGCCCGATTTGGGCCAAGCATACGTTGTATGTCCGGCACATATCGAGAATAACCGGATTAATAGGGGGGTCGAGTTTGAGTGTGATCGGGTACGTGTAAACGTACAGGAACCCTTCCTGGTAATCGGTGATGGACTCGTCAGGGCCGGGGGAAAACACTTGTACAGGATGCTTATCCCATCCGCATTCGGCCCGGACCTGAGGAAGGAGGTCCTCTGTAATTGACGAAGGGTACCGTCTCACATCGAAACCCCTGCCCGCGATTTGTACTGGCTTCTCAACGGCAAACTCGTGATTATAATTGGGTTTGGCTGGTATTATGTCTGTGGCAGTTGGTTCCACAAAGGTTTTGCCTTTAGGTTTAGAAGTAGGCTCGACGCCCGGGGAAGAAACCGAGGGTACGTCTTGGGAAGCAGAATCAGTGTTGGCTAACATTTTAGCTAAAAGATGAATTTATGAAAAAGTTGGTATGAAGATTTGAAGGTTTGAAAATGCAGATGAAGATTTCAAGACAGGAACGAAATAATGAGTATGAAGATTTGAAGGATTGAAGACTCGTGTTGAAGATGCTAAGGCTTTGTTGCAAAAAACGTTGAAGATTCAAGCAAAGATGAAACCCAACAAAAGAAATTGAAGATCAGAAAAGTGAGAAGTGAAAGTGAAAAGTAAAAAATGTAACTTTGGCCCTTATATAAATGATTCACTACAGCGGTTACAGAGGTCGGCCAATCGAGAGACGACACGTGTCCGAGAATTAATTGGACATGACTTGAAGCAACGCGGGTTAAGGCGGTTACCGAAGTTGACCATTCGGGGTGAGACATGTGGCCGGAGTCAGAAGGACGTGACATAACGGTTTCCGCCCATTTTGAAGATAAGAACGAGCTTATGAGACCATCGGTTTTGAGACTTTTCCACTTCCCGTTACTCCGATGAAACTACGATCTGGAAAGTGTGGGGACTATCTGTATACGTTAAAAATCGGGTCAATGTGTGACCGGTGAGACCGGAGCCGAGGATAAGTCCAAACGAGCACGAGCTTGTTCGATTTTTTCTCCACACCAAGGTTGTCGTACCGGATATAATTGACCCGAGACAAGATAAGCATGTCCGTTTGTCCAGATAGACCAAGCTTAAATTAGCGTATCCGTTGGTCCGGATAACCGGTTGTGAGGTTGCCACGCGTCATGAAACCGTTCCGCTATTTGCGTTGACGACCGTACGGGTGTCAGACCGTATGGATCAACCTTATCTTTTTTAGGGTTTTTTATTCATAAAGGCTTTTGTATTGTATCTATGGCCCATAAAGCATACCTATGAATAGAGGACATTCGTTCCCTTTTTGGGGGCTGCCTTTTCTCATATCTCAATATTGTAATCATCAAACATAAAAAAAGCTCTCTCTCAAAGATATTGGTCCGGATTTTGTGGTGTTCTTCCTTAGCTTGTTTATCCTTTCAATATTACTTAATACATTTGGCATAAATCATCAATCATAGTAAACATATATATAGCATGAACACGTATACATATAGATATAACTACAAACAAATCCATTGACACTTCACACCAACCAAATAGATTAAAGTTCATTCACATATCATATACCTCGCTTACAAATCTAATTGTCACCCGAAATTCGGGGTAAACAAATGTATAACAAATAAATTCAAGATTTGTATGTAGTCTTAGTAGCTAGAGATATTACAACACTACTATAAGTTACTTATTTTCTTTTTTAAATTATCGAATCAAGCTTAAATGCAAAAAAATTACTTGCAATTGTTCAAGTACATAAAACGTATGCTCACGATAAATTAACATGTCTTGAGGAACATAAGCAAATTAAATCATGAACTAAGATGGGCGATACGAGTTAAGAATATGGGAAGAAATCTAGCTAAAACTAAGCTAAGCTAAAGCTATACTAAGAGGCTAAGAGCCTGTTTGGATGGACTTATGCCTATAAGCTGTTTGCAGCTTATAAGTTAAAAAAAAATAAGTTGGGGTAGTCTAACTTATTTTTTTTGGCTTATAAGCTGTTTTCAGCTTATAAGTTGTTTTAGATAAGCTGAGTCAAATGGGCTCAATTATTTTTTTGAGCTTATTTTAAGCACAAAATGACTTTAAGTTGGCCAACCAAACACTCAAAAAAGCTGAAAACAGCTTATAAGTAACTTATAAGCAACTTATAAGCCAATCCAAACGGGCTCTAAAATGGGTTTTTCATTGATGAGTCGAAAATGGGAGCTCGCTCCTTACAAATACACGCCGCTACAAACTAAAGGACCAGGATGAAAAGTGTTAAAAAGAAAGTACAATGCGTAAATAACACTTCTTCTACTTAAAAGATACTAAATTAAAATAACTTCTAAGACTTCTAATTAACTTCTATCTAGCTGTTAAGTACTCTTCCTTAAGCTCTCTCTACCACTCCCGCAAGCATTTGATTCCCTATCCAATTCCAAATCGTATTAGTGGGTTTTAACGTTTTTTTTCCAAGTAATATATGGAAAAGTGAAAAGGCAATGAAATGAAATGAAATTGAAAAGGTACACCCCAACCCCTCTCTCTTGATAGTTAGTCAAAAGTCCACAGAAATGAGAAGAAAAATTTGCAAATATTTTCCCTGCAGTGGAGAGAATAGGAAAACTTCCTGCTCCCTTCTTGGGCTTTGGGTCCCAAATAAGATTAGTGTGGACATTGGGTTCATCAATTATTAACGGAATTTTTATACCGGATGGTTGCCTATTAAAAAATATTCCCCTCGTTTCAATTTATTTGACACTTATCATTTTTCGAGAGTTAAATCTCTTAATTTTAATTGTGTTTGAACATAAAATCTTTAAAATTTTCGAAACAAAATTTACATATTTGAAAATTACGTAAAAATTATTATAAGTCATCATAATTAATAATTTAAAATATTTAAAAGACATGAAAAATTACGGTAAAAAACAGCTCGTTTGATTCTCGAAAAGTGAAAAGTGCAAAACAAATTGGAACGGAGGAAGTAATATAGTAGTATATATTTGACCATATATTTTTTATAGATATAACAACTAGCAATTAAAATAATTATTACGAGCAACCAAATATGTAACTATTCCATCATTGTAATGCCAATATTAACGTGGCAGGCTAGCAGCGTAGTCGGCAATTGGCAATGGCGGTGGGCTTTTCTTGAGTTGATAGCCCATTAGCTTAGACAGAGGGGTCTTAGTGGAGCAAGAACCAGAACTATTTCTTTAGCCTACAATGGTATGCTAACCGTTTCTTTTAATTTCCTTGTCAAAACAATGTATCTTTTCTATAAGAGAATTAATTTAATACTTCTAAAAAGCTGTATGCACGGGATCCACTTGTTTATGAAGTACACCTATTAATTAAAACATGGCTTGGAACTCTGATACATATCTTTAAAGAAGATAAAATATATTATCCTTCCATTATTTAAGACTCAAAAAATTAATCCATACTTTACCCCTATAAATTTGTCCTATATAAGTCACTGCCTAAGTGGGACTTCAATTCAGTAAACATTCAACACCAACAAACAAAGAAAACACACATACAAAGTCTCAACCAAAAGCTCCATAGCAACCACTTCTAATTTATTCATTCAAGAATACATGGAGAACTTCCACTACTCAAGAAGACTACTCCCAGAGGCCGCCATGGCACCGCCTCCGGCTGCCGGAATCAGTCACGACACAATTGGACACAACGACACAATTGATGCAAATGTTATAATGGTGTTGGCAGTACTTGTATCTGGCTTGATTTGTTCACTTGTATTGAACTCCATCATAAAATGTGCATGTAAGTGCTCTACCCTAATATTGGAAGACTCATCCTCAAACCAAACAAATAACCCTTCTCCGGCAAAATTAGCCAATAGAGGGATCAAGAAGAAAGCCCTTAAGACATTTCCAGTTATAACATACACTACTGAATTGAAACATCCGGGGCTCGACTCTGAGTGTGTCATTTGCTTATCCGAATTTGGAATCGGAGAGAAAGTTAAGGTTCTGCCAAAGTGCAACCACGGATTCCATGTCAAGTGTATCGATAAATGGCTCAATTCTCACTCTTCTTGTCCTACTTGTAGGCACTGCCTCATTGAAACTTGCCAAAAAATTGTTAACGGTGCAGATTCTGTTACTACTACTGCAATTTCAAGCACTCAGCTAGTAGTTAGCAACACTTCATCATTAACTGCAGTTCAAGAAATTGTAATAAGGATTGAACCTCTCGAACGTGAAGGTGTTATTTCTAGCAATAGAAATTAGATAGAAAAATAGGATTAGTTATTGTGGTATCACACACTTAATTCTTTCTTTTTCTAGTTGGAAAAGTTTTAGCTAGTTAGCATGAGGCCAACGAAAGTGTAGCTTTCCAATGATTCATTGTCTTGCAAGTGTATATACAAATTAAATTTTATTTCAATTTCTCTTATTAATGACTTATGTTTCTTCATGTCAGGAAAAATAAAAAATTGGGAACTTTAGCAAAGGGAATCGAAAGACTAAAAGCACTAAAACGAAACAACTTTTAAGATATTCATATTATCTTTTCCAAAGCAATACTTCACAAAGATTGTCATATTTTTGTCCACTGATTTAGGAAGATTATAAATCTGTTTTTGCACAAGGAGAAAAGAAAATGGATACATTAGGGAAGGGGAACTCGATCATTATGTTGCGGAAGTTATCTTTTAAGGTTTCAAGCTATGAATCAAACTTGTCATTTAACTATTTATGGACTTCAATCTAAAATAACCACTATACACATTTACCTACACAAATTGTCAAGTAAGAGTATATTTGGATATGTACCCTTTTAAAATCAAGGGTCCCCACCTGCAGAAGGTAAGATAAAAGCGAGTCCGGAATCAAAATGCCCCAAAAAAATCATTTTGAACCAAAATACCCCAACAAAAAAAATGTTACAAAAGTACCTTTAGCGCAGTAAAATACTGCGCTATAGAACTTCACGGAGACGGAGCCGTTAAGTGCTATAGCGCAGTATTTTACTGCACTATACAAATGTTTCTCTCACCTATAACGCAGTAAAATACTGCGCTATAGGACTTTTTCTCTCACCTATAGCGTAGTAAAATACTGCGCTATATCACCCAACTAAAACCCCGTCGGGTTCCACCACTGGTCCCTCCAGTGGCAAAAAAAATAAATTGAAAAACGCCATTGGAGGCGATACCAAGGTGGTCCCCACATCCAAAAAACGTCGTTTTCTATTAAATTTCGTCTGGGAAGTTTAGATTCTCGGTATATTGAAGTCAAAGAGCAAGATTCTAAGTTCGAATTTTGGGAAAAAGCGGCGTACAAGTCGATTAAAATAACTCTAAAAAAAATCTTCGATTAAGGTTTTCTACTAAGAACTTTTTTTATTATTTTGTTATATACATTATACTCTAAGCATGCTTAACATTTAATCCTTGCTATTTTCCAAAATAAAAAAATTCAATTTTTTTTTTTGCTCTTGTTCGGACTGGGCAGTGGCTTTTGTCATTGTTCTGATTTTTATTTTTTTTGTTTAATTCATTATTTGTTAAATGTTTATGAATTGTTAATTTGTTAAATGTTTATGAATTGTTAATTTGTTATATGTTTATGAGTTGTTAATTTTTTAATTATTATGAATTGTTAATGAATTATTATTTTGTTAATTGATTATTTGTTAAATATTGTTTATGAATTGAAAGAAGTTGATTGGTAATGAATTATTATGTTGTTAACACTTTGTTTGGATGATTGTTATGTATTGTTTTGACAATTATCGTATTGTGTTGTATTGTATAGGACCAAATCAGTGGTTACATAAAATAGGATCTTTCGTCGTTACATAACAATAAAATTAAAGTAACAATCAAAGCAAACATTTTATTTAAACTAACAACATAATATAATACAATAGGCAACAACCATCCAAACAAGTTGTAAATGATTATGAAATGTTAATCTATATAATTTTAAAAGCGTGAATATATATGTTAAATAAAAAAATATTATCTTAAAAATAATAGTTAAAGTTTTTCTTTTCATAAATACATAAGCTAACGAAAAAATGTAAAGTTTGTAGGAAAATATGTGGTCGACGAATATACTCTTTTAGTTTAATTTTATCGTAGTTGTGTTGGCTATTTGGTCAACTAAAAATATATCACATATTCAAAAGAGAGTTCCAAATAAATATTACTGCTGAATTTCGATTCCCAAACTAATTAACTTAACAAGTCTTTGCCATCACATAATTCAAAAGTAATTAACTTAAAAATCTTTGCCATCACATATGTGTCCTTACTATCACATATTAAATTTACTGCATATCCCATGTTAATTATTCACAAGATATAATACTACATAATTCACATATTCCCTACAAATTATTAATTAGTTAATATAATTTATCTTTCATTTCAAGAATAATGACTAATTTAGTTTGTACAGACCGGACTCTTTCATGGATCCGAATGTTCCCCATGGGCCCGATGTTCCCCCGGCGCCCGATGCTCACCCAAGGCCCGATGATCACCCGAGGCCCGCTGTTCACCCGGGGCCCGCTGATAGATCAGTATTTTCTTTGCAAGACAATCACAGGTCAAAGTTATTATGGGCCGGTACTATAGGGATATCTACTAGGCTTCGTCCCCGTAGGCTGCAGAGAGCGTGGGCTCTTTTACGCGAGCACCCCCCACACCCTCGCGTGTTGGAGATATTATTTCGGGGCGGTATCTACCGTTGCGTGTCCGTTGGTCGGGTAGATGGAGAGTCACTATACACTCGGTACGAGCCTCCTCCTGGTCAGACGCGGGTGACAGAGTTGACTAGGCTCACCCACTTCGTGCCTGATGCCGCGGCCCAGATATCGGGACAGAGTCGGGTTCAGCTTAGTGCACTCTGCACTTATTTGGAGGGTCTGGATCCGGTTGTGGACGGCACCCTGCAGGACGATGTTGATCGTCATGCCCGTTTGTACCTACTTATTATATTCGGGGGCATCTTGTTCCCGAACTTATCGGGTGCCTTTGTCAGTTTACGTTATTTGGTTTTCTTGGAGCATCTGGACCGCTTGGGAGACTACAGCTAGGGCGGTGCTGTTTTGGCGTATCTTTACAGATGCCTGTGCCGAACGTCTATTGGTGCTGTCAGAGATGTGTGAGGATTTTTTGTTCTTCTCCAGGTAATATTTTAAGTGTGCGTTCCTTTAATGTCAACAAACTTCTTGAAAGGACGACTAAAAAAATCGTATTTTCTAATATCGCTTACAGTTATGGGCGTGGGAGAGGATGCTGCCTTTTCAACCTGTACCTAGGCATCACCTCGAGATTGACATGCCTTATACGAGGAGGTGGACAGCGAGTTTTGACCGGGATGTGGATACGCACCACAGTATTCTTCCATTCCTAGACCAGTTTGATCACATGACGGACGATGCGGTAAAACTATTTAAATTTACATTAATAATTTAATTAAACGTCTTTTCTACTCGGTGATCACTGATTTGTATTTATATGGACGTCGTACGCTGCTATATTAGATGGTTTCCGCCCTTCTGTAGGGCAGGTCAGGGGATTTGGAGGTCGCGGTGTCCATTGATACACCTGGACATCGTAGAGGATCACATGCCCGAGCGTGTCTTACGACAGTTTGGGCATACACAGAGTATACCCCCTGATGTCTGTCATGAGCTCCGACACTACCAGCGGGATGATCGGGCTGCCGTTGATGATGATTTTTTGGCTTTCATGGATGTCCAGCTCCACCGTTGGGAGAACAGGTTGGGCACTTTAGCGGTGGTCGGCCATTTGACTCCCATTGAGCATTACATGCGCTGGTATCATCAGATCACACGCCGACTCATCGGTAACCCAGCTTTGCGTCCCCCTAGGGATGTAGGATACTCAACACTCGCGGGGCAGTACGAGGCATTGGTATGTTTATCGTATTTAGATTTATTTAATTGCATTAATTGTTATGTTTTAAAAATATTTTTTTTTCTTCTGTTAAACACAAATGCAGCTGGTGGTCGTACAACGTTTACGCATCTTGGGGTTAGAGCATATGCCTTACCCTGGGCTTGCGAGGCTTTCCGCGGAGATGGTACGGATATCCGAGGATGGTATCCGACAGGCAGTCGAGATTAGGCCCATGACGGAGCCTGTTCCGGAGGCTGAGTATCAGGCAGCACCGGGAGGAGGACCGGGTGCTCCTAGAGGAGGAGGCCGTGCTGGCAGAGGACGCCGTGTTGCCGGAGGACGTCGTGCGCGTAGAGGACGCAGCGCTGCTTCTAGAGGACCTGGTGGTGGAGGACACCATCTGGTAGATGAGGAGGATGAGGCCGATCCCATTCCAGAGGGCGTTCACGGTCTAGTCCATCCGCAACCGTTCCAGGCCGATGGCAGCTCACCTGGGGACTCACCTACGTTTACGCCGGCGCTCTTACTTGCTGAGATACTCGGGTCTTCATCACAGCCGAGCCAGAATGCATACATGGAGGAGCGTGATAACGTTGATCGGGCGGCGTTACGCGCTTCATTAGCTGATGAGTGGCCTGTGAGGAATTTAGAGGGAGCCAGGATTCTTGACTTCGATGAGTTTTTTATCCCGGTTAGTATTTAAAATACTTATTTGTTCCTTTAAAATTATTTATTTTAAATATATATATGTTACTCATTATTTCGTAATATTTTATATTTTAGGATTCGGCGCTAGCGGGTCCATCAGAGCCACCCACTCAGGCATTTTCTCATGGGCCTGCCGAGCCAGCGATGTCTTCCCATGTGACTATCGAGCCACATATAAGCTTTTTATTAAAATTAATTTTATTCAATATAAGGTCAATATTTAATATACATATTTGATCATTTAAAGTACTTATTTTAAATATGTATGTTACTTATTATTTCATTTTTTTTTCATATTTTAGGATTCGGCGCCAGTGGGTCCACAGGAGCTACCCATTCAGGAGCATTCTCATCAGCCTGTCGAGACAGAGGTGTCTTCTCATGAGACTACCGAGGCGCATGTAAGTTTTTACTTAAAACTAATTTTATTCAATATAAGGTAAATATTTATTTAATTTTTATAACCTTTACTTGGACTTCGAACAACATCTTGTCCAGGAGACTACCTCATATTTACCACCACACCCATCTCAGGAGCCTACAGACCCATCTCAGGAGCCTACTCAGGCGCCCGTTGACACACATGTTTGATTAAATAAATAACGTTAAACTATTCAATATAAATAAGAAATGGTACTAATATTTATATACTTTTCAGGTTCATCCTTCGGCGCCTGCGGTGGCGACTCCCGACGAGGAAGAGGTCGAGTTTCCAAACCCAGCTCAGCCTGAGGTTCTGAGCGTGCCAGCGGGACTAGATCCCAAGAAGAAGCACGTTCTAATTAAGGGCGCAAGGGCTAGGGGAAGAGGAGATGATCATCACTTGGAGCGCCCGGTTATTAAGAGGAAAAAGGGCGATGGAGACGATGGCGAGGGCGGTGGGGATGGTATGAGCCTTAGGCCTAGGGATAGTCTCCGGCATACTACATGTGGGACCCATCCTCGATAGTGTATATACATTAGTGTTGTACAATTTATTGTAAATATTATCTATTTTTTGCATATTTATAAATATTATCTTAGTATTTATTATTGTTTATAGTTTCACATCCTAAATTGATAATAAAAAAAAAACGTGACACATTCGAAATAAAGTTAAGCATTAATTTAAAAACAAGACGAAACCCTAAAAGATAAATAACTTAAAGCTAATGACTATAAGTCTTCAAACAAAAAAGGACTTCGAGCACTTTTCAACCACTAAAACGACAATCCAAAGTATTGCGTATTCTTGATGTGTTTAGCCTATTTTATTAATTGTACAAATATAACTAGAGTTCTATATAAAATATTGAAGTTCCGGAATCTCAAAACATGATTAATATACGGCTAAATTACGTAAAAAAGATAAACTACGTAAAAGGGAGTGAAAATGTAATGTTTTGGAAAATGGCGGAGTCCTATAGCACAGTATTTTACTGCGTTATAAGTGAGAGAAACATTTGTATAGCGCAGTAAAATACTGCGCTATAGCACATAACGGCTCCGTCTCCGTGAAATGCTATAGCGCAGTATTTTACTGCGCTAAAGGTACTTTTGTAACATTTTTTTTGTTGGGATATTTTGGTTCAAAATGGTTTTTTTGGGGGAATTTTGGTTCCGGACCCGATAAAAACCACTGGAGAAAATCAAATATGCTAGTTTTCTGTTTAAATCATGTAATGTCCTATATTATTTGGCCAAGTGACATCCTTTTCATATCAGCTACCATTTCCATTTTATCTGAGTGGCTTTAGCTAAAATTAAGAAATCAAGTATCATGCAAAGTTGCAACTTGCATCCGGTGCACGCAAAAAAAAAAATAATAATAAACCTTATTGTAATATGAATAGTGTAGATACAAATTCAGGATTTGAAGTTTATGGATTCTTACGGACCTTAGTTAGTATATAGTAATAATTGAATTTACAGTTAAATAATTATAAATATTTAGTGATTTCTAAATACATATACAGCGGTTGGGCAAAAAATCACGTGAATAAGCTAGCTCCATACTTGAGTGTAGGATTACTTGCCAAAGAAAAAAAGATTAAAACAATGACAACACATGAAGAAAGGACATGAAGATTGTAGGGATCTATTAGCTCAGTTGGTTGACTACCTGAATTTTCATCTTGTTGGTAAGGGTTCGAATCCCCACATTGTAATTCTCTCTCCCATTTCACCTTCCCTTACCCCCTATGTAATTAAAAAAAAAAAAAAAAGGACATGAAGATTTAAATAGCCAAAGGAAACGAGCTGGAATTGATTCATATGAAATGCAACAAATATAAACAAATTCTGAGCCAAATTCAAGAAAATGTCAAAGCACCCCTTAGTAACTAACAAGTAGTGCCAGCACTTTGATTTTCCTTCCATTACCTTAAAGAAACAAGAAAATTACATCAATTAATTTAGAGACAAATTAAAACACCAACTTTGTCAATAAATAAGAAAAAGAAATTAGCAAGAATATATATATTGCAATGTGCCGATAAGGAAATTCCTAATCTCTAGTTGTTAAGGCAAAGTAAAGTGCTAAACGTCTTTTAAAAAAGGATAACCCTCAAGGGTGAAAAGACAGGAGCTAAGGAATATCCACATACACTACATTGTGTTGGTGCTTTGGTGATAATGATACAAGAAATCATCTACTCAATCCCACCAAACCAAAAGAAAATAATTAAGACTTTGATTAATCTAGTGAACCCATATCACAATGCCTAGATAAAGTATTGTCGGAAAAATAACTTGAAAAAAGACAAAGGGTCCCAGCAATCTCTCATGACCCACACCTTTATTCTAATTGGGGAGGATCGCATTCATAAAATTATGCACAGTGCCATTAAATTTAGTAGGCGTTTGGCCACAGAAATAAAAAACAAATTCATTTTTTTTTTAAAATTTTGAAGATGGAGTTGGAGTTGTATTTGCAAATAATAGTTTGTTGTTGAAATGTACTTTTTCAACAAGGTTTGGTTGTGAAAAAAAGTAAAAAACAAGTTTTGGTTGTTTTTTCAATTTCAAATATAATTTGAAGTTGTATTTGAAATTTTCATGACCAAACACTGATTTTTAAAAAAGGTGTAGTTCTTATGGCCAAACGGGTAGTTTAGTATACTTCAATCATTTCAATCACTAAGCAGTAAGTGCCACTGCCTCTTTACTTAGGCAACACACCATGTTGGATTTCAGATAAGAAGTTCAAGGATTCATGTACCATGTATAGTTCTTTCTCAGATATTCTTAACCAAGTCAACCATGCGTTATTTTTTTGGCGCATCTCTCCTCAAGAATCCACACAACAACATAGTCTTTCTGGTGGTGTCTATGCTACTTTGTGCGACGAACTAATTTAAATTAACTAATGATGATGTTTTGTTGTACTGCAATTTTCTTCTGAAGGTGATGTGAGTTAAAGAGGTCTATAAGAACAATGAGAATTAAGTTGCAAATTAGCCTGAAGAACAACATATGAATCCTAGTCCAAGTTCAAAGATATACAACACTGTGTCAGCGAGCTGTTTAAGGAAGGAGTAAATCAATTTCACTGAGGGGTCTTCGTATTTATTTTTCTACTTTTTTTTATTTCCTTGTACTCTTTAAGGAAATAAATCAAATAAGTTTTCCGACTATGCTTTCTTTCAATTTTGGTGGGGTTGGGAAGAAGATTTCTTCTATCTTTATCGTCAAACCACCAACACCATATATATATATATAGTGTATGTCGTTTCCACTCTCTAGATGTACACATTGGCAGAACCATTGAGGGTCATATATGTACTTTTGGAAAGACGTTTAGCACTTTACTTTACCCTGACATGCATCTAGAGATAATAAGAAATAAGCAAAGTGCGGAATTATACACATAACATATAATATATATACATATATTATACAATTTTTATACCGTTGACATATGTTACACCTCGTGAATTTTCGCGTCGTCGTAAGCAAACTAACGTGAGTTCAGAGAGGCTATGATACCCCAATAAGGTCAAGAAGACTTTTAATAAGTGTTAGAAAAGTATTTAAGGGTTTCGGGATCAAGCGAATCGAAGAAACTAGGTTCGTTGAAAATTTGGAAAAAACTTGACAGAAATTTCGGTCCAACTTGAGAGGGGCATATCTCCTAGAATATAAGGAGTTACGGAACCCATAACCTATGAACATTGAAGTTTAGCGAGTCTTCTTTCCAATGCAACTACCATATCACATTTCTGTGAAGTACGGACGAAAGTACGACCCGTACAATAAAGTACGTCCCGCACTTTCTGGGCGTACTTTGCAAAAAATTCTAGAAAGTTGGATTTTTTTTACCTCTGATGAACAGTAACCCGTACTTTGAAAGTACGGATGAACAGTAACCGTACTTCAAAGTACAGGGTGAACAATGCCCGTACTATCCCTGAAATTTCCAGAAAATTGAAGTCGGTGGAAAATTTTCCTAAGCCTATAAATAGAGGCTTCCCATGATTTAGGCCTCATGTTTCACCCAAAATAAAGCCCTAAATCCTCTCAAAGCTTCCATTAGCTCACCATATCAACACAAATCCAAGAGAAATAAAAAATTAAACACCAAGAATCAAGAGAATCAAGTGTGTGGATGCTCACCAGGGTTGATGGAAGCCAAGAATTCTCTTGGAATTGAAGTTGGGTTTTTTCTCAAGTAAAGTATTCTCATCCAAAGTCCATTCCTACATCACCAAAGGTGAGTTTTGTATTCATCTCATGTTATTAAGAGTATTGAGTGGTTGAATGACTTAGACTGGGAAAGAAAGTAGAATATGAGTCTCAAATGTGGAAATAGTGATATTCTTTGAATAGTAATTTGACTTGAATCATAATTCTTGATATGCCATGAGTATAATCATGTTGTGAATGATACAAATGATGTTGAGGAATTATTATATGAAAATGGATATGGTGTTGCATTGTAGTTATGGTTAAGGATGACTTTGAAAGGGAGGGAATTTTAAGAGTTGAATAATGTTTAACTTGAAAAAGTTTATGGATTATGATATTATGGGTGTTGCTATTGATATTTGGGAGTTGTTTATCATATGGAGGAAGTGGTTGGAACAAAGGAAATGCTGCCCAATTTTCGTTAGCTCTTACTCATTTTAGTTTAGACTCAAGTATGCTTCCAATTATCTAATTTTAGTACGAATTCTCTTGAATGTAGAATCGTGAGGTTGGAGGTTAAAGAGACGTAAAGGTATTTAAGGCTAATCCCTTTCTTTCAAAGGGATGACTCCTATACTATGATTCCTTTATATTTACATGACTTCCCCACATCCCAAAGTTGAAGGCTAAAGATTTCTAAGAGCTTCTTATGAGAAAGGGATGAGATATGTTCTATGATAATGACGATGATTATGATGATTTTATTCATCGAGATTCTAAAGCTTATGAAATGATGCTATAATCAGACTAATGATCCTATTGCATGATTTTCTTGATATTACTCATTGTTGATAGTCTCACCTCATAATACTAGTTCCTTCAAGGTGAGACATGGCGATCACGATTATTCCATAACATAATCGGAGGTTACCGACCTTACGTCACTCCGATAGAATTGTAGCTTTTAATTGGACTCTCATGCATGCTTATTTTTATGTATAATTACATCGGGCCTAGTTGGCCGGGCAGACACCACTTCGGTGGGCGGCTTATGGATGATGATAGTTACACCGGGCCTAGTTGGTCGGGCAGTCACCACTAGTGGGCGGTGTGAGATGATTACCCCGGACGCGGGAGGCCCGGACGCGGGCTAGTGATGATATTATGTTATGTATGTATTGTTGACACCCAATTTCGTCCCTCCTTTTTTCCTATTTATTCCCTTGGGTTTCCAAATTTATTAACGAGCTAAATACTTTGTTTTTCGTCACTATTTTAACGCTACTACTATTAATACTATTATTCTTTTTATTGTCATCTTGACTATTTTATTATCAACGACAATAGTATTATTTTATCACCATTTTAATAGATTGTGGTTATTTCATATCAAGATTCGACTTGTTAAATTAAATATAAATCCATATTTTATTAGTATCTACATACATGGTGGGGTTATAATATTAGTACTTTATTTTCTACGTATTGATCGTCGATTGCCGTCACATAATAATATGTTGCATTTTCCATTAAATTAGAAACCCAATGAATTTACATGGAAGAGGAATTTCAGCCAAATAAGTGGCCCAAACTTACTCAGCCCGCGTTTTAAAATCTCATTAGCCCATACCCTTTAACAACTCACCCGACCAGCCCATATTCTAACAGATCAGCCCACACCCGCTTCTACCCGACCCGACCCACTTCTTGTTTAAAGCCAATTCATCACCCTAAAGGAAAAAGCCCCAGCCGACCTTGTCGTCTTCTTCACCCCCTCTGCCCTCTCTCTACGCTCTCTCTCTCTCTTCGTTTCTCTCTCTCCATTTCCAGCAAAAGACCAGTCCTTTTTAGCCATCACTACAAAAAAACGCTTAAATTGCGGGGGTTATTTTTAAGGTTTGCGGCGGTTTGAAACCCCCGCAATGTGTTGTTGCGGCAGTTGGCAAAACCCCCACAATAACAGCTGTCACAATCAATTAGCGGCGGTTTTTTGCTGACCGCCAGAATTAATTTGCGGCGGTCATTTTACGGCAGTTGACCTCCGTAATTTTAAAATTTAATCTTTTAAAAATAATTCTCAATGACAGATTGCGGCGGTTTAGAACCTCCGCAATACACATATATATATATATATATATATATTTATTTTTAAAAAATTAGCTTATATTTAAAGGTCCTGGCAGTCTCATATCCCCCAACAATTCATTGAATTTTTTTATATATTATCGACTACAAAATCACTAATTAAGCTAGAAATCATAATCAAAGCAAAAAAAACATTAAAACTTTAAGAGACATCGATAACATATCGTAAAATCACAAATGTTATCATAAAGTAACATTAGCTTTTGAAATTAAAAATTTAAGTAGCATTATCAGATCGCTCAAAAACTAAATTTAAACACAATGGATTCACTCCAGCATTTTAACATCCATTCCTACCAAACAATACAATGAAATCAACGGTTGTCACTAGGATTACTATCACCGCATGATCTTCTTACATCCATGGGAGAAAGGGATCCACTCGCCGCATCACTTGGCTGCATAATGAAAAGCATAGAAATAGAGTTAGTTATTATCCTGATAACACCACAACTCTTTATTCAGGTTTAATTTGGAAATCCAACTGCTCACTTACAATCTTATATAATATCTTATCAACTCATTGAATGACAATTAAAGAACGTGTTAATCCATGAGTATATACACCAACCAAAACCAAAAGTAGGGGTGGGCATAAACACCGAAAACCGAAAAACCGGACTGAATCGAATTAGTTCGGTTTTTCGGTTTCGTTTTTTTTTTAAATAAAAACTTCGGTGTTCGGTTCGGTATTCGGTTCCGGTTCACCGGTTCTTCGGTATTCGGTTAAACCGAAAATACCGAAAATTTAGTGCCCAAGTTCGATTCCCCGAAATTTGAGGCTCAAATATGATCTTGATGGAAAAAGAGAGAATCTCAAATGCCAACCATCCACTGATTTGCCAGGCCAAGATACAGGTCAAATTGTCAAATGTCCATATTCAGCTAGTCCAAAAAGTGAAACATCATCATTGCTGCCTCTTCTGTACAATTGCACAAGAGCAGAAAAAACAAACTCACCTGCTAACCATGTCGCTCCACACAGAAGGAGGCTGAGATTTGCCTACCCATGGCTGCAAAAAGCAGACGCCATTGTGCTGCTTATCATTATGGGATAATGAAGTATGTGCATGTTCAGTTCTCCTCTAGCTTTCTTGTGCATGAAGTAGCCATTTTACAAGTAGAAACCCGAATTAGAAAAACCGAAACCGAACAGAAACGAATTTCAAAAAACCGAACCGAACCGAATTAATTCGGTGCGGTGTTCGGTGTCCACTTTCAAAAAACCGAAACCGAAAAAACCGAACCGAAATTTGAAAAACCGAACCGAAGAACCGAACGCCCACCCCTAACCAAAAGTATACAAAATACAGCAACAAAGTGTAAAAACGAATTCACATAACTAGTACTAGAATACATCACCAGCATTAATATTTGGAAAGATAAAAAAGAGTTCCCAATATGATTTAGGGCAAGGATTCGTGATCTAATTTCGTACAACAAAATTTGTAATGAACCATGTGAAAATAAAGGAAGGAAGTCATATATGGATCTTAAAACAACATTTATGATCACATACATCATTTTCAATTGAGCATCCAAAAGTAGTTAGCTGTCACGTAACATGGCATCCAAAATTACTAGCATTAGTTAATGCATGAAAATGATGTTGAACTACATCACACTAATTATAGGGGCACTATCTCTGTGGTTTTAATTTTTTGCATTTAAGATTTTAAGGTGGCTACATTACTGCCACAAATTAGAAGTATTGTCCTTTTTCTTCAAGCTTCTTTTTCATATAGTAGAAAATAATACATAGTAGAGAATTAAGCATCAATCACATTCAAAAGTAACTAAACCTCTTTTTCATCTCACACTAGCTACAATCAGTTTCATATAAATACTACTCCCTCGGTCCAAATTTATACGACACTCTTTCCTTAAACATTCCTGTGAGAAATGACACTGAAAGAAGAGGTGTTCAGTTTTTTCCTCCTGCTCCTCACATATGACACACTTGTTATCATGGCACACCCCTATTTTTTGTAGTCTTGATCTTGTAAGGATCCTGTCATATCCTACGTACTATCCAACAAATGAAACTCTATTTTGGTATATTGAGTTTATTCCACACCACCTCTCCCAATACCATGATTCTTGGTCTCCTTTCCTCCATTGATAGCCACTATGAATTTTGTAGCTACCACTCTGTGTTATCCACCCATTGCCCACATATCCAGCTTTAAATTTATCTCTAAAATTCCATAAAGAATAAAGATAACTTTCTTAACCAAAAGATAGTAAGTTCTAGAAAAAACACTAATGAAACCTTCCTAATCAAGCGGGAAAAAAAGGTGACTAAGGGAACTAAAAAAGTAATGATATATCTATTCAGTCATATTCTCCTCTATTGCAATTTGGATATTCTCGTAATCAACATCAAAAAATTGTCCAAATTCTTGTTGTCGATATGGTTCATTCTCGTATATTTCCTCTTCATCAACCTCTCCCATGTCAAACAAATCTCTTGGCTTTAGATGTACAGCCACACTCCATCCTTTATCAGTTTCATCATCAAAGCTATTTTTGGTTAAACAATCTGGATTTAAGAGGGTCCTAACACAGCGAAAAGTTTGTTCTTTCAGGCAATTTGTCAAACACCTCCAAGGCAAGTTTGATAGCAGTTCCATTCTTACTACACTTTGAAAAGCTTAAAACAGTTTAAAATAAAGAATAAACCATGAAAACAGCGAAGCAGCTGAACACACACAACAGAGGTGTAGAGATTTACCACCAATTAGCCAAAAAATTTAGGTGAAAGTAAGCTAAATCTTCCATGGAAGACTCAAAACACAGAAAAGAGCATTCTTCAATTTAAAACTCAGCACTGATAATCAGAAAAGATGGAAAAATAAAGAGGAAATCGGGAAACAAACTCACCTAATAACTGTGTAGATCACCTAAACTGAGCAGTGAAGACACGCAGCAAAACGATCAAAATATGAAGAAGAACCTGGTAAACCCAAAAAATTAGTGAACTCAGATTATTCACTAATCAGCGATTGAAGTGTCAATCTTTAAAAAATCATAGGTGTTTGAACATATAATCACATGAAAACATTAAGAAAGGGGAAAACCCATATACTGAAATACCAAAAATCAGAAGATACTTGAGATAATAGATAGATTAGTAGAAGTAGTAGCAGTAGAAGACAAGACCAATTTCGTTCAAAAACTCCAACTTTTATTTAAAACTAATTTCGTACCCATGTTTGGACCAATTTCATTTGACGTTTGAGAAAGGATATTTCAAAGTTACAAATACAATTCATTAGAATGAGTCTAATGGTTTTGTTGAGTCTAGTTCGAAAACAGTTAAAGTAAACACCACTTAATAACAAGATACAGTTGGAATGAAAATATGACCAAACTTAGGCAAATCAATAGCGTTGCTTTCGAACAAAGTATAAACACAATAATCAAATTCCATAATGGACCATACATAAGCTTTAAAGGAAAAAGGGAAAATGGACCTCAAAGGTAAGCTTTCTGATTACCGAATCTGAGGAATAAGTACAGCATTTGAAATGAACAATAAAACAAACTGGAAACCTCGACTGAACGGAATCTTTGGTGGGAAATCTGAACCTTGCCGGAAAATAAAACTGGGTGTTTGGTGCTGATTTTTGGTGGAAACGAAGGTGGTGACAATGGTGATTTTGGGGTGAAATTAAGTGGGCTACGGATCGGTTTGGTATTCTGTTTTTGGTTGTTTCAAGTATGTTTCAGATGGGGTTTTGGGGTGGTTTGGATGGTGGCAAAAAGGGATGGTTCACGGTGAGAAAAGGAAAAGGAAAATGTGGCAGAAATAAAAAGTAGTGAGAGAGGCAGAGGGTTTTGAGAGAGGGGGAAAAGATTTTTCAGAGAAAAAAGAGCCAAAAAAAAAGTGAGGGAAAAGTTGCGCGCTATTTTTTTTCCCAGATGGTGGAGGTTCCAAACCCCCGCTAGTTTCTTTTATTTGTGTCGGACATGTAAACCCCCGCTATTTAATGAAATTTGCGTGGGTTATAGCTGACCCCCGCTATTAAACCGCCGCAATTTAAGCATTTTTTTGTAGTGCATGAACAGGCTTGTCTACTACATTTTCATACCAAAATTTGTCTTTCTTTCTGTTTACCTGGATGCATTTGTCGATTGAAAGGGAAAGGTCTGCCCGTTTTGCTTCAAGACACGCAATAATCTCCAAAATCAGAGAATGGTCGAACCATTTTTGGTAACACCCGAATCAAATCACGTGAAGATTAGCTCAGATTTCAACGGTTCATTTTTTATTCGTTTTCAAAACCCAAGATTCGAATCCCGCCCAAATTTTGAACCCTAGAGGAACCCTAAATCATCCTATAAATACTCACTTTCGATCCAACAAAGGGAAGTTCTTTTCAGACACTTTGACCCCTCTTAAAATATCGACATTTTTAATCACCATATCTTGGAATACTTATTTGGAGTATTAAATTGTTCACTCTTATCAATTCTGCTATTACTTTGGAGTCGAGGGTAAATCGGAGACTTGAAACCACGTTCACTGCACCCGAAGGAGGTGACTTCCTTTCCTTTTAGTTTATTTGGTATTTTACCTACTTGATGGTTGTGTGTGCCAAGTTACTGGTGTATGCATGTTTGAGTTAATTGCTCTTCCTATGCAGTCAGATTAATTGTCTAATTATTAGTTTAGGCATGTTTATGCATGTTTAATTCCTGTTTGACCATACCAAGGTGCTGGTTGTTGGTTTAGTCCTTGTTTGATTTAAGTTAGTATGCTTATGCTGTTTCATGGATAATCTGGTCCTCTTTATGTTGTTTTGAATAATATTAGTATGGTCATGAGTGTCTTGTTTGAATCTAAACTTGGTTATTGTATAAGTTATTCAAGTGGAGTGCATAATATAGTTAAATCTAGTTTTGGTTTTGTTGAGTAGTTCACTGTTTAGATCCGACTGTAAGTTTAGTTTGTTAGTTATATGATTAACATGTCTATTAGTTAATCTTTGGTCAAGTGTATATCTACTTACAGGATGCTTTAACATTATGCTTAGTCTTTAAATACTGGTTATATAGTTTAAAGAGGATTAAGGTATAGCCTGTAATAGACACTCATGTATGGTTTATGGTCCTGCTCCTTAAATTACATGAATATATCCACATGTTTGATTAATTTAGTGATAATAGTGAATTAAACTTAGCATATATATGTTAGGTGTGTGTGGGTTTGTACATTGTAGAATCTCAGAAATGTGTGAAAGAGCATATTGTTCCTGCTTCTTCCTGGGTACTGTCCATTTAGAAATTGTTAACTACGGGAATGAGTCATTTGAAGAATATTGTGCCAACCTTAGTTTCCTGTTCGTTTGAAACTGCTAGAAATGTTTGGATATTTAAATAACATGCTTGATGATTCACTTATTCTATGTGTGACTCAGAGTTGTTATTTGGTAGCACAAAATCATATCTAACTATATATATGTATTTGGTTCTCGGTCAGTAGAATTGGAATTTCAAAAAATGATGTTTGCTTCAAAGTATTTAGTTGTCTTTGTATGTCCACATTGTTAAGATTTGATGATAAGCTGCATATAGGTTTGTGTAAGTCTATCTAAACCTAAGGCTATGCCCAGTTGAGATTAAGTGACATATAATATGATCTGTAAACTGACCAGGACCTGTAAATGCTCCCTCTTTAGTGATTTTGTTCAAAACTATAAAGTTGGTACCTTTAACTTGCTATTGGCCTTAATCCTGCCAAATCACAGAATAGGTCCAAAGAGTCTAAGCATTTAAAATCTCAGTTTTAGCCACTTTAAATCTATACAAATGACCTGCTAAGTCTTGTGATGATATTTGAAATTTCTTTATTGATGAAACATGCTAGCCGTGTGCTATTTAGTCATCTCTTAGTAAATTGGATCTGTTTGGTACTTACCCGAGGATATTGTATAAATTAGGTGAATATTTGTACTTGCTCTATGAGACCATTCTTGCCTAATAAAGATGCCTCGGTTTTAAGGATTAGAGAAAGAGTAAACATCTCTCTACTTTGATGGAGTTGTCTATTTAATTCTGAAGCCTAATTTGGGTTGGAACTGCTGCTGCATTTCAGCCAATTTCCACCTTACTTACGGTCATGAACTGCTGTAGCTTTAGCCACTTTTGTTGTTGTACTTTCGGGCCATGAACCACAACATTTTAAGCCGAATTTCTGCAGTGCTTTGAGCTGAATTTCAGCTTCATTCTGAGCTGAATTGTTATTGTATTTTGAGGTTGTAACACCGCTTCAGATTAACCTTGCTGCTGCAAAGTTTTAGCAAGTGGCTCTAAAATTTAACTCTAATTCGTTGAGGAGTCAACATACCACTGTGTTGTTGTTCATTAAAGTCATTCAGATCTATTACTTTTGATATAATGCATTGAGTTTAGATTCGAGTAGTATTGATTATAGTTGGGCTCATTTACTAATTCTTTTCTCTCTCTGTCTTTGTATGTGAAATCCTGGCACGAGTCCGACGGACACCTCTCCCGCATTCGATGTTGGGCTAAAAGCCCAATGTCATATTCCTCGAGTCACTCTATCAATCGTGCAAAAAATGATGTTGGGCCGAAGCCCATATGGCAGAATATATGGCAGCATATTGAATGGGCCAAACCCATTCAACACATGTGTTTCAGTTACTCTATCTTTGTGTATCTGTTTACCTGCCTAACATTTATCTTATTTTGTCTTTCTTAGGTTAGATGAATTCTAATAGAATTAGTGGGATAGTCTAGTGATAATGGATAGTTAGAGTTTGAATTTGCTTTCATGATTTAATAATTTAGCTTATTTCGTCAGTACAAAATTTCTGTTAATTGTTCTTTTACAAGTCTAAAAAGGATTGAGTCATCCGATCAAGAATTAAATCCGATTTCAAACTATCCACCAACTTTAAATTATAACTTTATTTTATAAAACATTTTTTAAAGTTTTATGGTAATTCTATTTAAAGGCAATAAATGACCATTTCTAAAGTGATGAATCCTTTTCCCAGCTTAATTCACATCTTATTTTCCCAAACAAGGCCCAATTTTCATAAAAGAGGTAGTTATATTTTAGACAACTTTTCACATAATAGTATGAAGTTTATTGGTTTATTGCCTTCTTGATCTTATTCGTTACTTAATAAGCTAAGCAGTTAAAAATGAGTTAATAATCGATCATTGAATTCCTATTAACGTATTGACTAATCCAACATATTTTCTAATATGGCTAAAGTCTTTTTCTATAAACTACTACCTTATTCTAATTTAAATAGTAGCCTTATATTCTCCATTTTGGAATCCTGATAATACTTACAAACTATTTTTCCAAACATTTAAAATGTTATATTTGTATATTTTTAGTCTTAATTAAATAACATAAGTCCGGTCGGATAACCATTGTTAATGGATTCTAAGGGGTGCCTAATACCTTCCCTTTAGATTAGTCGAACCCTTACGTAGATCATTTGGTTTCGTAAACTTTAAAACGGAGTTAACTTTAGATAATTACTTTAATGAACTTTAGGTGTCCTAATTTACCATAAATAATTAGATGGCGACTCCCTAACTTTAATTAACCTCGGAATTACTGGGATGTTGTAAACTATTTTTGACTTCAGTTAAAATAGGGTATAACAGCTTGGCGACTCCGCTAGGGATACTTAGGTTCTAACCATAACAGACTTAGTCTTAATTAGGCTTTGGATGCTTGTTTTAATTACTTTATTTGTTGTTAACTGTTTGTACATGCTATTAATTGTTTGTTTGATATAAACTGTTTAAGTGTTACTGTTTTGATATAAACTGTCCTCCCGTATCATTTTCCTCCACTTCTGGAAAATTCACACAAATTGACACACTTAAAGCGGTTTCGCGGTTCACGGCCGCGCACTACTAAATCACCCTTAGTTGGATCGATCCTGTGGATTTAGTCGATCGGCGGTGCAGTCGACAACCACGGACTTTCCACTCCCAAGTTGTCCACTTGGGAGAGCCTTGTGTCGTAGGAAACCAACTCTTAGTCAACCTAGGGTAGAGCTAAACCAAAACCCTTTATTAGGAGCATACATTTCATGACCTAGGAGGTTTAATACCCTTGGTGTATTAAGCCCATTAGATGACTCTACCCAAACGTCCAAGTGGGTTCACGACCCCAAGTGACACTAATCATACTTTATGTGCATGTTTGGAGGATAATTGTGCCTAAATATTGACTATTTGCTCTAACTAATTAAACTTTAGGAGGGAGGGAATGACTAACGTTTCTATGACAGGTACGGATTTGCGTTGGAGTACAACAAATGACGAAGATCAAGGACATCACAAAATGGAGCTAGAAGTTAGACATAGGAAATTGTATTTACTTTACTTAGATTAGGAAACACTTTATGTTGTATTCATTTGATATGTAATAAATATTACATTACTTTTGTACTTTATTTTTGGGGAAATAGAATTTGTTTAATTAGCCAAAAGCAATGGGATGACGTATTATGGCACACTTTACCCTTCAAACAAACGTTAGGCCTACCTCTGGCACAAAGAGGTCACATGCATATTAGGACGCGTTATTGTTTGATATACTCGTTTACATTTGCTTGACGACTTGTTTGACTTTATTTGATGAATTATTTGCTACATGACTTACTTGACTCTACGTGATCATGACTTTACCTAGATATGTTAATGAGACTGATATCATTTACATTTTATGTTTCCTTTTTCTTATTATGTTTCTTTTTATTTGTGTTCCCAAAAAGTTGATTCGTGTTGACACTCGAGTTGGCCGACCACCCTTACCTCACAAGGTCAAAAACGTCGTCATTACCTGACGTAGCTGGGTTGTTCAAGGAAAGGAAATTATTATGTCTGATCCAGCCTCAGCTATTTCAACTGGTTTGGAAAACATCATGATCTCTAGTGATCCCCCCGAGACTTCCGAACATAGAACTACTATTCAACATGATGAACATATCGCCCGCCTGACTCAAGAGATTGAGGATCTACGTGGAGAACTGAATCGGGTTAGGGACCTGACCAATTTGTCCGTTACACTCCAAAGTCCACCTCCTGAACCTAGAAATGTCGCACCAAACCCACCTCGTTTTCCATCACTTGAATCTCCAGTTCCTGAACATTTTCCTCCACGAAACAATGCTCCCACCAACAACAACAACTTTCCTCCAGTCACCCTCACAAATCCACCAAATCCATCATCCGTCTATACCCCTCGACAAAGTCAACCACCCACCTACACTACCTATGCTACTCCTAATCCACTACTCGTCAACCCACCAAGTCAATCGCTAGTCCACACTCCTTATATCCCTTTATCCACCAACACTAATCCGCCACCTGCAACTACTCCTCTAAACCTACCAAACCAACCATTTATAACACACCACCTCCAGTCCAAAACCCTTAAATTGTCCAAACTTATCCAACCCAGCATATACATGGGGCACATTTTGTCACTCCTAATGCGCAATATGTTCCTCCAGTATATGCAGCGAAAACACAAGCCTTTACCAACCCAGTAATGGTCAGGTTCCAGTCCGAGGTGGATCAATACGAGGAAATGGAAAAAGGATGCAAAAGCAAGGGTGGATAATATGTTATTAAAAGAAATCCACAATCTCAAAGAAGAAATGAGAAACCTTCAAGTTGCTAGGGGAAGCAAGAGTGTAGAATACGAAGATCTGTGTGTTCAGCCTGACGTTGATTTGTCCGTAGGCTACAAGCTGCCGGAATTTAATACATTTAATGGAACAAGCGACCCCCATACACACTTAAGGGCTTATTGTGACAAACTGGTTGGAGTAGGTAGAGATCAGAATATAAGGATGGAGCTATTCATAAGAAGCTTATCCGGTGAGGCTCTTACTTGGTATACACAACAAGACATCTGTAAATGGCATGGTTGGAGTGATATGGCACAAGACTTCATGGACCGATTCAGCTTCAACACCGATATCACACCAGATAAAGTCTACATGACTAAGGTAACTAAGAAGTCAACTAAGTCGTTCCGCGAGTATGCACTGCGTTGGAGGTCAGAAGCAGCCAGGGTTCAACCCCCGATGAATGATAAAGAAATGACTGCTACCTTCATTGAATGCCAGGCTGGCATATACTATGAGAAAATGATAGGCATGATGGGACAAAAATTCACAGAAGTTGTCCGAATGGGAGAAGCTTTAGAAGAAGGAATCGAATCAGGAAAAATTCAGGATCTTACGGCTTTGCAAGATGTAAACAAAGCTATTCAATCTGGTTCTATCAGCGGGGTTAAAAAGAAGAAAGAAGATGTAGCTGCAGTCATGAATATCCAAGGAAATAAGCCGAACCAAGTTGTTACCTACTTTAACCATCCACAATAACCTTTCTACCCTTACCAATACGCTGAACCCTACTGTTGACACCCAATTTTGTCCCGTCTTTCTTCCAAATATTTATTTTTGATAGATTAAGAATAGTTGTTTATACTTTACCACAATTTTAATCAGTTTTCTATTAATACCGTCGCTTTTCTCATTTTTATTATTATTATTATTATTATTATTACTACCTTTATTATGTTCACTTTTATCATTTTTATTTACCGTCTTATGCACGCACGCATCGCATTTTACTTTATGCAATTAAACAAAGCAATTACTTACTGTTAAACTTTTAAAATATTATCGCACGGCTATTACAACATCATACAACTTTATTTAGTGATAAATATATTTTATAGTAAATAATATTTTGGCACACGTTAATATGTAATTAATTGAAAAAGGTCTTTTATTTAATTTAGAGGCCCAAAGCAGTATAAGAAAAAATATATTTTTCTAGCCCAAGAAGGCCTCACATCAGCCCCAAATCAGCCCCAAATCCAAGCCCAATCAGCTGCTTTCGGACCAGTCCATAAAATCAGCCCACTATTCGTTATCAACCCAGCCCATATCCGTTTCAGTGACCCGACCCGTTTGTTCAACAAAATATGAAATCACTAGGGTTACAAATCATTTCTTCAGCCGCCTCCCTTCCCCTTCTCTCTCTCTCTCTCTCCCCTCCATTTTTAGCTAAACTCCCCTTTCTCTTTAGCCATGGACAGAGACTGTCCTTCCATTTCTGTGTAAGTCTGCACTACTCAGAACCTTTCCATTCCTTTGGGGAATATAGACACATAAAATCTTCAAAGATCAGAGGAAATCGGCCCATTTTTTAGCGCAGCCTGAACCATCACATGAAGGTCTGCAACGTTCGATTTCGGAGGCTGAGGATTCGATTTCAAATATCGATTCCAATTCCCGCCCAAAAATGTTAGCCTAAAACCCTAGCTCATCACTATAAATAGAAGCTTTGCTGCTCATGAAAAGGGGATTTTTTTTGGTCGGAAAAACACTCTTGAAAGTCCTTGCGTTTATTTTGGGTTTCACCAGAGTTTTTTTTTTGGAGCCATCATCGTCATTTGAAATTATTTGAAATCAAACTAAATTTCTTTAAAAAAAAAAGAGTATTCTATGTTGTCGAGATTTTTGATTCGAAAGATTTTCCGAGTTTGGGTTCGTCACGTTCGAGCATAGATCTAAACCCCGCACCCCTGTTCGCTGCACCCAAAAAAGGTCAGTGCAATCCCTTTCTTCCTCTCTTTTTAGTTCGCTTTGATTTTGATGTGTATTTGGATTCTTTGTTTGTGTGTCTAAAGTACTTTTAGTTTCGATTTGGTTCTGTGTTAAAATTTGTATACCCGATGTCTTGATATAGGAAGTTGCATTTGTCTTTTGATAATGGTTGGTGCTTATTTAGTATACTCAGTGTTTCATTTGAAAAAATGGCTTAAAATCTCTGTTTCACTGTTCATATAAAAGCATGAGAAATTTCTTTTTCTTTCCAGTTAAAAAATGCTCTTCTGTATGTATTCAGTTGCTGTCCACATTAGGATATAAATTAGTACTTTTTTACTTGTCTACAGAATATATATAACTTGTGGAAAATATGTTTGTATGTTTCATGTTGTTAACATTTTTATGAGAAAACTACAACACCAGTAATGTGTAATGTAGATTATTCTGCTGAATCTGTTTGAGCATAATAAGAAGAGACCATGTTCTTTAGGACTCTCAAACAATGTATTATTCAAACCAAAATATGATATCCCTTTTCTGTTCTCAGCCTTGTAAATGAACTTAGGATATTTATATGAAAGCTTCAAATGTACCTTCAAGTTTTTTTTAAACAGATTTTTATTATATGATCATTTAACAAAGAGTATAAATTTTCTCTGATTAGTGATAAGCGCGACTGACGTATGGTGTGTGATTTTTCTATTTCTATTTTATTGATCCATGTACATTCCTCTGTTGCCATTTTAGAATTCAGATGTCATGCACTAATACTCCTTTAACTGCATTAATATAGTCTCGTCACTTCACTGTAATGTAGATGGTACTTTCATTAATTTACAATCAGTTAGGAATGAGATTGGGACATAAAATGGTTTTTTTTTTCTACTGAACATTATATTATTCCCTCATGGATCTCTTTTATCTAGCCTTTCTATCTAGAAATCTGTTGCCAATATATTTTGCATAAGTTATCTTGCTAATCTTCACCTTTTTCTTTTCTTCACATGTAATGCACTCGGAGTAACAAAGAGTCTCGTTTTGAGACTCGATATGGCTGCTGCTAGACCCAAGACCTGCATTTACATCCTATTGCATCTTGTCTCGCCCTCTATGCCTCCGAGCAGAAAAAGAAAATAGAAAGAGGAGCGAGACGACGCTCCTATCTCTCATTAGCCATTGCCTTCGCTCTCTCCTAGCTTTCTCTTTGTCTTTTTGCAATCTTGCTATTTGTTAGTAATTTGCTGAATTTTACTTTGATTCTGTTAGAAGGATTAAGCTTGGAATGGCATAGACCTTAGAAAGGGTAGTTCATAAAAGGAAAACTAGTAGTTAACTTTAAAGTCTATGACTATTTGGCCTAAAATTTAGAAGAAAATCTATGACTATTTGGCCTAAAATTTAAGTCATCTTTTGTCTTTTGCTTCAAAATAAATTCTTTAAAAGCTAACGTCCATGTGATTTTTAAAATATTTTTTTATAAAGGTATAATTTTTTTTGTCATGTTAGGTAAATATTGCTTCATCACATTATTATATTAGTATTGAAATTTGCCTTCTCTTTTAGATCTAATGAAGTATTCAAAATGCTATATTTTCTTATCAAGTTTTATCATATAATTAACCTAAGTTTGGCCGGATAACCGTAGTTACGGATCCTAGAGAATGCCTAACCCCTTCCCTTTAAGATAATTAGAACCCTTACCTAGAATTAAAGTTAAGCAGACCATTAACAGGGTTTAGTTAGCTTTACCTTAGTTAATAATTAGGTGCCCTAATTCACCTTAAAATCAATTAGGTGGCGACTCCTTACAATAAGCAATTTAGGAATCTTCAATATGTTGTACTCCGATTTGACCCGTTTAAAATGGGGTATAACAGCTTGGCGACTCCGCTGGGGACTTTAGGTTTTTAACCATAACAACTTAGGTTAATAATTAATTTGTTGGATGTTTTGGTTGTCTTTCTTTATTTTTGCCTTTATTGTTGTTTTATTTGTTTCTCTTATGTCCTTTTAAGTGATTGTTTTATTATGTGAAATTTTCTATGTAATAATATGTTACTGCTTTCCTTAACTGGCATTCCGTTCATACTTTCTCCACTCCTGGAAAATTCACACAAATTCACACTCGTAAAGCGGTTTCGCGGTTCGCGGCCGTGCACTACGAAATCACCCCCTAGTTGGATCGATCTTGTGGATTTAGTCGATCGGCGGTGCAGTCGACAGCCACAGACTTTCCACTCTCAAGTTGTCCACTTGGGGGAACCTTGTGTCTAGTAAGACAAATCTTAGAAAACTTAAGATAGAGCTATGCCACCAATTCTATTTAAGTCATCCATGCATAAGCCTTAGGCGGGTCGGTCCTTGGTAGCGACTCCACAATTAGGAAACCTACCAAATTGTCGGCGAGTTTTCATAACCCAACGACCAACAAGAATATTATGTGTAACGTGATAATGATAGAAGGATCCAAGCCTGACCACGACATTTCGAGTTTGGGAATCATTTCCTTTTGTAGGAAGTTTTAACATCCCCAAGTTCTGAACTTTCAATTACGTCGCTTAAAACAAAAAATTTCTCTTGTAAATCGAGTTCTTGAATTATCGGAACAAGTTAAAATATTTTTGAATTCGAGTTAGTTATCGCGTTTTTTCGAAGTCGATTCGTAAATCTTGTCGCCCTTGTCGCTGCACATAAAAAAAGTATTTTTTTCCTTCCTTCAGTTTACTTTCAGTAATTTAAATATGTAGGAGTGTTATTTGTGTGCTTTAATGGTTAGTTGCTAGTTTAGCTTAGTGTGACCTTGTTGTAATGTTTAATCAATCATGATTAGCAATTAGTTTGTTAGTATAGTCTTGTTTAAATGCCTAGTTAACAATGATTAGCTACAGTTTAATTATTAGTTTGATTCTGTTCAGATGCCTGTTCATTCATGATTAGCTGCTGGTTTAATTGGTAGTTTAACCCTCTGTATTGTTGGATTCATAAATATCAGCAGTTTGAGCTCATGCCTTTTTGAATTCCTGTCTAGTCCACAAATGTCATTTGCTAGCTCTTGAATCCTGTTTACATGTTGTCTACTATCAGTTTAGTGGTTCAGTTCCTATATTACTTACTTTGGGTATAATGATTAGTGTTTAACTAACTACTCATTAGACTTTGATGCGTTGTTGTACTCCTAGTGTGTTTACATGGCCTACACCAGTCAGAAAATATGATCACTTAAGGTATAATCAGCAGAGATAATGCCCCTGTTAGGCCTATAAATGACTCAAACTGCCTAATCATGCTTTTGTTTATGTTTTTTTCCCTTCATATGACTGCAAATATGTGATATTTATCATTAACTTTGATTCTAAAAGCATTTTTTATCTGCGAGGTATTTGCTTTATTATTCAGTAGCTCAGTTTTTAGAAGTCGGGTTCTGTGAGCAAAGTCTCTTATTTGTCGCATGTCATATGTCAGTCATGTGGAATTATCTGCATTTTCATCAGCCAGTTGCATCATATTAAAGGAGAAAGTCCTACGTTTATGCTTCCATATGAAATTTTTTAGTGCCACATGAATGCACAGTTCTACATATATGTGACATACTACATGATTTCCGCACTGATGCACCGGTGGTGTTCGATAATATGTGTGAAACAACTTAATAATATTGTTTTCCTTTGCTTCTTCGTCTGGTTCTTCCCCTTTCTCCATCTACTTCCTTTGACGCCTTTTGTTCTGCTCTTTTCTCTTTTCTTGGTTCATTTTATGTTGCTTACTTTGCATCATATCAAATTATAGGCTAAACATTCTCGAAATAATTTATATCCTTAGGCTTGAAAAGCTCCGAGCTGCCTGCGTTAGTTTTTTTTTACCTTCTCGCTATGGCAACGACATCTTTTAACTTGCCAGTTCTTTAGTTATATATGTTATTGCTGACTGCTTCCTGTTTTTGCTATTCTGCACGTCTTCAATGTATTTTTACGCGAGTCAAGCTTGTAATATGATATTCGAAACTAAATAAACTCCACATGCCTTTTCACGAATCGGGTGGATACCTCATTTTCATATCAAGTGTAAAAATATCAGAATATGTATGGTGAATGTGTGTTTTCTTATTTCTAGCACCTAACATTGTATAGAGACGCACAAAAACTTTCTGCTGCTTTTTTTTCCCCTTTAGAAAATTATAGAGGCAGAATAAGATAAGAATAGATATATCGATGGAAATAAAGATTAAACAATTAAACTTGGATGATAGAAGTTGTTTCTGAACAGTTTTAGGATACTCACTTAATGTGTCATATCAGTTGGAAAGCATATATAAAGGGGGGTTGTGAGGTTTTACAGTGTGAAAACTACTTATTTTCACCTTTCTCCTTACCTGGTCGCTAGGGAAACTCAACCAATATACCTTCAAATAGTTAGATTTCATGGTTGCCTGCTTACTGCATCTTTTTACTAATTTAGTTTTACTAAATGATAGACCTTTCCCCGGACCCCGCGCATAGCGGGAGCTTAATGCACTGGACTGCCCTTTTTTTAGTCTTACTAAATGATCACTTTGTATGTCAATATTTTTATTTCACTTCTGATCAATATGCTTTGTAAATGCTGACAACTTGATCAATCTTGACTATACAAATAGCATAGCTTTATTGGCTTCTGAATTTAGTTGGTAATGAGAGGCTTGCGAAGAAATAGGTTGAAGGAAACTGAAAAGTTAATGCCAGTTTCAGCTTTCGCAGATGTGATACCTAATTTAGTAAATAGAAGCGGCTATTTTCCAGTACAGGTGCCTGTTATTTACAATTTATTATAGCAGCCACAATTCTGTTATTTTAAAAGTTCATAGCTGAGGTATTGCGCGTAAGATTTTATTCTTGCATTTCCCTTTGTGAATTGAAGACAATTGTAATACCTGCTTCTCTTCAGGCTCCCTAATTTTAACGGTTCCTTAAGCAAAGTTTCTAAGACTGATCTCTTTCCATCTCTAGCAGCATGTTCTTGACTTTTCAGAAGTTAGTTTACTTTGGAGTTCGATCAATACATGTCAAATATGTTTTCTCAAATGGTATTACACAAGCTACTGCACTACTTTCCAAGGACATTTCAAGTCATGACAAACCGACGAAAAGCGTTTTGTAGCATCCTTCTTACTGGGATTCGGCTGTACTGGATATTTATGTGTTGTTTCTGTCTCTGTCTACGCTCGAGTTGTAAGATCATGACTGCAAATACTGCACCAGTGTTAAGCATGAATATGTTATCAGGGACATCATTGTTTATGTCAACAGGCTGATTTTTTTTTAAACTTTCTTAAACTTTCTCCAACATAGAATCTTAGCATGCGTTGGCATTATAATTTTATTTACTATTACCACACATTTAAAGGCATAATAATTACCAACTTATTGATACTCCTTATGTTTTGGCGTGTACTGAATGTTTCTTTACGATGTCTTTCGCCTTTGTTTCTGCCGGCTGAAAAAATAATTACTGCACTGAAGGTTGATAAAGTGATTGAAGTATTGACACTTCTAAAAATTGAGTTTCTTTATCAATGGATCCTCGGAAAACAAGCAAGCTTCCTCGCACAACGACAGAGGTTTATGATAAGAATGCCAAACAACGTGAAATGTATCGCGATATGCCCACAGTTGAAAAAATGCACTTCTCTTTTCCTGGGAACATTCCTTGGCTTGTTCTTTCAGCAAGGTTTTGTTTAATTTAAGTTGCAATTGCTAAAGGCTGTATTTTGTAGAACTAAGGAGGAAAAGGATACCAACTGGTTTCCTTAAGGCTAAAGTCGTTTTGGTGCTAATTGGAGGATCAAATGATGCTTTGAACCATCTAGTAGTAGCAGGAGAAGGACAAATTTATATAAGAGTTGATTTCACAATTTTTTCTTCTTCTAGTTTACGTATGGATATTTTCTATTAGGATTCTAATTTAATTAAGTTTCGCCTGGGTTGGGAGTGTTCATTGCGTTTGGATTTCGTCATGGGAAGACAATTTGGATAAGACATTCTCGCTTAGGGACCGTGGTTGTCATTCCCAAGATGTGGGCTCAAATGGCTAACATAATGCAGTATTTGGGGAATGCGGGCGCATGGCCTAGCAATGACGGAGCATCATCTTCAGTTCAGCCACCAGCATGATCAAGTGCGAAAGATCTAGGCCAAGTCTTAGGATTGTCTTTACACTATGTCACCTTTTATGTATTTTGGTTTATTGTCTCGCTTTTGTTATTTCAATGAAACTTGGCCTTTTATTTCCAAACTCAAGTTCCTCAATTAAATGGCTTGGATCACTCTATCATAATCTCAAATATTTGGCGTTAGGCCTACCTCTGGCATAAAGAGGTCCCTGCATATTAGGACGTGTTATTAATGTTTGTGTCATAAACTTTGTAAGTCGTTTGCTTACTTACTTGCTAAGTGATTTACTTGAATTTATTTGCAATGTGCTCGCCCTTGAATTTATTTGCGATATGCTATTACTTGATGCTAAGAGAATTACTTAAATTTATTTGCAATATGCTCTTACTTGAATTTATTTGTGATATGCTATTACTTGATGTTTACTAACGTCTTCTTCGTTTCTCTTGATAAAAAGAGAGAAAATTGAATCCATATTTGCTTATCTCTTTATTTTGATATTATCTTTTAATTATTTTTTTATGCATCACCTTCACGATTTTTAAAATAATAGTAATCAAATTATTCCGCGATTAGCGCACTTTAGCGACTCTAGAGCACCTTTAAGATCGTTCACATTCCTAGCATGATTCCCGTTTTCTACAAAGCAGGATGTTTCACTCAACAACGTTCTAATCGTCGGAGGAAATTTCCTAATTTCTCATCCATGAACTAGCCTTGAAAAATTCATTTTGCCAATGCTTGAAGTTAATTCCTGTCATTCCAGCTTTGTTTTAATAGGCGTTTTTTCTATAATTGTCCTTCCCATCGTTAGTTGCTTAGTTAATCAAATCTATTAGTGTCAAATAATTTGTCTCGCATCAAACTGCAAATTCCAGAGCTTCTCCAAGACCTTCCTTTATGGGTATGATCTTCTGTCTCAAACGATGGAACATTTGGCCCGTTAGCTCCATGCCTCGTAGAATCTATTTTGCACTCGGTCTACGTCATGGAACTTTTACTTTCAAAACTCCGTCATTTTCACCATTTATCGCTTCTTAAATTGGTAGATGTCCAAATTTATTTGCACAATCTATCAAATGATGCTTGTTGAAATTTATTCAACGTTTTCCATTAAGTTGTTCAAGAATGACTTTTCAAGTACCTTACTTCTGCGGCGTCTTCACTCATTCAATCGCGTCATCCTCATTTTGGGTCGCCGAGATTTATCTTCGCGCAATTTCAATTTTTTTGGCATGCAAGTCAAGGGACAATCTCATAGGTTTTTCATCCTTGACATTTTGCAATCCGCCAATGCTTCGCAACTCTCGAGTATATTAAATGCAACTGTCGTGCGCTCGATCAATCGTGATCTTTCTATCTTCATCCCGAGTTTGTCCATCATACCCATATAAGCGCTCGATCAATCATGATCTTTTGTAAGCTTAAATGACCAATCTTTTGCATTATTAGAAGTCCCTTGTTATGCAAGGTGAACTACGTTTGACCTGATTTCCTATCGGATACAGGATGCGTAGGCGGCCAATATGAAACTGGGGCAAATTGTTTAAAAAATATGCCAAAGTTAGCAAAGGATAAGAATCAAATCAGGGCCAAGCTTTGGTGTTCAGCATAAGTCAGCTTTTCTTCAAACTTCAATTTTTCAGATTTTCTTCAAGCTTCAAATTCTACTCCAATGTAGTTTGCTTTTTCTTTCATTAATCCTCAAGCGTTAGAGCCTACTAGCCAATAAGTCGCTTTCCTCCGCTCGTGCTACGACTTAGGTCGTCTATTCTTGCTTAATCAAATCACGAACTAATTTATCACATATTTTATTATTTTGGTGTATATTCTCACGCTCTAACATTTTATTTTGTGTTTGTTTAGTTTTATTGCATTCTTTAGAGGTTGCCTAGCATTGAACATTGTTTTGGCTGCGCATCTGCATTAAGGACGGGACTAAAATGGCGAAGAGATTTGAATCATTCAACACTAGCATGGGGTTGGTGCGAAAACAAAGTGATGATAGCAAAAAGAATGTGGTTCAAAGAAGCATTTTGGTCAATTTAGGAAATACCTTCAGCCTTCTTCCTAACACAACTTCAGCTTCCAGCTCAACCCAAAACATTTCCTTCACTATTTCTCCTCACCCAGCTCCTACATATATACCGCCAAGATACTCTATTAAACCAGAAGCTTTGCAAGTCACGTCGATGCCCGATGTCCAAAAGGCTGCACTTGCAGCACCCTTCACAAAAAACTAGCAAAATCAGCTAGCGGTATGCACATACAAGAGATTGAGAAATGAAACGAATGCAATCAATTGGGATAACTCGGATAGAGAGCTTCACAATTTAAGGAGAATTATCGAAGAAGAGATGCGAGCAAGAAATGTCCAAAGTTTAAGATATGAAAGCTTGTGCATGCTTCCAAATGTTAAGTTGCCGCCAGGATTCAAAGTGCCAAAATTCAACACCTTCAATGGCAGAGGAAATCATGTCACGCACTTGAAGGACTATTGTAGCAGATTAATGGGAATTGGACAAGATGAAGCCATACGAATGAAATTGTTCATTCAGAGCCTGTCAGGGTTAGCATTAGATTGGTACACAGAACAAGACTTTCGCAAATGGTACACATGGGAGGACATGACCCGCGACTTTGTAGAAAAATTCAAGTTTAACATCGGGGTTAGTCCAAATCTTTATGATATACGTAAGATAGAAAGAATGCCACATGAGTCTTTTCAGGAATATGCCATCCGATGGAGATTGGAAGCTTCAAAAATACGCCCTCCATTGCACGAGAATGAGTTGATTTCAACTTTCATCCAAATGCAAAAGGGCATATATTATGAAAAGTTGTTATGTGCGCGGTTACGTGACTTTTCTGATCTAATTCAAGTTGGAAAGCAAGTAGAAGCGGGCGTTCGAGCAGGAAGAATTGTTGACACTTCATCAGTACAAGCAACTTTTCAAGCTGAGACATTCAACAACTTGCAAGGCAAAAGGAGAGAAACCGACACAACTATCAGGTCTACATATCAGCCGCAATCACGACAGAACTATCAAGTTTCGCGTGATCATATATCTCTTCATCAACGAGGCTTTCATTATCAACCCGATCAACCACAGTCCAGCTTACGACAGTCAGAGCACGTAAAATTCCGCACTTTTACTCCTCTTGAAGAGTCATTAACCAGCATATTTGAGAGAATGAAAGCCAAGGGACTCCTGAATCCAAAGAAAGGATGGATCCCTAAAAGCCTACCGCCAGATTTTGATTGGTCCAAGAGTTGTGCTTACCACTCTAATATTCCAGGTCATGACACAGAAAATTGCCGAGCACTTAAGCATAAGATCCAGAACATGATCGAAAAGGATAAGATAAGCGTACAACAAAATAAATTATGCGACAATGATGGCCCTCCAGTTGCAAATGCAATTATTGTTACCGGTGATCCATCAAAATTGGCACCGAGGCATTTGAAAAGGAAGCGTGGAACTAAGTAGGATGATTGAAAGGATCTACCGTCACCAGCATTCTCCACCCACTCGCCTTATGATCAGCTTTCTTTCTTGTAATTTTGCTAAAGCTTTGTATGAACTACGTTCGACCTGATTCCTGTTAGTAGCGGGATACGTAGGCGCCCATGTTGGGTTCGGTCTTAATATAATGAAAATTTTCATTTTCCCCATAAAGCGACACTGGGCAGCTTTGCAAATGGCCTATAATTATTCGACAAAAGCATGAATCGAAATCCCGAGCAATATATTACCGTCACCAGATTGTTGCAATGCCACCACCACGAGAAATGCAGATTCAACGCCAAATCTTCAGTGTTCAATGCAAGGCAACCACTTTATTTTATACTAACAAATTTTCTTTGAGTAACGTAGGGGCATATTTTAGCTATTCTTCAATGATATTGCACGTCATCTGAAAGCTCATCATCAAGTCGGAAGTTGTAAGATTCAGATGAAGCAAAGGACTAGGCCAACTCAACATTACTTAAATTTCATAACTCACAATGTTCTTTGAGTGCAGGATTTTCTTAGCAAACAAATTGCAGCAAAGTGGAAGATCTCCAATTTATTGGCATCGTACTGCGAAATATTTGCTACTATCAAACTAGGCAATGCACAAGCTCTCCTCACTGCACCATGGATATTTACTATTGCAAATCAAGCATCGCATCAAGATCTTCGCCCCGCACCAGTTTTTTTTTTTTTTTTTTTTTTTAGTAATTATAAATCAAGCACCGCATATAGGCTAGTCCGCCTTTAATAAGACATATTAGGCTTGTCCGCCTTTAATTGGACATTTTAGGCTTGTCCGCCTTTAATTGGACATTTTAGGCTTGTTCGCCTTTAATTGAACATCTTAGGTCTGTCCGCCTTTAATAGGACTTGTTTAGGCTAGTCTGCCTTTAATAGGACATTTTAGGCTCGTCCGCCTTTATTAGGACATTTTAGGCTCGTCCGCCTTTAACTGGACATTATAGGCTCGGCCGCCTTTAATAAGACGTATTAGGCTCGTCCGCCTTTAATTGGACATATTAGGCTCGTTCACCTTTAATTGAACATTTTAGGCTCGGCCGCCTTTAATTGGACAGTGTAGGCTCGTCTGCCTTTAATTGGATATTTTAGGTCCGTCCGCCTTTACTAGGACATTTTAGGTCTGTTCACCTTATAATAAGACTTAATTATTTTATTTGGATTTGTCCCCCTTAAAATTGGATGCAATGTTATTAGGTTTGTCCACCTAATAATAGGACTTAATTATTTTATCTGGTTTGCCCACCTTAAAATTGGACGCAATGTTATTAGGTTTTTCCGCCTTACAATAGGATTTAATCATTTTATTTGGGTTTGTCCGCCTTATAATAGGACTTGATTAATTTATTTGAGCATGTCCGCCTTAAAATTGGACATATTAAGTTTTACAAAAAGCGCACTGATGTTGCACTTGCATTTGCACTGCTTTTACCTCGAATAATTTTTGTACTAATCTCGCACCAGTACTACTTTTATCTCAAATATTTTGTACTGATCTCGCACTTGCACAACTTTTATTTGCACCACTTTTATCTCAAATATTTTGTATGAATCTCGCACATGCATTGCACTACTGCTTTCGAATGCCCTGCAAACGCACTGCATCAATGCTCTCAAACGCACCGCACATGCATTGCACTATTACTTTCAAATGCCCTGCAAAAGCACCGCATAAATGCTCAAATTCACCGCACATGCATTGCACTATTACTTTCAAATGCCCTGCAAACGCATTGCATAAATACTTTCGAACGCCCCGCACATGAATGCACTGCACACGCATAGTACTGCCGCTTTCAAATGCTCTGCATGAATGCTTTCAAATGCACCGCAAATACATTTCACCGCTGCCTTCAAATGCTCTGCATAAATGCTTTCAAGTACACCGCACGCATATTGCATTACAGCTTCCAAAATGCACCGCACATACATTGCATGGCTGCCTTCAAAATGCTTTGCACCGCACATTCATCGCACAAATGCTTTCATCCGCTTCGCATAAATACCTGCAAACGCAAATGCACCACACATACATTGCATGGCTGCCTTCAAAATGCTTTGCACCGCACACGCATCGCACAAATGCTTTCATCCGCCTCGCATGAATACTTGCAAACGCACATGCACCGCACAAATGCTTTAAAATTCACTGCATAAGTACTTTACACATTGAATCATGATGGTTTAAAAACCATATTTTCATCAATCATTAGATTTCAGAGGGAACCTCATTATGCTGGCTTGAAAAGCCTCGTTTCTCATAAATCATTCGGCTTATATAGCCCATATTCATATCCGGTTTAAGGCCTCATTAATCATCGCCAAAGGCATCATTCTCAAGAATCATCGGCCTACAACCTCATTTGCATTAGCCTCAGCTAAGGCTATCATTTTATTAAATCATTGCAGCTCTTTCATAGGTTTATTTTACATCGCTTTACTTCCGATATTTATTCTTACTGACTATTTTATCTAGTTTAAGTTTCACAGGAGCTTTAGCGCAACGTGGAACTATTTCTTCGGTAGCAAACTGGGGAAATTTGTTGGAAGGATAATCAGACTTCCCGACAAGGGTCAAGGATCTACCTCGAACACTCGTCTCCAACCCCAAATATTCCGCTTGCATACCAACACATTCATATTTCAGAATTCTCGAGTTCGATCATAATACCCAGTGTCATCATAATTCGACACTGGGACAATATTTTGCAAAGATTCGCACCAATCAGGATTTGTTATTCATAGGTGTCGTAGTTATCCCAGAACTACACACGACCTGATTCTCGTGCAACCCGAGATATGTAGGCAACTCGGAGACCGGAGTTCGGCCACAATTCTCTCAAATTTTCTTTACCCTTAGTCTCCCAAAATTCTTTTAGTCGGGACAAAATAGGCTATTAAGTCAACGTCTTTGCCCGAATTTTTTTTATCATTACCGGTCAAAGAGGGACAAGTTGTTGACACCCAATTTTGTCCCGTCTTTCTTCCAAATATTTATTTTTGATAGATTAAGAATAGTTGTTTACACTTTACCACAATTTTAATCAGTTTTCTATTAATACCGTCGCTTTTCTCATTATTATTATTATTATTATTATTATTATTATTATTATTATTATTATTATTATTATTACCTTTATTATGTTCACTTTTAACATTTTTATTTACCGTGTTATGCACACACGCATCGCATTTTACTTTATGCAACTAAACAAAGCATTTACTTACTGTTAACCTTTTAAAATATTATCGCACGACTATTACAACATCATACAACTTTATTTAGTGATAAATATATTTTATAGTAAATAATATTTTGGCACACGTTAATATGTAATTAATTGAAGAAGGTCTTTTATTTAATTTAGAGGCCCAAAGCAGTATAAGAAGAAGAAAAATTTCTAGCCCAAGAAGGCCTCACATCAACCCCAAATTCGAGCCCAATCAGCTGCTTTCGGACCAGTCCATAAAATCAGCCCACTATTCATTATCAACCCAGCCCACACCCGTTACAGTGACCCGACCCGTTTGTTAAACAAAATATGAAATCACTAAGGTTACAAATCATTTCTTCAGCCGCCTCCCTTCCCCTTCTCTCTCTCTCCCCTCCATTTTGAGCTAAACTCCCCTTTCTCTTTAGCCATGGACAGAGACTATCCTTCCATTTCTGTGTAAGTCTGCACTACTCCGAACCTTTCCATTCCTTTGGTGAATATAGACACATAAAATCTTCAAAGATCAGAGGAAATCGGCCCATTTTTTAGCAAAGCCTGAACCATCACATGAAGGTCTGCAATGTTCGATTTCGGAGGCTGAGGATTCGATTTCAAATTTCGATTCCAATTCCCGCCCAAAAATGTTAGGCTAAAACCCTAGCTTATCACTATAAATAGAAGCTTTGCTGCTCATGAAAAGGAGATTTTTTTTTTGGTCGGAAAAACACTCTTAGAAAAACCACTCTTGAAAGTCCTTCCGAGTTTGGGTTCGTCGCGTTCGAGCATAGATCTAAACCCCGCACCCCTGTTCGCTGCACCCAAAAAAGGTCAGTGCAATCCCTTTCTTCCTCTCTTTTTAGTTCGCTTTGATTTTGATGTGTATTTAGATTCTTTGTTTGTGTGTCTAAAGTACTTTTAGTTTCGATTTGGTTCTGTGTTAAAATTTGTATACCCGATGTCTTGAAATAGGAAGTTGCATTTGTCTTTTGATAATGGTTGGTGCTTATTTAGTATACTCAGTGTTTCATTCGAAAATATGGCTTAAAATCTCTGTTTCACTGTTCATATAAAAGCATGAGAAATTTCTTTTTCTTTCCAGTTAAAAAATGCTCTTCTGTATGTATTCAGTTGCTGTCCACATTAGGATATACATTAGTACTTTTTTACTTGTCTAAAGAATATATATAACTTGTGGAAAATATGTTTGTATGTTTCATGTTGTTAACATTTTTATGAGAAAACTACAACACCAGTAATGTGTAATGTAGATTATTCTGCTGAATCTGTTTGAGCATAATAAGAAGAGACCATGTTCTTTAGGACTCTCAAATAATGTATTATTCAAACCAAAATATGATATCCCTTTTCTGTTCTCAGCCTTGTAAATGAACTTAGGATATTTATATGAAAGCTTCAAATGTACCTTCAAGTTTTTTTTAAACAGATTTTTATCATATGATCGTTTAACAAAGAGTATAAATTTTCTCTGATTAGTGATAAGCGCGACTGACGTATGGTGTGTGATTTTTCTATTTCTATTTTATTGATCCATGTACATTCCTCTGTTGCCATTTTAGAATTCAGATGTCATGCACTAATACTCCTTTAACTGCATTAATATAGTCTCGTCACTTCACTGTAATGTAGATGGTACTTTCATTAATTTACAATCAGTTAGGAATGAGATTGGGACATAAAATGGTTTTTTTTTTCTACTGAACATTATATTATTCCCTCATGGATCTCTTTTATCTAGCCTTTCTATCTAGAAATCTGTTGCCAATATATTTTGCATAAGTTATCTTGCTAATCTTCACCTTTTTCTTTTCTTCACATGTAATGCACTCGGAGTAACAAAGAGTCTCGTTTTGAGACTCGATATGGCTGTTGCTAGACCCAAGACCTGCATTTACATCCTATTGCATCTTGTCTCGCCCTCTATGCCTCAGAGCAGAAAAAGAAAACAGGAAGAAGAGCGTGACGACGCTCCTATCTCTCATTAGCCATTGCCTTCGCTCTCTCCTAGCTTTCTCTTTGTCTTTTTGCAATCTTGCTGTTTGTTAGTAATTTGCTGAATTTTACTTTGATTCTGTTAGAAGGATTAAGCTTAGAATGGCATAGACCTTAGAAAGGGTAGTTCATAAAAGGAAAACCAGTAGATAACTTTAAAGTCTATGACTATTTGGACTAAAATTTAGAAGAAAATCTATGACTATTTGGCCTAAAATTTAAAGTCATCTTTTGTCTTTTGCTTCAAAATAAATTCTTTAAAAGCTAACGTCCATGTGATTTTTAAAATATTTTTTTATAAAGGTATAATTTTTTTTTTGTCATGTTAGGTAAATATTGCTTCATCACATTATTATATTAGTATTGAAATTTTCCTTCTCTTTTAGATCTAATGAAGTATTCAAAATGCTATATTTTCTTATCAAGTTTTATCGTATAATTAACCTAAGTTTGGCCGGATAACCGTAGTTACGGATCCTAGAGAATGCCTAACCCCTTCCCTTTAGGATAATTAGAACCCTTACCTAGAATTAAAGTTAAGCAGACCATTAACGGGGTTTAGTTAGCTTTACCTTAGTTAATTATTAGGTGCCCTAATTCACCTTAAAATCAATTAGGTGGCGACTCCTTACAATAAGCAATTTAGGAATCTCCAATATGTTGTACTCCGATTTGACCCGTTTAAAATGGGGTATAACACCTACCAAGCTCCACTAACTCCTTACCCTGTCTACAACGCCCAAGCAAACTACTACCAACCCCGAGCACCTCCCTATCAAAACCCACGTCCATATCAATTTGTTCAAGCTCCAACTTACCAAAATCGACCACATGCTACACCCAAAACCCGTCCAAACCCCGACATAAAAAATACCTGTAATTACACTCGGTTCGCTGAACCCTTGGCTCAATTATTTGAAAGACTAAAAGCAGCAGCCGTGATACAACCGATTGAAGGGAAAATTCCCGATCCTATTCCAAGATGGTTTGATGGTTCCAAGCGTTGCGCATACCATTCTGGAGTTGCCGGGCACGACACTGAGGATTGCTTTGGTCTCAAAAACAAAATCGAAGCCTTGATTAAAGAAGGAGCGATCCAGCTCACTAGAGCTCGACCCAATGTGGATAACAACCCTTTACCTACTCACGAAAATGCTAACGTGAACATGATAACTGTTGAGGAGGATGGGGATTTGAAAGGAACCATTATGCCAATCGAAAATTTGGAAAAGGGTATGTCATCAACCTTTGTTGCTCCCGTGGGAACAGTCCAAAGACAAGCATCAATGAAGATTGCTGCTACAACTACTCACAACACCGAGACACCGACCATCTGGGGAGCCGAACCAGGAGAAACTTTGAAGAATTGGACTTGCACTCCGTCCCTGGTTTGCCGGGAGTCTTGGTAGATTGAACATGTAGTGAACTTTTTGAGATAGCACGATTTTAAAATTGAGGCTTAATCGTGCCCCAAAACTTTTGTTGTTTTGCCTAATCTTTTGGAAGCTTAAATTGCAAAATCTATGAATACATTTCTGATTTTCCTTAACTTTCTATTATTTGTTATTTTCTATTTTATTTAATATATAAATTATCAAATCTGTCAATTTTATGATTGTGACACGAATGAATAAAATTTATGTGCTGAACACGATTATGAAGAACAGGAAGACAACATCTCGAGAGAATAACAAAGAAATTAGAGGACGAGACAAGCTTCTACTCGAAAGAAAGTGAAATAACCAATAGATAATGACATAAGCATGAAGGCTATCAATTCAAGAAAAATAAAAATAAAAGGACAACATTAGATTAGATTTCCTAGTTTGCAATCTATCCTAGAGTTCAAAGGGTGAGCCTACTGATGATCCATGCAGCTCAAGACTCTATCTCTTTTATTGTCCCATTTCTATTTCGAGACAATATGTCTTCAGATGATGTATTGACTATTCAGACTTCTAGTAGTATTTAGTAGCTCTTGTATTGATCAGACCACGATTTGGGATTTGCTTATCTTTCGCACTTGGTATTTCTATATTATGTCAGACTTATAGTATTATTCTTGGGTTTTCATTCTTTTATTCATGATTTACTTCTGATGATTGGATGCATAAGGAACGGGTTCGCCTACTCAGGAGGAAATAGTTGGTGCCCGTATGTTCCCCGAGTTGGGTCGTGACAATACATGCAGTTCGATCTCCATTTTCTTTCAACTTTTGGCTTTTGTAAACAAAAGTTCACGGAAGACTCTCTTGTCTTCTCTTCCTATCTTGTGAAGTCCTTCAAGACTCACACCTTTTGGATGGGTTGTCTTCTCTTCACAAACCTGAAGAATTCACTATTCCTTTGCAAATAGCTGGCCTCTCAACAGGTCATCAAACCTGGAGATACACCTTCAATGGAGATAGCCAAACTTTCACCTTTACACCTTCTAGGATCGAACCAATACTCTGATACCACTTGTTGGAAATCTAAGGCGGGCCTTTGATAATATCATAAGGCACAAAGATGATGGAAGAGGTAGATAAACATTATGCTCACTTCATATAACTCCATAATAACATTACAAAAAAGGTTTATATAGGTGCTAAAGGATAATTCTAAACTCATACTAGTAAATGCGTTCACACTCTCACTATGAACTTAGCCTTCATGAAAATACAATAATGTACCTAGATATTATAAAAGATAATGAACTTAGATAACATAAATCCATACACTGACCTAGGTATCTTAAAAGTCATGGTTAACACCAACATGCATCTAGTCACTACTAAAAAAATAGCTTTTACCGACCTCAAAAAACCGACCTCAGTTGAGGTCGGTAAAGTCGTAATACGTATTTTTTAATTTTTTAAAAAATAAACCGACCTCATGAGGTCGGTAATATTGTACCAAAATTTGAAAAAATAATATACCGACCTCAGTAGGTCGGGAATTTATTTGATGATAAATGTAAAATATTTTATTTTTTATTTAAAATAATACCGACCTCGTGAGGTCGGTATATTTAATAATTTTATTTTTTATTTAAAATAATACCGACCTCGTGAGGTCGGTATTCTTTTAAATTAAAAATATATTTAATTTAAAAGAATACCGACCTCACGAGGTCGGTATTATTTTAAATAAAAAATAAAATATTTTACTTATACCGACCTCATGAGGTCGGTATAATCTGTCAAATAAAGACCCATTATACCCGTTCCTGTACTCGTTCCCATTTCTGCCTCTCTCTTCTCACTTCTCTCTCCCCCTCTCTGTCTAACCCTAGAAACTCCGGCGACGTCACCGCCGATCCTGCCGGTCATGACACGCCGCCACCGTCCCTACCCACGCCCACGTCGTCCATATTTTAGGTAAGCCCTAACTTATCCTTTGGTAAAGGTGAATACTTTGGTCTCCCAAGCTTTAGAAATTGGAACTATTGTCTGTTGGATTTAAGTTAGAATAATCCTCGTTTGACAGTTTAATTTTACGATTTATATGGCTGAAATGTTGATATGGGAACTGTATATATATGGCTGAAGTATTTCTTGTTGATTCTCTAAAATTTTCCCTTTATTTTAATTTGGTATATTTGTGTTGATTTGCCCTTAATGATTATTCTTGTTTGTGAGATATTGGGTAATTTTTAGTTTGTTGAGTTTGGCAAAGGGAAATTCTTTGGGTTGTCAAATTTCTTGTTGATTCTCCAAATTGTTGTCTTTGTTTTAATTTGGTATTTGGTGCTGATTTTTGCTTGATGATTATGTTTGGTGTGAGATACTGGGTAATTTTTAGTTTGTTGAGTTTGCTAAAGGTGAATTATTTGGTCTCCTTGCTTGAGAGGCTTTAGTTTTAGAAATTGGACAATCCGTCTGTTGGATTTTAAGGTAGATTTCTTTTGACAGTATAATATGACTATGTATATGGCTGAAATATTGATATGGGAACTGTATCCATGTTAAATGAAGTTTGCAACTTTAGTATCTGGCTTCCAGAAATTTTTATTTTTGCATGGTTTGCTCGAAGTTCTGATAGTTAAGTTAAAGAAAGAAGATCATCATGAAGTATTTTGCTACATATGGTTTTTATAGAATAATGTTTTTGGACTCATAACTCGGATGTATGTACATACTCTGCTTCTTGTCTTGAGGGCAACTAATGGTGTGATATTTATTTTCAGGGAATTAGCTTATTTCTATTCTTTACAGGATGCATTTGTTGCTGAGCAGCTGTTTCAAGGCTCTGAAAATTCTTCATAACTGGGACTGATTCTTGTTTCCTGTAAGTTCTTCTGTGTTTCCCCCCTCTTTTTAGCTTTTCAAATTGGATGTTTTGAATGAAGATTGTTCAATATGGCCCACGGTAGTGTTGATTGACTTGCCATGTGCCCTACTGTTGGAATTTCACTTTCTGCCCTTTAATATGCCTATACCTTAGCTTTGACTTCTACTTGTTTCTTTGGTTATTTAAGGAAGTTGGCACAGCGGTGATCTCTTTATATAGCCTTTATTTCAGTACTGGGGATAGAATTAACTTGTTACTGGATCCTTCAACAGAAAGCATCTTGTTGGAAGAGGTAAACTGTTTTTTTTTTTTTTGGGTTAAAGAGCAGCTTGCTTTATGTATCTTGATTAATCTCAATATTCATTAAAGGAATATCTTTGCTTACTGTTGTGGGGGTAACCTCAGGGTGACCTCATTGATGTAAAACTTACTCCAAACAAGTTGTGGATATATATAGCTTGTACCTCATAAGATTTATTATCAAAATACCAATGGGAGCTAGTGCCTAAACACCTAATTTGTGTGAAGTCATTCAGAATACGAGAGTCAAAATAGAGTACTTTTGCTTATTTTGTTTGTGTTTGGAGACTAGCTTTAGTCTGATTCATTTGTTTCAATATACACTGTTTTTTATTTGGTCCAATTTTGATTTATTTGCTTATACTAAATCACCTGTAGTGTATTTTCCAGAGGGCGACTTAAAGAAGCCTATGTGGTGTTTGATAAAATGTCAGAACAGAGATACCGTCAAAAAAATTAATAGTACCTTTGAGTCAAATTAATAATTACAAGTATTTCTCTATTTCAATTATATATCACTTTGAACATTAGTAGTTTGACCAGTTTTAGTACCTTTTTTATGAGTTAGATTAGAGTCGTTTCACATGTTATCATTGCAGTGTTTTCTAGGAATAGATATATAGTAGGAACTAAGGAGTAGTATGACTTGGAAGACAAATTAAGATAGAGTGAACTTTTGGAAAATTTTGGTTGGGAAAATGGAGATAATGTAAAGGAATATAGGGAACTTATCCAAGCTTGAAGGTGCAGATAATTTATTTATTTTGTGGTGTATTATCTTCCATTCTTCACAAAATCTGTTGAAGTATATCTGAAAATTAAAATATCCAGGAAACTAATTACAAGATAATTACTCAGTGATCAATTATGAATTTTAGCCTTATCTCTGTTTACTTCTTTTGTGCTATGGGGTTCTAAAGATTGATTCTTGATTGAAGCGCTTATTTTTTGTATTTGACGTTTGTTAATTTGATATATAGTTGTGTTAAGAAAGGGGAAGTTGAGTTTAGGGGAAGTTGAATGCATGTGGACTTTAAAGTCAAAGGTATGTCTTTTTTAAGATTGTTATGCACATTGAGAAGGGAAATAATGAGTAAAGTTGCCATGTTTATTGGTCTTTCTTCTTATATAAGGATCTGAATATTTGGTTGACTTTTGTTCTTTCATGTTTCAGTATTGGATTTATATGTGTGCGCCCAATAGTTTTCTTCTTCTTTTTTGTTTTGTTGTTTCATTTTGCTATTGATTTCTAAACCTTTTATAGAAAATATATCTATGCATGTGGACTTTAAAGTCAAAGGTATGTCTTTTTAAGATTGTTATGCATATTGATAAGGGAAATAATGGGTAAAGTTGCTATGGTGTTCTGTATATTTTTTGTTTATGGGGTAATAGGAAAATGGTTTTTTCCTTTTAATATTTGCAGAGTGGTGTTGTTGATGCAATAAAGATCTGAATTTTTGGTTGACTTTTTCTTGATCTTTTGTTCTTTCATGTTTTAGTATTGGATTTATTTATGTGTATGCCCAGTAGTTTTCGTCTTGTTACAGTTTCATCTTGCTATTGATATCTAAATTTCCCTTTTTGGGTAAGGTGTATATGCTTGTTTGCTACTTTGGTTTAGATAAGGAATGTTCTACATAGTGAAAATCTTGAATGCATGTGGACTTAAAGTCAAAGGTATGTCTTTTTAAGATTGTTATGCATAATACAAAGGGAAATAATGAGTAAAGTTGCAAACTTTATTGGTTTTCTGTATATTTCTGTTTATGGGTTGTGATAGGAAGCTGGGTTTTTTCTTCTAATATCCATGGAAGTTCTGTTGATAATAGCAACATTTGCAAAGTGGTGTTACTGATGCAATAAAGATCTGAATATTTGGTTAACTTTTTCCTGATCTTTTGTTCTTTCATGTTTCAGTATTGGATTTGTTTATGTGTATGCCAAGTAATTTTCTTCTTCTTATAGTTTCATTTTGCTTTTGATTTCTACATTTTCCTTGTTGGGTTTTGTGTATATACTGGTTTGGTTAGATAATTGTGAAAATATGTACATCACTTGATTTGGAGGAGGTTCAGATTATACCGATTTTCATGGGAATACTTTTATATAACAGTGCCTGAAATGGTTAACCCGTGGTTCTCTTCAGGTACTGCATTACTGAAAGAGTAAATCTTCCTTTCCGTGTATTACCAACTATCAAAGAATTAGGCCGTACACGTACGGAAGTGAATGTTAAGGTTTGATATGGAATGAATTTTGATTTGAAACATCAATCTTTGTTTATATGATTTACTATTGCTAACTTTGACTATTTTAATCTTAATCATGTAATGTACATTCTTTTGCATTAAAGCTAGCTTCTTCAAAAACAGATCTTCAATATGGACAACTTGGTGCAAGATAAGATTTCCGGGACAAACTGAGTGCTGATGTTGAGCTAATGATTCCATCCCTCCTGAGAGACCTGATAGCTGTGTTCGCTTAAGTTGACGATTTTCTTTATCCCTTGTATGGATCTTTTGGAGGGCTTTCTGTGGGGTGGGGTAAATTAATTTCGACAATGGCATTCTTTCCTTGTTATGCAGTGGTTTATTCTATTGGCGCTAGAGTTCAGGATGAATTTTTTGTGCTTTGCAGGTTCCCATGTTTACAACATCTGGTTTTCGTTTTCGGTTTCTTAAGGTATGTTTGCCAAACTTACAATTCAATAGTGGTCTCGTTTTGGTATGATATCTGCTTCATGTAAGTCAATTCTGTGCAGGTGTGGGAGAAGAGTGGCTACAACACAGTTGAGTAGGTTCGTTATATCACTAAAGCTGCTTCGTACGAGATAAGGTGCTAAGATGAAAGAACTACTTGAGTTGAGGTTGTCTTCGATTGATAGCCGGTGTAAAAATTAATCTTTTTGAGGGATGGAATCATACCAACACTTATGCACCGGATCCTGTCAGAACTTTAAATGTGCGTGGGCGAGAATAGTACTAGGATGGGTGACCCGCGGAGAGTTCTCATGTTTCATCTGTTACTGACCCAACTAGTTTGGAATTGAGGCGGAGCTTGATTATCTTCTTCTTCTTTTTTTTTCTTTTTTTTTTTGTGGTGTTGTTGTTGTAATTGATTTGTGAGAACTGACAGAAGAGACCTTTGGTTAATACTTTTCTAGTCCTTTTACTTATTGTTGTTGGTTTGTTTGATATATTTTCCCACACAAATTATTGTATCTTTGTCTTGCTGGTTCCTGGAAATGAATTAGAAGCTATTTAACCTTCTATTAATTGAAATGTTTTCTTTTGGTTCTATCATATGTGGATTAATGACATAGAGTTTGGAAAAGTTTGAAAAAAAAGTAGACTAAATCGTGTAACACTTCCTTTTTTAATTGTTGAAGTTGTTTAATATTTTATGTATTTGTATTAGTTTGGTGAATTGTTGGCAGCTATTTGAGTTGGTTTTAGTTGAGTATAAAATTGTTTTCATCTTGACAGGTGGGCAGTTGCAAAAGTAGCTAGATCCTATCAATTTTTTTACAGAATACCGACCTCATGAGGTCGGTCTCCTGCAAAATATTTCCAGAAATTGTAAATTACCGACCTCATGAGGTCGGTTTCCTGCAAAATATTCCTAGAAACTGAAAATTACCGACCTCATGAGGTCGGTTTTTTGCAAAATATTCTCAGAAACTGCAAATTACCGACCTCATGAGGTCGGTAATGATTTTGTAAAAAAAAAAAATATATTACTATACCGACCTCATGAGGTCGGTAAATTAAAAAACTTTTATCTAGCTTAAAAATTTTACCAACCTCATGAGGTCGGTAAAATTTCCGACCCACTGTTTGCCGACCTAAGCTTGAGGTCGGTTTTGAGGTCGGTTTTTCGAGAAAACCGACCTCATGAGGTCGGTAATAGCCATTTTTTTGAGGTTGGGAAATCCTCTTTTTTAGTACTTATATATATTTTTATTTTAAATGAAACACTTTCTTTCAATCGTTTTCACTACTATTCATCTACTGAGGCTTGAACGGAGATCACAAGATCCGAACAAACAAGACGAATGGAGCGCCGACAACGTCAAGCTTCGAGTCAACACGAATCGACTTCCCCCTCCCAAACTAAGAATTTTTCTTTGAGTGCAGGAACTTAAAACCGCGTGACCAACAGTCAAGTCTATCAATCATGGCCGAAAAGCACCATTAGGCTCATTATGACCTCTCCTTAAAAGACAAACGGCTTTATTTCGAACTTTATTTTTATCACAATAACTTTATGAGTTATTAACAAATATACCTGTTTTGTAGGTTGTCATGATTGAAGGCGAATTAAATCAGGATTACGTGTCATTGAGTTGGCTTGTCATGATACCATCAGCATCATCAGCCAAATGGCTACGCTATCACTTTACTCCATACTTTATCATTTAATTTACCCACTTTAACGACTTTACCCTGAACTTTACAGGAATTATCATTAAGTCTCTGAAGACAACCGGGGGCATCATTCGGCTATACAGCCTCATATGCATAAGCCAGACGGCTACACTATTACTTTACTCTCTACTTTATCATTCACTTTACCAACTTTAACGACTTTACCCTGAACTTTACAGGAATTATCATTAAGTCTCCGAAGACAACCGGAGACATCATTCACTTTACCTACTTTAACGAATTTACCCCGGACTTTGCGGGAATCTTCATCAAGTCTCTGAAGACAAACAGAGATATCATATGGCTATACAGCCTCATTTTCATAAGCCAAACGACTATACACTTACTTTACCCCCTACTTTATCAATTACTTTATCATTTACTTTGCCTACTTTAATGACTTTACCTTAAATTCCACAGACATCATTTATCATCGAGTCCCGGGAGACAGCCAGAGACCTTATTATTATCATTAAAGTCTCCAAATACAACTGGAGATATTATTACATCTTCGGCATAAACATCACGCATTCATTCAAGTCCCTGAAGACAACCAGAGACAACATTGGGCCACACTGCCTCATTATAAGCCACGCGGCTTCATTCTTACACTCATATTTACACTCCTTATAAGTTTTACATTTTCAAATTTATCCCAGACTTTATTAATGATTCTGACATGAATTTCAGTTTTGACAGAAAATACAATCTACAGAGGCACAACGCAATGTGGAACTTTATCTTATGCAGTGAACTGGAGCAAAATGTGCTAAAGAGGAATATCAAACTCACAAGCAAAGGTCAAGGATCTACTCTCAAACTCAACTCCACCTACGTCCACAAACACATGATACGTGGGTTATCCAAAATTTTCTTTCATATCCACCGCTAAAACTCTACTCAATCAACTCTTTTCACAATCTTATATCCCTTTCTATATCCGGTCTCAACATAATTCAACGCTGGGGCAAAAAGCGTAGCGTCAGTATCGACCCGCTTCTTTCAAACTTCATACAGTTTGATTCTCACGAAACCCGTGACATATAGGCAACTCGAAACTGGGGTTCGGCCATAATTTTCCAACATTCCTTCCATCCCATAATGTTTTCCAACCATAATTCCTTCCACGGTATAATATTTTCCACCAATTCTCCTAACCCATATTTTCTCAAGTTCTTCCAAGTCATATTTGTTGGTCGGAACAAAATTGGCTACTGCGTCAACTTCTTCGCCCGAAAACTCTTACATCGTCTCCGGTCGAAGAGGGGCATCTGTTGACACCCAATTCCATCCCTCCTTTATTCCTATTTATTCCCTTGGGTTTCCAAATTTATTAACGAGCTAAATACTTTATTTTTCGTCACTATTTTAACGCTACTACTATTAATACTATTATTCTTTTTATTGTCATCTTGACTATTTTATTATCAACGACAATAGTATTATTTTATCACCATTTTAATAGATTGTGGTTATTTTATATCAAGATTCGACTTGTTAAATTAATTATAAATCCATATTTTATTAGTATCTACATACATGGAGGGGTTATAATATTAGTACTTTATTTTCTACGTATTGATCGTCGATTGCCGTCACATAATAATATGTTGCATTTGCCATTAAATTAGAAACCCAATGAATTTACATGGTAGAGGAATTTCAGCCAAAAAAATGGCCCAAACTTACTCAGCCCACGTTTTAAAATCTCATCAGCCCATACCCTTTAACAACTCACCCGGCCAGCCCATATTCTAACAGATCAGCCCACACCCGCTTCTACCCGACTCGGCCCACTTCTTGTTTAAAGCCAATTCATCACCCTAAAGGAAAAAGCCCCAGCCGACCTTGTCGTCTTCTTCACCCCCTCTGCCCTCTCTCTCTCTCTCTTCGTTTCTCTCGCTCCATTTCCAGCAAAAGACCAGTCCTTTTTAGCCATGAACAGGCTTGTCTACTATATTTTCATACCAAAATTTATCTTTCTTTCTGTTTACCTGCATGTGTTTGTCGATTGAAAGGGAAAGGTCTGCCCGTTTTGCTTCAAGACACACAATAATCTCCAAAATCAGAGAATGGTCGAACCATTTTTGGTAACACCCGAATCAAATCACGTGAAGATTAGCTCAGATTTCAACGGTTCATTTTTGATTCGTTTTCAAAACCCAAGATTCGAATACCGCCCAAATTTTGAACCCTAAAGGCACCCTAAATCATCCTATAAATACTCATTTTCGATCCAACAAAGGGAAGTTCTTTTCAGCTGCTTTGACCCCTCTTAAAATATCGACATTTTTAATCACCATATCTTGGAATAATTATTTGGAGTATTAAATTGTTCACTCTTATCAATTCTTCTATTACTTTGGAGTCGAGGGTAAATCGGAGACTTGAAACCACGTTCACTGCACCCGAAGGAGGTGACTTCCTTTCCTTTTAGTTTATTTGGTATTTTACCTACTTGATGGTTGTGTGTGCCGAATTACTGGTGTATGCATGTTTGAGTTAATTGCTCTTCCTATGCAGTCAGATTAATTGTCTAATTATTAGTTTAGGCATGTTTATGGATGTTTAATTCCTGTTTGACCATACCAAGGTGTTGGTTGTTGGTTTAGTCCTTGTTTGATTTAAGTTAGTATGCTTATGCTGTTTCATGGATAATCTGGTCCTCTTTATGTTGTTTTGAATAATATTAGTATGGTCATGAGTGTCTTGTTCGAATCTAAACTTGGTTATTGTATAAGTTATTCAAGTGTAGTGCATAATATAGTTAAATCTAGTTTTGGTTTTGTTGAGTAGTTCACTCTTTAGATCCGACTGTGGGTTTAGTTTGTTAGTTATATGATTAGCACGTCTATTAGTTAATCTTTGGTCAAGTGTATATCTACTTACAGGATGCTTTAACACTATGCTTAGTCTTTAAATACTGGTTATATAGTTTAAAGAGGATTAAGGTATAGCCTGTAATAGACACTCATGTATGGTTTATGGTCCTGCTCCTTAAATTACATGAATTTATCCACATGTTTGATTAATTTAGTGATAATAGTGAATTAAACTTAGCATATATATGTTAGGTGTGTGTGGGTTTTACATTGTAGAATCTCAGAAATGTGTGAAAGAGCATATTGTTCCTGCTTCTTCCTGGGTATTGTCCATTTAGAAATTGTTAACTATGGGAATGAGTCATTTGAAGAATATTGTGCCAACCTTAGTTTCCTGTTCGTTTGAAACTGCTAGAAATGTTTGGATATTTAAATAACATGCTTGATGATTCACTTAATCTATGTGTGACTCAGAGTTGTTATTTGGTAGCACAAAATCATATCTAACTATATATATATGTATTTGGTTCTCGGTCAGTAGAATTGGCATTTCAAAAAATGATGTTTGCTTCAAAGTATTTAGTTGTCTTTGTATGTCCACATTGTTAAGATTTGATGATAAGCTGCATATAGGTTTGTGTAAGTCTATCTAAACCTAAGGCTATGCCCAGTTGAGATTAAGTGACATATAATATGATCTGTAAACTGACCAGGACCTGTAAATGCTCCCTCTTTAGTGATTTTGTTCAAAACTATAAAGCTGGTACCTTTAACTTGCTGTTGGCCTTAATCCTGCCAAATCTCAGAATAGGTCCAAAGAGTCTAAGCATTTAAAAGCTCAGTTTTAGCCACTTTAAATCTATACAAATGACCTGCTAAGTCTTGTGATGATATTTGAAATTTCTTTATTGATGAAACATGCTAGTCGTGTGCTATTTAGTCATCTCTTAGTAAATTGGATCTGTTTGGTACTTACCCTAGGATATTGTATAAATTAGGTGAATATTTGTACTTGCTCTATGAGACCATTCTTTCTTAATAAAGATGCCTCGGTTTTAAGGATTAGAGAAAGAGTAAACATCTCTCTACTTTGATGGAGTTGGCTATTTAATTCTGAAGCCTATTTTGGACTGGAACTGCTGCTGCATTTCAGCCATTTTCCACCTTACCTACGGTCATGAACTACTGTAGCTTTAGCCACTTTTGTTGTTGTACTTTCGAGCCATGAACCATTACATTTTGAGCCGAATTTCTGCAGTGCTTTGAGCTGAATTTCAGCTTCATTCTGAGCTGAATTGTTATTGTATTTTGAGGTTGTAACACCGCTTCAGATTAACCTTGCTACTGCAAATTTTTAGCAAGTGGCTCTAAAATTTAACTCTAATTCGTTGAGGAGTCAACATACCACTGTGTTGTTGTTCATTAAAGTCATTCAGATCTATTACTTTTGATATGAAGCATTGAGTTTAGATTCGAGTAGTATTGATTATAGTTGGGCTCATTTACTAATTCTTTTCTCTCTCTGTCTTTGTATGTGAAATCCTGGCACGAGTCCGACGGACACCTCTCCCGCATTCGATGTTGGGATAAAAGTCCAATGTCATATTCCTCGAGTCACTCTATCAATCGTGCAAAATATGATGTTGGGCCGAAGCCCATATGGCAGAATATATGGCAGCATATTGAATGGGCCAAACCCATTTAACGCATGTGTTTCTGTTACTCTATCTTTGTGTATCTGTTTACTTGCCTAACATTTATCTTATTTTGTCTTTCTTAGGTTAGATGAATTCTAATAGAATTAGTGGGATAGTCTAGTGATAATGGATAGTTAGAGTTTGAATTTGCTTTCATGGTTTAATAATTTAGCTTATTTCGTTAGTACAAAATTTCTGTTAATTGCTCTTTTACAAGTCTAAAAAGGATTGAGTCATCCGATCAAGAATTAAATCTGATTTCAAACTATCCACCTACTTTAAATTATAACTTTATTTCATAAAATGTTTTTTTAAGTTTTATGGTAATTCTATTTAAAGGCAATAAATGACCATTTCTAAAGTGATGAATCATTTTCCCAGCTTAATTCACATCTTTATTTTCCCAAACAAGGCCCAATTTTCATAAAAGAGGTAGTATATTTTAGACAACTTTTCACATAATAGTAGGAAGTTAATTTGTTTATTGCCTTCTTGATCTTATTTGTTACTTAATAAGCTAAGCAGTTAAAAATGAGTTAATAATCGATCATTGAATTCCTATTAACGTATTGACTAATCCAGCATATTTTCTAATATGGCTAATGTCTTTTTCTATAAACTACTACCTTATTCTAATTTAAATAGTAGCCTTATATTCTCCATTTTGGAATCCTGATGATACTTACAAACTATTTTTCCAAACATTTAAAATGTTATATTTGTATATTTTTAGTCTTAATTAAATAACATAAGTCCGGTTGGATAACCATTGTTAATGGATTCTAAGGGGTGTCTAATACCTTCCCTTTAGATTAGTTGTACCCTTACCTAAATCATTTGGTTTCGTAGACTTTAAAACGGAGTTAACTTTAGATAATTACTTTAATGAACTTTAGGTGTCCTAATTCATCATAAATAATTAGGTGGCGACTCCCTAATTTTAATTAACCCCGGAACTACCGGGATGTTGTAAACTATTTTTGACTTCGGTTAAAATAGGGTATAACATGTATGAAAAATGTTTTCTTAAAAAGCTAAGCATGCATGGTATTCGCCTTAAGAGGCAGTTTGATATACAGGTTATCTCTTTCCCTCATGTTTCCTTATTGCTTTACCACATTATGGTTCATGCCTTACATACTCAGTACATTGTTCGTACTGGCGTCCTTCCTTTTATGGACGCTGCGTTCATGCCCGCAGGTAGACAGGGAGACGAACCGGATACCTAGGAGCTCTATCAGCAGTCTTATAGGAGCACTCCACTTCTCCGGAGTTGCCGCTTGTTGGTATATTTTTGGTGTACATATTTGGGGCATGGCGAGATCCTGTCCCGTCCTTCTGATTCTAGTATTCTAGTAGAGGCTCGCAGATACATGTGTGTGGGTAGTAGATGTCTCATGATCTTATTAGTGCATGTTCTATACATCATTTTGTAGCCTTGTGGGCCTATATGTATATATATATATATATATATATATATATATATATATATATATATATATATATTATGGTTCATGCCTTACATACTCAGTACATTGTTCGTACTGGCGTCCTTCCTTTTATGGACGCTGCGTTCATGCCCGCAGGTAGACAGGGAGACGAACCGGATACCTAGGAGCTCTATCAGCAGTCTTATAGGAGCACTCCACTTCTCCGGAGTTGCCGCTTGTTGGTATATTTTTGGTGTACATATTTGGGGCATGGCAAGATCCTGTCCCGTCCTTATGATTCTAGTATTCTAGTAGAGGCTCGCAGATACATGTGTGTGGGTAGTAGATGTCTCATGATCTTATTAGTGCATGTTCTGTACATCATTTTGTAGCCTTGTGGGCCTATATATATATATATATATATATATATATATATATATATATATATATATATATATGTTTGGGAAGTAAACGAAGGTTGTCTCGTAATGAGTTTCATGATGAGAACGGTGTATGTTCAGATTGAATGTGATGACAAGTGAGTTAGGTGGTGCTCGGTAGGGTAGCTCCGGATGCCCGTCATGGCCCTCTAGTCGGGTCGTGACAACATAATTACATTAAAGCTTCAGACACATAATTTTGGCGTACAATATATATATTTGGATTTTAATTTCTCGTCCTCCTAGTCTATTGGTGGATGCTTTATAGCTTCTTCTAGTTGGCACGGGGATGGAGCTAGAGGAGCGAAACCGTTCACCAGAAAATTTCAATATATATATATATATATATATAAGGTTAATATTTTTTTCTTAATATCTATATAGTAGATAATGAACGTCTTGTTCGAAATCATGTCTCCATGAAAAATTAGTTAAATACAACGTTTATCTAACGAATCTATCTAATACTCCTTAAAATGCTTAAATAGTATTGTCAGAAAAATAATTTGAAAAGGGACGAAGGATCCCACCTATTTCGGTGAGGATCAATCCATGAAGTTATGCACAACTAACCTCTATAAGTAGTGAAGTGACATTGCCCATTTAGGCTTCACACTATGTGGGATTTCTAATGAGGACTTCAGGATCCTTTGACACGGTAGTTGTACTATTCACTCACTTAATTTGATTTTGACTCTGCTTTTAAAAGTCAACTATGCTTTTTTTTTTTTCTTTTGGCTCATTGTCTCGTCAAATAATACACACACCAACACGGTCTGTCTGGAAGATAGTGGCTATGTTGCTCCAGAGCCACGAGAAAATATAAAATTCAACTTTTTTTTTTTCCTGCTTCAAGGACATAAAACTGATTAAAATGACAAGGGTGCTTTATATGTTGGAACTGGTTTGGTGGGTCAGAAATAAAATTCCTTTTTCCATCAAAAGTAAGAAAATTTCTACACGAAACAAGTCGTTGGAATGAGTAGCAATCGTAAATTTTAAATTTCGATTAACATATTTGCAAGTGTCATTTTGAAATGAAATAAGGTTTCAAATGTGTTGCGATTGGACATTTGTTTTTCAATAGAAGTTTCTTTCATGCATGTGTGGAGAACGTACACATAAAAATTCAAAATACGAAAATATCATACTTCCTAATTCGACTGTGCCTTCAAGGATATTGTGCTGGATTAGTTATAGCCATGAGTATATATATATATATATACACACACAAATGGTTACATCTAGTTTTATAAACAAGTAGATATATCCCGTTAGAAATTAGGTGTCTTTATACAAGTAGATCTTCTATCAGTCCCCTCAATCTGTAAAAGGAGATTTACATATAAATTGTTCTTACCCATTCTAAGGGGTTTTCCTAAATCCAGTCAAAGTTATTTTTGTGATAGGTGGAGCAAAATAAAATGATTTTTAGGTAAGAAAAAAAGGATAATGACCTTTTGGTAACGGACACAAAATTGTATGACCACCCATAAAATTTACTCCCGTTTTGCTTATGGTCTTATGGCTCTTAATACTTTGAGCAGTGGCTGAGGTTTTTCTGGGACATGCTGTCTAGTTCTCAGTCTTTCTTTTGCCTTGTACTGATCATCTTATTTTGTTAATAAATACTTTATTTACTAAAAAAATAATTACAGATATTAATTGATGTTGCACTATCTCCTCTAAAGACCAACTTGGTGCTTATTACTAGACGCTACATCTTAATCCAGCAATATACAACTTGAAATGGAAAGATGCTCTTAACCCAGCGGTAACCAGAGTTAAACACTAAGACTAAAAAATGACAAGTTGTAGCAGTACACTAGGAAAATATAACTTATATTGTGGTTCCAATTATCTATAACATGTTGTTGTTACTTTTCTCATCATAATAAGTAGAATCAACTAATGTATATGTCTATGATGGTGATAACCATTGTTTCATCGATCTGTCTTCAACAAAACTACAGGTTGTCATAGTATACAAGGGAATTGATTAGTCCTTCAATAAATTGTTACTTTGCGGATAAAGATATATATGCCGGAAAGGTATTACCAATATCAAGCTAACATTATGCATAAACAAGATAATATTTGATTTAACAGGAGAGTATAATCTCTCAAGATTTCCTACCAAATGGGGACTTGTTAAATACTAAGAAGCATTATCCAGGATTTGGTTTGTGAACGAAATCCAGAGGATTACTTACAAACTAAAATTATGAGTGCATGCCATTGGAAAATCCCAAAAGGTAACCAATCGAAGGGAAGTTATGAAAAAGCCGAAAAGCTTAAGTAAGGATTTGGTTTTCTCATTAGTACTTCCGGGAACTAATTTTCATTTGATTTTATTTGATTTGACAAGGCTATAATCCTAATACTTCGTAATGCGACGGGTCCATAAAGGGTGGGAGAGGGATGGGTCGTAAATAAGAGGAGGTTCAATTGATTAAGTGTCATTTTGTGATTTTAATATACACAAATTAAGGTTCAAAATGAGGTCTTAGTGAAAAATAGAAGCCAATATTAGTTCAGATCGATTATTATACTTTGGGCAAAAGTAAACATATTTTAAATTAGTGGGGCGAATTTGAATATCTTTCTCATGTTTATTTTTTAATTGCTTCGTTAGTGAAAAAGGCAAAAGTAAACCATATCACAAACCGTAAAAGCAAATGTGTGTCTGTTTTGTAACTGGGAGAATATGATTGACCCCTCTTTAAAAGGGAGGGCAAAAGTAAACCATTTCGAAAACCAGGAAGGCGATTTTAAACCTTTTCTGTATTAAACAAACAAACAAAGAGTTGATCCTACTATATGGGACTAAGGAAGTTGCTCAAATGTAAGCATCCTCCACCTCCAACCCGAAGATTGTGAATTTGAATCACTAAAAAATTAAAAAAAAAAAAAAAAAAAAAAGGCTATATGGGACTGATCAATCTAAGGTATATTAAAATCTCAAACAACTTGAACTAGTTTATTATACTAGAGAACTTAAGTGCCTAACTGAAGATTTGGTCATGTACTAGGAATCTAGAATTGATATGAAAATACGCAGAGTGTTTACAAGATGCAAGTAGACTTTTCCTAACGTTTGGTAACACTTTTCCTATTAATAATCAGCATAATCTCATTCGATATGAATATGATGGTAGACGCTTTAACTTTTTGTAAAGTTTCTAGGCGCAGATGGAATAATATAGTAGCATATCAGATTGGCTCGTGAAGTTTCTCTTACAGAAAACCATAAAATTTCGTCGGATTTGTCTCCCCACTTGTTAAATTTTTCTCAATTTTACAGTTTGTTAAGATCAAATGTAATATCGTTTTATGCCATGTAAATAGTTCATGCTTCGGGTTGAAGATATCATTTTAGGGCTTGTTTTTTCCCGAATACTCTAGGCTTCTAGCTAGTTATACAAATATTATAGTATACCATCAGTTGTTATGCGGTAATAATAATTATTCAATGTAAAAGATTGTTGATTCTATAAGAGGGTAAAAAATGTTAGAAATCTAACGCGGGATCTTGATAATATCATAGGGTACAAAGATGATGGAAGAGAGATAAACATTATGCTCACTTCATATCATTATAAAGAACTCCACTCTTACATAATAACATTACAAAAAAGGTTTATATAGGTGCTAAAGGATAATTCTAAACTCATACTAGTAAATGCATTCACACTCTCACTATGAACTTGGCCTTCATGAAAATACAATAATGTACCTAGATAATATAAATGACAATGAACTTAGATAACATAAATCCATGCACTGACCTAGGTATCTTAAAAGTCATGCCTAACAACAAAATGCATCTAGTAATTCTAGAACATTCAAAATTATATTTCTGACACTCTCCCTTAATTTTGAATTTTATTTTCATATCGATCGTTCATCATTCTTTGATGATTTGTGCTTCATTTCCAATACATCCTCTTTCTGTACACCTTCTGAATTGCCTTCAAACATAATCTTTTCATGAATCTAGGTTGGTGATCTAGGCATAACTTTCCACATTCACAAATTGTTTGTTATAACTTCAACTTTTCCAGCAATTCCTTCAAAATTGGCTCATATGAACAATCACATGATACATGAAACGACCCACTTGGCCATTACAGTACTTTTGACCTCGTTGACCTTTTTTCGAGCTTTATTAGCGTATATTAGACTTGCGGGATGGGTGGTGCGATTTCCGATGTCATCGGGTGAATATTAGCTGGGACTTTGTGATAATAAGCCTTTTTGGCGAAAATGTTTGACCCAAAGTTGACTTTTTGGTAAACAGGCCATTTTGGAAATTCATCGATTCCGAGAGGTTTGGATGGTCATTTATGCTTGCCGGTATGTTCGGTTCGCTTCCGAATGCATTAGAATGCGTTTTGGGGACTTGGGTTGGAAAGTTGGTTTTGGGGTATTGGGAGTTGACTTGGTCAACGAGATTCCGTTGGGAAATTCAAGGTCGTGCGTGAGTTCGTATCGCCTTTTTGTGTGTGTTTACATGTTTGTGTTGTATCTGTGGGGCCTCGGGTGATTGTCGCATTACGGGATGAGACTTGTGGAATCAGTAATTACTTTCTGGTGTCTGATGCCTCGCCATGGCAACACCAGGACCGCAGCGGCGATATTGCTAAGGCGATAGCCCTGCCGCTATAGCAGCGTGGTGAATTTGTGAGTGGCCGATGGGGTGGTCATGTCACCTCTGTAGCTGTTCCACCGTAGAGGACTACAGACCGCTGTAGCGATTGACGGGAACTTAAATGACTTAAATCCTTTTTCAAACCGTATCACTTCCCATTCATTCCTCTCGGTTCTAGAGCTACTTTGGGAGCAAAGCAAGAGTTTCTAAGGAAATTCTTTATTGGGGTAAGTTTATCTAACCCTATTCTTCTATGATTCATAATCCACCTTAGAAACTCCCTAATTCGTGGTAGAACCTTCCTATAACATTAAGATTAAAGAGGGTTCTTGGGGTTCCTTTCTTAAATGAACTTTTGGTTACCAAACCTTGATTTGTTGATGGAATAAGCTTATACTTGTATGTAATTGATGGGTAATATCTTTATAAACATGATTCCTTCATTATTAGTGATCAGTTTGTGAAATTGAGAGTTAGGGTTGATACCCATGAATTGCATGTTTCACTTTTGAATTTCCCATTTTGCCCTTGTGGGCTCGTTTCCTCAACTTTCATAGGCTTAAGTTGACCAAATTAGAAGCCTAGCAATATGGGTACTGTTCTTCGCGATTTTTAATCTATATTACTTTATAAATAGACCCTAAGTATTTGGAGGCATTGAGGAAGGGTAAGGCGCTCGTGTGATTTGTTTGGGATTCCTGTTTGACACTCCAGGTAGGTTATGGCTTACTTTTTTGTTAGACTTCGATTAACGACTCGCATGTAGTACTAGGGAATTGTTGGAGACATCATGTGAATCTTCAGGTATGAAGTTTGGGATGGAATTCTTAGGTTGGTACACTTGTGTGACTTGCGTGTTCAGGCTTGTGGCCTGTAGAATCCCTAGGTTTATGCTTGAATTCTCTTATGTGAATTGGTGGGTTCTCTGTATTATGGGAGACTGGTTGGAAGGAACGGATTCATGTGATACTTGTACTTTGATTGTTGTCCCTATATATAAACTGATTGGAATCCCTATGTTGTTATAATATTCTCACTGCATGACATACTTTCGGATATACATAATATATCTATCACTATTAAAAAACTAGGAAAAACAGACAATAATTTTTTTAAATCTTTTTTTTTAAGAAAACCGACCGACTGCGTCGGTTATTTTTTGCGCAAAAATGCGCGAAAAAATAATAATAATTTTTTATATTATTTTCTAAAATAAACCGATGGAGTCCGTCGGTTTTGTATTTTTATTGTTTATTTTTTATTTTTTATTTTTTTTATTAAAAAAAACGACGGACTCCGTCAGTTTTTAGGGCGAAAAAACTGTATAAATTAAATCAATGTGAGTATATGAACAAAGAATATCAGTGGTCTAGTGGTAGAGCCCTTTAATGCCAAGGGTCATACCCGGGTTCGATTCCAAGTACCTACATTTCATTATTTGATTTTCAAAAAAAAAAAAAAAAAACCGACGGAGTCCATCGGTTTTTTAAATTTTTACAAAACCAATGGACTCTTTCAAAAGCGACGCTATGAAAACTGACGAACCGTGTTGGGTCGGTTTCCCGTCGGTTTCAATGAAAAAACCGACGCGGGCCGTCGATTTTGACAGTTTTTTAGTAGTGTATCTTGATATTGAGAAATGGTGCTCACGAAGGTAAGTATGATTCATGCAACATTTTCTATATTTGCGGAACCATCTCTATGTTATATGATACGGAATGGTTAGCAGTGATACGGGATGGAGGAGTCATTCTAGGCTGTGAGAGACGGAATGATGGTACATGGACTTAGCGGTCCCCCATGGTTCATGACTGTCGAGAGGTGGACATCTTCCCCCCGAAGCATGTGTCTACATTGCATTTCATTTGCATTCACATTATTTGTTCTTATCGTCATTTGGATTGATGTTGATCTTCTGTGATATTTGAGTTATTGGGTGATTTTTTTGTTATGTTTGGATTCGTGAATTGTTTGCGACATCGTTGGGTGATTGATTGTACTACCTGGACTTGTTGACTTGTATTTGTCCGTGAGCATGATTATCTTTCCATTTCCTTGTTTGCTTGCGTGACCTAATTGTTGTCGGCCTATGATGCTTACTCAGTACCGTGCTTTGTACTGATGCTACCTTATTGTACTCTTTTTATGAGTGCAGAGTTCCTTGTTGGGGAGACTTGCACACCTCGCGACTGTTCCTGAGGTTCCCGAGGCAACGTTCCTAGAGTTCAAAGGGTGAGCCTACTGATGATCCATGCAGCTCAAGACTCTATCTCTTTTATTGTCCCATTTCTATTTCGAGACAATATGTCTTCAGATGATGTATTGACTATTCAGACTTCTAGTAGTATTTAGTAGCTCTTGTATTGATCAGACCACGATTTGGGATTTGCTTATCTTTCGCACTTGGTATTTCTATATTATGTCAGACTTATAGTATTATTCTTGGGTTTTCATTCTTTTATTCATGATTTACTTCTGATGATTGGATGCATAAGGAACGGGTTCGCCTACTCAGGAGAAAATAGTAGGTGCCCGCATGTTCCCCGAGTTGGGTCGTGACAATACATGCAGTTCGATCTCCATTTTCTTTCAACTTTTGGCTTTTGTAAACACAAGTTCACGGAAGACTCTCTTGTCTTCTCTTCCTATCTTGTGAAGTCCTTCAAGACTCACACCTTTTGGATGGGTTGTCTTCTCTTCACAAACCTGAAGAATTCACTATTCCTTTGCAAATAGCTGGCCTCTCAACAGGTCATCAAACCTGGAGACACTACTGGAAAATGGGCCTCTGGCAACACTAGGGAAACCGTTGCCATAGACAAAGGAATCGTTGCCATTGACCTATGGCAACGGATTACCATGCGTGACATCTGCTCGCGTGCCGATAGATCTATAGCAACGGTTCATGGGACGGTTCTCAAAACTGTTGCTATAGAAGTTTCTATAGCAATGGTTATTTGTCTATCTGCTGCGACATATTTTCTTTATTAATTGGAACGGTTAAAAACAGTCCCCATAGACTCTTGTGCAGCAGTTTGTTAGGCTATTGCAACGCTTAATTGAGGTTATTACAACGGTTATTGGACTTTATGCAACAGTTATTTGCCTACTGCTACGATTTTTATTGATTAGAGACAATTCAGAAATGTCTATTGCTACGGTTTTCATGACCTATTGCAACGGTTTCCATGTTTAATTTGGAGCTTGTTGCCACGGTTAGGTAAGCTATTGCAACGCTTTAATTAAAATAACAACCCTGTATATAAATAATTTATAATGCACTACAAATTATATAAAATCACAAAATGAAACTTTTCATAATCCATATTGTCCACAAGCTAGTTATGATATCCATAAAAGCAAAATGTTAAAACTCAAATACATAAAAGTTTTACATTTAAAGAGTGTGCATAAGTTCCAAAATGTCAATAGCAAAATATTCCTAGAACATCTAAAGCTTCAGCAAAAATCCAAAAATCTTCTCAAGTGAAATATCTTCTTGAGTAAGGTCTTCACTGCTTGCGTCTTCCCTTTCTTCATTTTCAACACCTTCAAGAAAAGAATAAGCAATGTCATAACTCTTTTCATTACTAAGGAGAGACTAATACGAGCCCATTTGGATTGGCTTATGGCTTTTGACTTATAAGCCAAAAGCAATAAGTTAGAAATTCTAGCTTGTGGCTTTTGGCTTATTTTTGTCATATTAGCTTAAAGACAAGTGCTTAAAAGTCCTTATTTATTTTATCCAAATACTACACAAGCACTTAAAAGCTATTTTAGCTTAAAATCACCTAAAATAAGCCAATCCAAATAGGCACTAAGAACAATGTTATAATAATCACACAAGAAAGATAATAATGACATCTAATCCAAATAACCATATTGGCAGATTGTATCTCATAAACACACCTCTATAAAGAACACAAGTATTTCCTACAGAAAAAGCAATAATCAATAATGATAACAAGCGTGCACTCTATGGATGAGGTTAAAAGCATGCAAAAATTCTCAACCAAGGTGTTGTTTGTTAAGCTAAGGGGTCGGTTTCCGAAGTTGCCCTGGAGGAGAATTGCATTCAATAATAGTGGACTGCCTAGATGGACTTTTGTGTTACTGTTAGCTGCTCACAAGAGACTGTCAACCAGAGACAAACTATATAAATGGGGTGAGACAAATGACTAGCAGTGTCCACTATGCGATGTTGCAAATGAAAGCATAAAGCACTTGTTCTTTATCTGTGATTTCACAAGTCAGGTCTGGGAAAAGCTGCTATCATGGATGGGTATCATAAGGAATGCTAGAGGATGGAAAGCAGAGCTTAGCTGGGCAGAGCAGAATGCAAGAGGAAAAAGCCCTCAAGCTAAAGTCTATCGTATGATCCTAGCTGCTGTTGTATAGCATATGGAGGGAAAGGAATCAACAGATTTTTCAATGGAAGAGTTAGCCTGCAAATTTGATCATCAAGGTGATAATACAAGATGTGCATCAAAGGGCAAACAAGAAACCAAAGATAGCCAACTGGTTGACCAAATTTAACTTTTATCCATTTTAGTTATGACCTAGGGACTGCCTAGATGAAAGGGCTTTTATTGGAGTGCATCTGGGGTGCAATTAGAACATTAAGAACTAATGCATGAGCTGACTACTGGGGCATATTGTCCAGTAGCATAGCTCATTTTTCATGAGCTGTAAAATGTTACTTTTTGTTTATAATACAAGTTATTTACCAAGAGAAAAAAAACAAGCCTGTACACACTCAATGCATTTTTACGAAACTTATATAGGCAGTAGTTATATTATTACTAAATTCATGTTTGGAAACTTAAAGATATTTAAGTTCTTGTATCAGTTGCTGGGATGATTTACTGGGAATTAGCATTTCAAGAGAACAATATATATATATATATATATATATATATATATATATATATATACACACACACACACATAGCAGGCCGTCTGAAACGAATCAAGATTACTTAGTTAGGCAGCATCATTGTACAGCCTGAGTCTGGTATGGGAAGAACAAAAAGAAACAACCAAACTTCTCAAGATAAAATGAATGATGCAATTTGGTGCTATATTACCAGTGGCCTCGTCATACATATGGAAATAACTACCAAGTTTTTACACAGAAATAAAGAATCTGAAAAGCAAGAAAGTTAAGTTACAAGCTTTGCCAACCTTTAGGCTATTTAAAGGTCCAACAAAAACAAGAATCTTCAACAGTTACTCATGACATCTTCAAAAGATTGTTGGAGAGAGAGAAGCATATATATAAATCTCAACACAGAGTAACACAAATCAAAGATGAAATGAACTCCTAATATTAATAGGGGAGCATTATGGGAGCAAATATAAGGACAACTGTAGTCACTGATAAAAAAAAATAGAAGTATTGATTTTCTCATAATAGACTGGATGGCTTCATGCACATGCTCAACGGTGGCAATTTTGACAGATGAAACTATCAATGTAGCCAAAATGAAATGAACTCATAATATTACTCCCTCAGTTTCATTTATGTCTTGGTTAGACTGGACCAAGTTTCAGAATATAGAGACTCTTGAATTCAAACTTCTCAAGATAAAATGAATGATGCAATTTGGTGCTATATTACCAGTGGCATCATCATACATATGGAAATAGCTACCAAGATTTTACACAGAAAAAAAGAATTTAAAAAGCAAGAAAGTTAAGTTACAAGCTTTGCCAAGAAGAAGAAGAAGAAGAAGAAGAAGAAGAAGAAGAAGAAGAAGAAGAAGAAGAGTAACATTTATAATAAGTACTGACCTTGGTTGTTACTACCAGCATATGGATGATTTATTTGTTGAATAGCAGCTTCTCCCGGTGAACAAACACTGAATCTTAGCAAGCTAGGATCAAGTGGTGTTTTTGACTGGTGATTCTGAAGATGGTTGTTGGTGGTGGGATGGCAAGGAGGCCTTATTACTATGTTCAAATCCTATGGGAGGAGAGCATGGTGGTAAATTTTTACACTAACACTATTTTCTTTTTTGCAGGTTTAAGTTTTGCATGGAAATACAACAGCACCAGGAAATCGGGAAACGAGGCTGTCTACTAGCCTTCTACCCTAAAATAACAGATAATAGCAACAAATATTACTGAGTCTAATATTTAAACAATCCAGCTCAAAGGTAACTATACTCACATATCAATCAAGCTATCAAGCTATGAATGGAGTACATATAATCAATGCAGCAAACAGGTGAACTTAAAAGAGTAATACAACCCTCCATTAGGTATAAATACAAATCTCTTAGGTCCTTTCAGTCAAGTTTTCTTTTCGTTATCTCTTAGGAGAAATCGCTTATTTCCTTAGGACAAGAATACACCAGATAAACAACCCAATAACCTTCACATATCTCAAAAAGTTTTCTAGCAAACTTTACAAATTTATGTTATCAACAACTTAGGGACACAGAAGAGAAACAGGGAACAATCACACCTGTCCACATTTAATTTCCACAAGTAGATAAGCAAATCCCTTTTCTTGGGTGAAAAATAAAGTGTAAAATTAGGTTAATACTTAAGGCTCTTAACTATGTCTTATCACGTGGAGATATCTGAAGAAGACAAGTTTCCCTATAGATTCTCAGCATAGCAACTTAGTTGATTTAAACCTTCTGCCAAGATGAAGTGAGAAAAAACACTAATAACAATGGGCATGTTTTCAGTAGTTTCATGGATTCAGCATCAAAATAAGTGCTTTTTTTAGTAGAAAGGAAGCGGAATTTCTAGCAGAACAAGATAATGTCATTTCCCAATCTCCGAAGCCTAAAGATTCAGGATCCGAAATAAAATCTTCGGCACGTAATCGCAGCAAGCAACAACCCCCATAAAAGAAACATTTCAACCAGTTTTATATTTAAGGACTGTGACATGGCATCTTAATAAGTTTAACAGTGGTCTAAACTCTATCAACTAGCATCGCGAGAGAAGAAAGTTCTAAATATACTCGAACTCCAATTCACCATTCAAACATATTTTCCCCGTCACTTTAACATGATACATAATAAATAATTGGAGAAAAGAAGCAGAACTCTTTAGACATTTATTCACTCATACGAGAAAACAAACAAATACTAAATGTACATATAAGCTCCTATCATATTCTCACAAATCGGTGGGTTTCCTCTTTTTCTTAAATTCATAGTTTCTATCCGTCATAGTGATTTAAGCTAAACGTAGGAACATCCCAAATTTTAGCAGATAACTAAAACAGAAGATTAGCCAAGCGACTAAGTTAAACACATATTGATGAATTTAAATTTTCGCGCATCGCTAACCTTTCTTTTAATCAGGACAAGTAGCTTTTCCTAATCAAAATAGTAACTCTTATTTTTTGTTTTTTAATCAAAGTATTATCCTTTTTTCTCTAATAAAAATAGTATCCTTTTTCTCTAATAAAATAGTAAACTTTTTCTCCAACTAAAAAAGTAACTTTTTAACCAGAGAACAGTAGCTTTTTAGTTAAAAACCAATAGCCTTTTTTTATATCAAAAATAGTAAATTTCTTTTCCGGAACAAATGTAGCTTTCTAACGTATAAAGCATATTTAATCAACTATGGAAAATTTCCAAAAAAAAAAATGATAAACAAGAGTCATCTTAAGTTAAGAAGGTCTCATGGACACGGTAAAGAAAAGAGATGACAGACACACACAAAGGCAAAATAAACAAGGTGGTGCAGCTAAGAGCAGGAAGTAGAGGCAAGGAACAGGCCTCTTAAGAGAAAGAGGAGGGACTATGGATGTCAACATCAAACAAGGAAAGAAAAGGAAAAGAACAAGAAGAAAAAGAGGACCAAGCAGACCTGGAACAATATGGATAAACACTAAATAAGGTGAGAGGGATAGAGATATAATAGACATGACTTTATGATGCAGTTGCGAGAGAGAGGTTATACACTTAAGAAATCTAAAAAATCATTGAATGGTCTTGAAGCATGGGTGTTTTGTTGACAAATGATAGGAGCATAGTAAGACACGCATGAAGTGGATGATCACACACTCAATGCAATAACATGTATGCCAAATATGTCAAAATACTTCAAACAATGGCAGTTCAAGGAGAAGACAAAGCTAGTTTCAGTCAAGAGGTATACATGGGGATGCAGGCATAGTAAAAATGGTGATCAACCTACATGGACACTTTATCTAACCAAGAGGGAATGCTTACTAACTAGTTTGAGCCTGGGCTAATGCAAGAGGGAGGCTTGGCAAGGTACTATGCAGGTGGCCAAATGCACACGCAGGCCAATCTTAGATGAGTCATTTACACAAATAGCATGAGCAGGCAAGTGGGAAGGCAAAAGGAAGGGTGTGGGGGTTAGAGTTGAAGCAGGCCATGCACAAATCATATACCCTTACTGATTATTTTAATCTTAACAAGTTTCATCAGGATCAGGAAGTAGACCACATAGGACTGCACAGTCATGGTATCACCAACAGGATGTCATGAACCTATTTAAGATCAGGCTGGGGTCGCAATTATTAGCTACAATTTTACTTCGTCTTTCGTGTCATTCAACCAAAATAACTAGCCACTCCCTACCCCCTTTATCCTATTATGTTACTCATCCATACCATTATCGAACAAAGCCTTAGCCAACATCTTAACTAAACTAATTCATTTTTTGATCCTAAGTTCAAACAAAACAGGCACTCCACCCATTACATAGAAATAAACTCCTTCTACCAGCATAATTGGACTTCATTAAGGCAGAACAAATACCATAACATGATTCAACCAAACCAACAACACTGCTTGTTGCCTACATTTATCCCATCAGCACCAAACTTTAGTTCAAGGAAATTACCATAACAACTAAAGCTACAAAATATATTAAATAATGCTAACAACAGACCATTCAAGAACAAGCCAAATGAAAGCATATCCAACTAGACTATCTTTACAACATAACTGGACTCCATAAAAATGGAACACAATGCCACAACATGATCTAATCAAGCCAACAACATTCATCTACTGTCTATGTTTATCACACCAAACCTTAGATAAGCTTATTAATTACCATAATAACTAATGCTGGAAACAACTACCATAAAAAATTCAACCAAATACGCATCTTAAGCATAAAGTATAAATCCTCTTAAGAAAGCAAACACATAAGCTTAAATCTCCAAAATTTCAACACTACCTTGCAGCATAAGAAGAAACCAATCCAGAAAATTTTTTAAGAAAAAATACCAAAGAGAACACTAAAAAATTTAATTCGAAAATTATAATGGGACAAACCCCCAAAAACAAACCCCAAAAATTGTAGTACGCATCTCAGGCATACAGTGTATATCAAAGGAATATGGGACTGCAATTCAGAATCAACTATTGAGAATTGCAAAATAAATACAAAAAAATTATGACAGAAGGAGTACCTGGAGAGAAGCAGACGCAATCAACTGAGCTAAATATCAAATCTACTGGTAAGCGACCTCAATCGACGAACTCGAACAAACTCTACAGAAAATTTTGACCAAAAATCAATAAATCAATTCTAAGAAAGGTGTAATCTTTTCTGGGTAAATGGGATTTAGAATAAAAGACAAACTATTTAACTTCAAAAAAGGAAAAAGAATCTCAATTGAAGCCTCACCACTGCGATTCACATCGTAAAGTGTTGGTGTGTCCGCTGTTCAAAGAGAACCCAACAAGAAAAGCACATCAATATCAAAATCAATTAGATTTTGCAGAGCAAGACCCAACAAAAAAAATCCTAGAACTTTCATACATCTAATATGCAATATTGATTTTATGTTGCTGCTACAAAATGGATCGTATATTAACATTTTCCTGAAATTTTCTTTTCTATATTTTGTTTGAAATTCCTAAAAGAAAAAGCTAATAGCAATAAGCTAATGGTATGGACACAGCGTAGAGGAAGGAGAACGTACTTTGAATGGGTTTGCAATTTTGTGATAAGAGTTGGTGTTAAAAGGGTTTGCAATTTTGTGGTATGAGTTGGTGTTTCAGCGTTTTGGAACTTTGTCTTTTTTTTTTTTTAGAATAAATAGACAAATACTGATTAAAAGAAAAGAGTATAAATTTTTTGGGGGTTTGGCGGAGGGATTAGTGAAATTTTACGGGGGAAAATAACGAGGGAACTAAAAACCGTACCAATAGAATTTTTTTACCCCAAATGTGTTCTATTAGATACATCTGTTGGTACGGTGGACAAAATAGTAGCAATAACTAGAGCTATGGCAACGGTTCAAACACTATTGCAACGGTTTAAGAGTCGAAATGTTCCAGTAGCATCGAAGTCCTATTGCAACGGTTGGAACTGTTGCAATATATGATCTATAGTAACGGTTGTGTGACCGTTGCTAATAAGTTTGTTGCCATAGGCTCATTTTCCAGTAGTGAGATACACCTTCAATGGAGATAGCCAAACTTTCACCTTTACACCTTCTAGGATCGAACCAATACTCTGATACCACTTGTTGGAAATCTAAGGCGGGCCTTTGATAATATCATAGGGCACAAAGATGATGGAAGAGGGAGATAAACATTATGCTCACTTCATATAACTCCATAATAACATTACAAAAAAGGTTTATATAGGTGCTAAAGGATAATTCTAAACTCATACTAGTAAATGCGTTCACACTCTCACTATGAACTTAGTCTTCATGAAAATACAATAATGTACCTAGATATTATAAAAGATAATGAACTTAGATAACATAAATCCATACACTGACCTAGGTATCTTAAAAGTCATGGTTAACACCAACATGCATCTAGTAATTCTGGAACATTCAAAATTATATTTTAACAAAAAACACACCTTAATTGTAACTTTTTACGAGTTTTCTATCTGAACTATCAGGTGTTTATGTTTCTTACTTGAACTATCACAAACTATTTATCACATCAACGTTAGTATTGGCATTTGATTTTCGATATTAAACTCTGCATAACTGATGCAAATATCAAAAACCAAAAGACAACTGGGATAAGAAGACAGCTGGGATAAGAAGAAAAGTTAGCAATTTTTCCATGTTATTACGGGGAAAATAGACATACTTCATGCTCCCTTCTTGTGGGGTTTAGAGATTCCAGTTAGCATTATTTGGGTCCCATATAGGATTTGTTTGGAAATTTTTGGTTCGTTAATCATTTTAATGCTAATAATAACAATAACCATGCATGTGGCAGCCCATTCGACAGTCAGCATTGGAGATGGCCTGCCTCCTCCTTGAGTGGATAGCCCATTAGTGGGGTATCCAGATTGATCAGGAATATTTCCTTTTATTGTTAAAAAGGATTGAAAATTTTATTGATTTTGTTTTCATCCAAACACCATTAAAGAAAAGTTTTTCAGAATTGCAAAAGCGGAAAAACTACTTCAGATGTGATTTCTGATTTTTGCAAAATTTCAAAAACATTTCTACTTACATGATCATATTTGATTCAAGGCGGAGCACAAAAAACTTTGAAACTAAATATATCTAATACATGTGTTGTTATATTACTCTTTGTCTTAAATATGTCATAGAAGCATTTTTGTGAGAATAAAAGGTTGTCATTAAGGATAAAATGAAAAGTTCAAATTTAATTATTTTTAAATTTAACAAAATATTACTTTTTTAAACAGATTAAATAGAAAATAAGTTCACGTACATACGGAATGATTAAACTTTCTTTTTGTGTTTTGAATGGAATTTTCACCGTCACTTTAATACCGCGTCAAAGAATGTCTCTTTTCCAAAGAGGAAACTTGATGTACTTTCTAAATAGTTACACGGGGTCCAAACTTATCACAAACTCTATATCTATAGTGCTTAAGTGTAAAGCGAGTTAATTAATTGAAACATGGTTGGGAACTCTCAGGTATATTCCTTTAACAAAATAAAATAATATATCTTTCACATTATTAAGACTCAAAAGTTGATCAAACTTTACACCTGTTCACCTTACACATTTGTCCTATATAAGCAATTGGTCTTCAATTAATTTAGCACCAACAAAAACAAAGAAAACACAAATACAAACTCTCAACCAAAAGCTCTATGGCAACTACAACACAATTCATTCAAGAAAACTTCCACTACTCGAGAAGACTACTCCTAATACCAGCTGCTACAGTACAACAATACCACCCGGAGACCACCATGGCGCCGCCTCCGGCAGCCGGAATCAGCCATGGCCTAATTAATTTACCACTTGGTGACAGCTTCACCACATTTGAGGCAAATGTTATTATGGTTTTGGCAGTACTTATATGTGCCGTGATTGGTTCGCTTGTCTTGAATTCCATCATAAAATGTATATTTAGTTGCTCTACCTTAGTATTGGTGGAATCATCCTCAAACCATACAAATAATAACCCTTCTTCAGCAAAATCAGCCAACAGAGGGATCAAGAAAAAAGCCCTCCAAACGTTCCCAGTTATAACATACACTACTGAATGGAAATATCCAGGGCTCGACTCTGAGTGTGTCATTTGCTTATCGGAATTCGGAGTTGGAGAGAAAATCAAAATTCTGCCCAAGTGCAACCATCGGTTCCACGTCAAGTGTATTGATAAATGGCTCATTTCCCACACTTCTTGCCCTACTTGCAGGCACTGCCTTATTGAAACTTGTCAAAAAATTGTCATAGGTACCAGTTCTGTTACTACGACTGCAATTTCATCAGCAGCAGTTCAAGAAACCGTGATTAGTATTGAACCTCTCCAACATGAAGGTGCTATACCTAACAGTCAATGTTAGCTAGAAAAATAGGAGTAGTACCTAGACCGTAGTTGATTGACATGTATCACACAGTCAATTAGATAAGAAGCTTACACTTTAAGTTGATAGTTTAATTCTTCTTTTTCTCTTGTCGAAAAAGTTTTAGCGAGCTAGCATGGCAAAAGCGCCAGCGTAGTTTTCCAGTGATACATTACCAGATCTTGCAAGTGTATAAAAAATTAAATTCTGATATCTGTTTCTTTATAGTTAATCTTATATTTACTTCTTCGTGTTAAAAAAAAAATGTTATTGTATTCCAAATTGAGTAACTTTAATTTGTACTAGGAGAAACCTTCGTTTTGCTCTTGACCTCTAAAAATTTCATGAAATTTGAGTTGTCTCCATCTTGAACTCTAAGGAGGTAGCCCGGCACGCTAAGCTCCCGCTATGCGTTGGGTCCGGAGAAGGACCAAATAATAAAGGTCTATTATACGCCGTTTCACCCTGTATTTCTGCAAGAGATTGTTTCCGCGGCCCAAACCCGTAACTTTCTGGTCCATCTTGAATACTAGTTATGTAATAAATTTTACTTATACAAGTTTGAACTTCAGAATTCTACACTAGAGTTTAACTTTAACTTTTATGAATTTGAACTCCAAACATTAAAGCTTAAAATTTTGAAGTGAAAAATGGGGTATTGCCGAGGGAGAAGGCGAAGCCCAAGACAAATTGAAGTGGTATTACTTGACTAGACAACGACGAGAAGCAGAATAATCAATTTGGGATTTGACATCTATCGCATGCCACCGGGTGATTCCAAAGATTAACTTACGGATTAATGGAAATTTAGTAAGTTTTGCTCTTACCATGTATATATGTATTAAAAAAATCATTAGATACTTATAAATATTTGATTGTAAACCTAAGTTAATTTTGTATAAATTAAATTAAGATTAACTTTAAATCTGAATCCATCTCTGTTGCATGCCACCTAACATTTACATATTCATTCATAGAAGACCATAGAGATTCAAAAACTTCATAAAAAATTCATGGAATTGCTATTAAGCAACGTAGCCACTTGCGGGAGATCATGTTATTGCGTGGATTCTCTTGACCGAGAAGAGCACAAAGAGAGAGAAAAAAAAAAAATCGAAGAACAAAACTTTAAGAGTGAATAGTACAAGTGTACAACTAATCCTAGATGGATTCTTGAAAAGTGGCGGTGGCACTTTACTGCACACAATGCTTGAACAATATAAAAATACTGTGAAATTGTTGGGACCCTTTGTTTTTCTTCAACTTATGTTTCCGACAATACTATAGCTAGGTATCGTGACTTGTGAGTACGAATTCACTAGATAAAAGTCTTTTAAGTAATACTCTCTAACTTTCAGTTTATGTGAATCTATTTTCTTATTAATTTGTGCAAAAAAAAATGATTCCTTTCTATATTTGAAAATAATTTACTTTTATGCAATGATTTATAGTCATATAAAATATATGTGATAAATTTAACACCACAAATTTAAAAGTCTTCTTTTCTTTTTTAATCTTCGTGTCCATTTAAATGAGTTCACATCAATTAAAACAGAGGGAATAGTAATTTTCTTTCAATTTTGGTGGGCTTCTACACACATTGGGGAGAACCATTAACGGTTATATATACACACTTTGGAAATACGTATAAATAATTAGCACTTTACTGCTTGAGATAACTAAAGATAAGCAAAGTGCAGGCACTACTTGGTGGTCAAAGCCCAAAGAAGTGTTTTGATATTTTCTTGAATTTGGCTCAGAATTTGTTTATGTTTGTTGCATTCCTTTTAGATATTTAAATATTGTTCATGTTCTTTCTTGTATTGTCGTTTCTTTATCTATTTTTTCTTTGCAAGTAATCCCGCAATAACGTCCATCCAATATTTTTCTTTTTTCTCTTCTTGTTGTCTTTTTGCACTGGATGCAAGTTGCAACTCTGCGTGATACTTGGTATATTAATTTTGGCTAAACCAACTGAGATAAGATTGAAAGATAGTTGATATGAAAAGGATATCACTTGGCCAAATATTAAGAATACATTAAGTAAAACTTCAAACAAATAACTTTGGCATATATATAGTATACTTGATTTGAATTTCTTGTCCTCCTAGCCAATTGGTGAGTGCTTCATTATCTTCCCAGTAGCTTCTACCTTATATACCTTCATCTAGTTGGTGCTGAATTTTAAAGGATACTGATTAATAGATACGATACAAACTTGACGCCCAATTAAGTCGGCTAAATTTTGACCGAAGGAATATTAGTTAACTAAGTATAATGTTTGCCAAGTGAATCTATCTATATATGCTCAAAATGCTTAAATAGTACTACAGTCGGAAAAACAATTTGAAAAGGGACAAAAAGGTGTGCTTGAGACTAAGGAAAATATTTTTCATGAAAATGCTTTTTAGTTATCTGTTTGGTAAATAAATATTTAAAAGATATTATCTCAAAAGTATTCTTATATAATCTACGCAAACATTATGGGGGTGGTGAGAGTGGAGTGTGTAGGAATGTGAGGAAGAGACAAATAGCATGGGATGTTAAAATTTATTTTTTCTACTTCTACCGAAAAAATAATTTTCTTCATTTTTTAAAAATTTTATTTTCCTCAAAAAATGTTTTCTAAAAATTTTAATCAACCAAACATACTAAACAATGCTTTTCCCCTTAGTGCTCCTCTCACCCCTCCCCCCAACAAACACACACTCATACAATCCACAAAATAACGTTGTCTTCCAGATGGCTATGTCGCTTTGTGGGATCCCACCTATTTCGAGGCCTCCACACCTTTATTACAGCGGTGGAGGATCACATTCATGAAGTTATATATGTACAACTGACCTTTGGCCTTGCATATTTCAATCATTTTCTATCACTATATAAGTAGTGAAATGTCATTGCCCATTCTAGGTACTTAGGCTCCACACCCATGTGCAATTTCTGATAAAGAGTTCAAGGATACATAGACACGACATTTATACTGTTCACTCACTTAATTATCTTTCTTTGATTTTGAATCTGCTTTTTAAAGTCAACTATAAGCCTTTCTTTCTTTTGGTTCATTGTCTACTCAAATAATTCGCACACCAACATGGTGGAATTGAAGTGGGCTATGTTGCTCTGGAGCCAGGAAAAATATAAATTGTATTGTGTGTTCTTTTCTTCCTTTAATGACATAAAATATAAAAATGATGAGCCTGCTTCATATGTTTTTTTATTTTTTTAAATTCAAGTCCACTAGGCTTTTGGCCTAGGGCTAATTTTATAAATTTTATCAAAAAAATCCAGAAGTTTGTACAACCGTAGCCAAAAAGGCTAATGAAAAATACAAAATTTAAACTAATGATCAAATTAAGACTTATAACTTGTCTTAATTTGATATTACAAAATGTTAAAAACTTACTAATAGAATGAAATTTGAAATAATTGCACCATAAAGAACTTCTGTTTCTATATCTCACATGCTCTATATTTGGCCCTCTATATGCACCAAGGCAGTACATTTTCTAACTAATGACCAGTTCTCAGTAGGATGAGCATCCCGGGGTGCTAATACCACCAACTAAGAAACAGCCACTAAATAGAAACTGTATGCCCATGTGTACTCAAGAGGTCTGTTGTGTTCCATGTGCTCAATCATTAAGAGCAGTAATTCCACTTCATGTCATTTGTCAAAAGTGCCTCCAACCAGTTGCAATTTCTTCTCAACATCCTGATTGCACTGTGTTTCGCTGCTTGTTGGTATTCCTTCGGTGTGGTTGTTCTGTGGTACCTGTTGAATTAAAAATCCTCCATTTATGTTAGTTTGTGTACCTGCAACCATTAGCAAACAGTTAGTGTAAACCAAATCCTTCACATTCTCCTCCCAAAGGATTTGAGTGTGAGGACCTCCTTTTCTCCCACCTTCCCCCTATATTCAGTCTCCTTAACATGATCTAATTCTTAGATAGGGCAGCTGTAATTTGTCACTGTTCACAATTCTTTTACAGTGGCTCTCCATGTCATGAAAGGAATTGAATTGTATGTCCCCTGTGTCCAAAGCTAAATTAGCCAAGTGATCTGCTAATTTGTTTCCTTCCCTATAAATATGCTCTATCACCACCACTTTTTCCTCACTTATTCTCCAAATTTCTTCCACCATAGTAATGATTTGCCAAGGAATTTCCCATGTCCTTTGAATAGAGTTCTTCAGCAAAAGTGAATCTGTCTCTATCCTTATTTGATCCCATTGATTGTCTTTTAAATACCTAAGAGCCTGTAAAATGGCTAGGGCCTCTGCCTCGGTGTTGGTGCTTTGAAGATCCTCTATTTCTCTGGCCTGTGCTTGTATCACATCTCCCCTTTCATCCCTTACACAAAAGGCCCATGAACTCCTACCCGGGTTTCCTCTTGAGGCTCCATCAGTATTGACTTTTATCCATCCAATATCTGGAGTTCTCCAAGTCACTGGTGTTACTCTTATCTTTGGAGAGTATCTCTGTAATGCCTCAACAATCACACTCCAATTATATGGTGCATACCTAAAATTTTTCCTTCTCACCTTCATGAATTGAATCAAAGTATGCATCACCTGGTAAATGAGTTTTGTGATTGACACCTTCCCTTCATGTCTCATAGTGTTTCTCCTCTTCCAGAGTTCCCAAATAATAATAGCAGGGGCAGCTTGGTTGATGCATTTGACATGTCGTCTACTAGGCATATCCCACCATCTGTTAATTATTTGGGTGACTTGCAAATTCTCAGTATTTATTCCCACTGGTCCACAAAAATATTTCCAGATGGCTTGAGCTGTTGGTGAGTGTAAAAAGACATGGGAGGTATCTTCCACTTCTGGATGTTGACAACAATAGCATCTGGAAGGGAATTTGTGTCCCCATTTCTTCAACTTATCATCCAGTGGTAGTTTGAACTTCCAAAATCTCCAAATAAAAAAAGATATCTTTATTGGTAGTCCTTTAATCCACATCTGCTTATACAAATTACTGGGGTCTTTTCTTTGTCTGAGCAATTGAAATGCAGACCCAACTGTGAATTTCCCCCTCGAATCTAATTTCCAGAAAGCCTTATCTGCTTGGCCATTTTCATTTGGTGGATTAATGTGCTGCACAATATGATTTGCTAGATCCTCAGGAAGGATTCTTCTTAGCAACTGTTCATCCCATTGCCCCACTTCTGCAGTTTCTTTTACAAGAATGATTGTGGGATCACACTCAAAATCTGGTGGAGTAATATGGTATAGGGCTCTCAGTCCTGTCCAATTATCAAACCAAAAATAAGAATTACCTTGTTGAAGCTTCCACCATATCTCATGTTCCATCTCATCTCGGTATTTAATCATCTTCTTCCACACATAAGTACCTGATCCGCTAGGGGCTATCACAGCATGAAACTTCTTTACTGCTTCATATGTTGAAACTAGTTTGGTGGGTCAAAAATTTAGAATATCTTTTTTCCGTGAAAAGAAAATTTCCACACGATACAATATGTTGGAATGGGTGGCATACTGTTGTAACAACTCCAATTTCACGATAGAAGCACTGATATATTATAATCACTAAACTCATAATTACAATAGCAAATGGAACTAATAAAAAACAACAATAGAAAGAGATTTATTGAAGAAGATAACTAGAAAGGAGATGAGAAGCTTAGACTCTGAGAAAGGGGATGAGAGGACTAGACAGCTTTCTCAACAATACGCATAACCTCCAAAACTGCAGACGACAACCCTTTTATGTTTACTCAACCTTGGATCCCAAGCAAATCGATTGTTGGACTGTCTAATTCTTGGGCCTCTTTGTGGTTTAGCCTCAGGCCCAACAACTTGGCCGTCCTCTGGGCTGTCCGTGTTCACAACAATACTTCCCTCCTCAATAAGAACTTTCGTCGCATTTCGCGTTCTGCGTCGCATACGCTTGTCCGGCGGACTGCTCTGCGACCTTTCAGTAAAACGGCCATAAATTTTCTGCACATATGTCTGTTTGACCTCCATGATATATGGATGGAAAGGCATTTCGAAGGCCTACAACTTTCATTAAGGAAGTTTTCCCAAATTCCCAATTAATTAGGGGGGTTATGCTAGCTTGAAGTGAGGCCTTGCGCAAACTCACACTACTAAAAAAACGGGAAAAAACCGATGCCAAAAACCGACGGCGCACGTCGGTTTTTTTAATGAAACCGACCCTTTACGGTCCGTCGGTTTACATAGCCTCGCTTTTCGAAAACCGACGAACCATGTCGGTTTTTTCCAACGGACAGAGTCGGTTACGTAGTCTGTTGGATTTTATTTCAAAAAATTTAAAAAAAATAAAAAATAAAAAAACCGACGGACAGAGTCGGTTTTTTTAATTTCTGATTTTTTATCTTATACAAAAATAATATATATTTTATGAAAAAAAAACGACGCAATGTGTCGGTTTTTTATTTAAATTTTTTTATTTTAATTAAAAAACCGACACAGTGCGTCAGTTTTGTAAAAAAATTAAGAATTAATTTCCAGAAAATCGACGGACTGAGTCGGTTTTCTGAAAAATTTCCAGCATGCAAATCCTGCATTTTCTGCAACCACACCTGCACAGAAACCAGTACCAAAAGCTGCTCAAAACTAGCATTAAAATTCTCCAAATCAATTCTAAAAGAGCTACAACACATAAAATCACCCTAAGTAATAATAAAAACACATCAAACACTATCTAAAAACATCAAATACGATCTAAATAGACCTTCAAAGTTCAAAAATATTTAAATGTCCAACCAAAAGTACCATTAACTAGTTCTACATAGTTTTAACATAAGTCCATAAAGCATAAAACATAAGTCCATTATGAAATCCAAACTAAAATATAAGTTCCACGACTATATAAATGAACCCTAACCGCTTCCGGTTTCAAATACTTCTTACACCGGCAACGAGAACAAGCACACCTAATTACCCATTCATTTTGAAAAGGGTGAAGTGACATTGCATGTGTGTAAACTTGTCAACAAATTCATCGTGTACACCCACACGATCACTATTGTTTATATTATACATTCACATACGATCCATCTACAAAAATATACGCACAAATTATTGAGGTTATAGAAATATATTTTAACTTAAGAATTCTAACTTAAAATATAACTTAAGAAAACACAATCCCAACCAATTCTAACTTTGAATTCTCAATAACAATTCTAACTTTAATAACTTATGGATTCTAATTTAATATAACTTTTAAAAGCACAATCCCAACCAATTCTAATTTTGAATTCTCAATAACAATTCTAACTTTAATAACTTATGGATTCTAATTTAATATAACTTTTAAAAGCACAATCCCAACCAATTCTAACTTTGAATTCTCAATAAAATAAAATCACCCTAAGTAATAATAAAACACATCAAACACTATCTAAACGCATCAAATACGATCTAAACACATCAAATAATTCTAACTTTGAAAAGCACAATTCCAACCAATTCTAAAAATTGAAAAGTAAATCTAGAGAAATATAATCTACATTTTAGTATTGAGGTTATAGAAATACTATAACTTAACAATTCTAACTTTCAAAAAGCACAATCCCAACCAATCCTAATTTTGAATTCTCAACAACAATTCTAACTTTAATAACTTATGGATTCTAACTTTAATTCTAAAAATTAAAAAGTAAATCTAGTCAAATAAAGTCTACATATTAGTTTTGAGTTTATAGAAATATTATAACTTAATAATTCTAACATAACTTAATAATTCTAACTTTAAAAAGCACAATTCCAACCAATTCTAAAAATTGAAAAGTAAATCTAGAGAAATAAAATCTACATTTTAGTATTGAGGTTATAGAAATACTATAACTTAACAATTCTAACTTTGAAAAGCACAATCCCAACCAATCCTAACTTTGAATTCTCAATAACAATTCTAACTTTAATAACTTATGGAATCTAACTTTAATTCTAAAAATTAAAAAATAAATCTAGTCAAATAAAGTCTACATATTAGTTTTGAGGTTATAGAAATATTATAACTTAATAATTCTAACATAACTTAATAATTCTAACTTTAAAAAGCACAATTCCAACCAATTCTAAAAATTGAAAAGTAAATCTAGAGAAATAAAATCTACATTTTAGTATTGAGGTTATAGAAATACTATAACTTAACAATTCTAACTTTGAAAATCACAATCCCAACCAATTCTAACTTTGAATTCTCAATAACAATTCTAACTTTAATAACTTATGGATTCTAACTTTAATTCTAAAAATTAAAAAGTAAATCTATTCAAATAAAGTCTACATATTAGTTTTGAGGTTATAGAAATATTATAACTTAATAATTCTAACATAACTTAATAATTCTAACTTTAAAAAGCACAATTTCAACCAATTCTAAAAATTGAAAAGTAAATCTAGAGAAACAAAATCTACATTTTAGTATTAAGGTTATAGAAATACTATAACTTAACAATTCTAACTTTGAAAAGCACAATCCCAACCAATTCTAACTTTAGAATGATCAATAACAATTCTATAACTTATGGAATTCTAACAAAAAGCACAATCCAGAAAAAAAAAAAAAAAAAAAAAAAAAAAAAAAAAAAAAAACTAGTCAAATAATTAAAGTATACATTTTTGCACATATTCAACATCAATAATATTACAAAGAAAGATAACTAAGCTAACACAAATACATTGACAAAGAACATGAAATAAAGCACAATCTCAAGCCAAAAAAAAAATGACAACTAAATTAGTCAAATAAAGTTTACATTTTTTTTCACAAATTCAACATTAATAACATTGCAAATGATGTTTAACAAAGCTAAATAGACTAGCATTAGGCCTAAAATCTACAAATAAAACTAAAATTAAAAGAATTTTAAATTGCCTAATTTAAGAGAAACTAACCTCAATTTATTAACTTCAAAATGAGTTTGGGGTAGGTGGGAACGGGCAGCGCAGGCAGCGGCGCTGGGCGGCGAAAAAATGTGCGGCGGCGCTGGCGGAGGGGAGGGGGGCGGCGGGTAGGGTTTGGGAGAATAGGGGTTTTAATTTGGAAGAGGGAGCAGAAATAGGTATGAAACCCGTCTGGTATGAATTTAAAGAAAAACCGACGGACAAAACCGACCCTGTCCGTCGGTTTTTCCCGCACGTATGACCAGATTTGACCCAAAAATTAAAAAAAAAAAAAAAAGAAGAGGAAACCGACCTTGTCCGTCGTTTTCCTAAAAAAAATTGTTTATTATTTAAAAAAAAAACAAATTGAATGGCATATTATTTAAAATATTTTTAAAAATAAAACCGACGTCATCCGTCGGTTTTATTTTAATTATTATTAATTTTTTTTAATAAAACCGACGTGGGACATCGATTTTTTTTGCGGATTTATAATTTCAAAATTTTGCGGAAAAAACCGACGTTGTCCGTCGGTTTTTTAATTAAAAAAATAAAAAAACATTAGAAATACACAAAACCGACGCACGGAGTCGGTTTTTCAAAGTGACGCAGTCCGTCGGTTTTTTGTCCGTCGAATTTTGCCAGTTTTTTAGTAGTGTCACTTGAAAACATGCTCCGCATAGTAGCTTGTGACTTTGCTTTGTCCTAAGACTCTTCTTATGACTTGATTAGGTTTCAAAACACTTCTTACACCTCCCATCTTGGTTCCCTTATATAACCATATTACTGGTCAAACCTTATCCCAAAAATGAGGGATATTACATAGCTAACCGAAAACTGTAGAGATATTTGGTAACAGGTACAAGGCCACCTTCCAAAGCAGGAGCGTGACAAGACTTGCAAAAATAGTAACCTTGAGCAAACACGTCTCTAAAGTATGCATATCTAAGTATTGTGCCTTTTTTTTTGGCAATAAAATGTAAATATTACCATACCAGCAAAATTAATACACCTAAGGAGCACCCCATCTCTCATTCACCAAATCAGGTGTAGAGTAGAATTAGGCCTCAAGAAACTAGTTACAAATTCTATCTATGAACAGACCATATTTCCTAGCAGCTCTATATCCCCGAAGAATGTTTACTCTCTCTCGAACTATCATGTTAATCTGTTAAAGTATACCCTTCATATGTACACTCTGAACTTTGAAAATTCTTCCACTTCTTGCCTGCCAAATATGATATGGCATGGCTCCATACCCTGCTGCCACTATTTCCCTTTTGAACCTGCACCATCGCATCTGTTTGAAATGTTGTAGAGTTCTTTGCACCTCCTTCAGTTGCACACATATACCCAACCAAGTCTCTAACTCATGCCATAACCCTTTTGGTCCATGTACAGTCCACAAATAAGTGTGTTGAGTCCTCTGGTCGATGCATTTCACATAGCACACATGAGTCATCTTCACAGTCCAAACCCGGTCTGAACAACCTTTCCCTTGTTAATAACCTCTTTTGTAATGCCAACCACACCAGTACTCTTTGCTTTGGAGCACGATCTTATTCTAAACCAAATGTGCTTCTTCTAATTTGGGTCTATCCCCTAGCAATGCTGCATATCCATTTGAGACAGAGTACTTGCCATTTGTAGTGAGGCAATACCTGTCTTGCTGATACCATTGTGTTATACTAAGTTTGATCTTATAGAGTTGTTTCCAGTACCAACTACAATCTTTCTTTGGCACAAGACTCCAAACGTCAACCTCTTCCTTCATATAGAAGCCATGCACTCATTTGACCCATTATTGTTCCTTGTTGTGCATAAACAACCATATCAACTTACCAACTGATGCTATGTTCCACAGTCTACAATTTTTCACATTAAGTCCATCTTGCTTCTTTGGCCAGCATAGATCCTTCCATGACACTAGTGCAACCTTTCTTGCCTCATCTGTGGTACCCTATAAAAACTCTCTACATTGTTTATCCACCATTTTCAGTACACTTTGTGAGAGTATGAAAACTGACCCCCAAAATTTATATAGTGAAAACAACGCTAAGTTGATGACCTGAATCCTACCTGCATAAGACAATTGCCTTGTCGTTGTGTCTCTGATCTTCCCTGTAATCTTAATACACAATTGGTGGCATTCTAATTTACTCTATTTCTTGTGATATAATGACAGACCAAGACATTTAATAGGAAATGTGTCTTCCACAAAGCCAGTTATCCATTCACCCAGCAATGAACATACTGGATTTTTCATGGTTTGCAACTAGTCCAGTGGTGGCAGAAAAGTATTGAATAGCTTCCATTATCCTTAGCACTGATGGTTCTACCCCTTTACAAAATATCATTAAATCATCAGCAAATGTTAAATGGGTAAGTTGCTGATCCTTGCACATTGGATGGAATCTAAAATAAGATAACTTGCTCATTCTAGCCATAATTCTAGAGAAGTATTCCATTACCATGACAAAAAGGAGAAGGGAGATGGAGTCACCTTGCCTCAAGCCTCTTCTACCTGGAAAGAACCCACATCCCTCTCTTCACTTTGACAGAAAACTAGGTAGTTGTAACACACTCCATCACCAAATTAGTAAATTTTGGGGGAAAACCAAAACCATCCAACATTTCCCTCATAAACTCCCATTTAACCATATCATATGCCTTTCTAAGTCAATCTTCATTAGCCATCTCGGAGGGTTTGCCTATTATAGTGTCATAACAAATCATGGCATGCTAACACATTCTGAGTCAATGACCTCCCTTTCACAAAAGCAACCTGAGTAGGACTTATGATTGTTGGTAGTGCTGTATTCAGCCTACTACACATCAATTTGGAGATACATTTGTACAGGACATTGCAACATACAATGGGCCTGTACTGGCTAGCATTAACCGGGCTATCCACCTTAGGGATAATTAAAATCACACTACTAAAAAAACAGGTTTTACCGACCTCAAAAAATGGCTATTTCCGACCTCAAAACCTCATGAGGTCGGTATTCTAGAAAAAAATTGGTGGAATCTAACTACCATTCCAGCTGCCCCCTGTCAAGATAAAAACAATTTTATATTCAACTAAAACCAACTCAAATAGCAGCCAACAATTCACCAAACTACTACAAATACAGAAAACATTAAGCTACTTCAACAAACACATATACTACAACCACCAATACATCAAATTCAATTCGAAACTACTTCAAAGTTAAATCAAAACATCATTCAAACATTCAAAAGGGACATTAAACTACTTCAACCTTTGCAAACATCCACAAAACATTAAACTAATCTACACTAAGTTAGTCTACAACACTAGACTACTTCACCCCTCGCAAACATCCACAAAACATTTACACAATCCACAAATCCACCACAACATTAACATTCAAGCATGCCTTTGTGTGTTTGACACGTGAGTCCCATCATCATCCGCACCACTAGATTGAGTATAGGGTTACGAGCATCATCAGCACATGAGGGAATCCCCCTCGAAGCAAGTAATGCGTCTAATTGGGCTCTCATACCGTCAAATTGCATATCCCTTCGCCTCTCCCTTTCCTCAGAGGCCTGTAGTTGGCTAGATAGTGTTGACACCCGATTTTGTCCCGTTTTCCTCAAAATATTTATTTACGCTTCTGATATTTTGGCAACTTTAAAAATTAATTATTTATATTTTACTATAATTATGAGCTTTTATTAATACCGGTGTTTCATTATCCCATTGTGTTCACCAGCTATTATTATTTTTATTATTATTATTATCATTATTACTATTATTGTTATTATTATTATTATTACCGGTATTATTGCAATTCGCATTATAATCATTTCAGCATTTATACCATCTTATGCATACGCATCACATTTATTTTGTGCAGTTAAATAATAGCGTTTATTTACTGATATTATTGCGCGACTATTACGACGTCATATAATTAGATAACATTTTAATTCAGCCCATAATTAATCCTAAAACTATTAATTCAGTCCATAATTAATCCTAAAACTATTTGGGCTAAAATCTCAATCCGTTGAAGTCAGCCCACCATTCGGATCGACCCAGCCCACTACCCAATACCCGACCCGGCCCATGACTATTTTCCTAAAACCTAACGTCTATCACCAACATCAGCCGCACCCCCTCCCCAGCCCTTCTCCTTCTCTCTCTCTTCCCTCCATTTCTTGCAAACCTTAAACTCTCTTTAGCCATGGACAGATCTGTCCCTCCCATTTTCGTGCAAAGTAAGCCTGTCGATCTCTCTTTCTCTCTCGTGAACAGCCCTGCGGATGACAGAGCCAAGTTTGGCTTCATTTCCCCATTGGAAAGTTTGACCTTCACATCTAAAAAACCAGAAAGGATCTGTCCCTTTTGAGCGAAGTCTGAACCAATCACGTGAAGAAGACTAAAGAAACGTTCGGATCTGTAGGAATTTTTTAATCAACTTTGAATTGTTTTTCTTTGATTTCAAGATCCCGCCCAAAATCTAAAAACCCTAGCTTGTCCCTATAAATTCGAGCATTTTCTACTCATTTGGGGGAGGGGGGAGCCGCCATCGAAACCCTAAAACACAAGTCTCTTCTTTAGTCGCCTGGAAACTCCATAGAAATTAGAAGCTCTTTTGAGCCGTTCAAAATTCCAAAGTTTTAGTATTCAGCAGTCGGACAGTTTCTGATATCGATTCCCAAAATACTAAACATTTTATTCTCTTTTCGCCGTTTCGAATCCGAGTACGTGCAAACTCGGAGAATCTGAAGTGTTCGAGTGGAATTGGAGACCTCGCACCCACTTCGCTGCACCCAAGAAAGGTAATTTCTTCCTCGCCTTAGTTTATTTTCATTTTTTTTTTGGTTCTGTTGTTTACGAATTCCTGTAGATTAGTTTAGTCTTAATGTTGTTTGAGTTAGATAAGTAGTATTGCTTTCCTCTATTGCATTTTCCATTCGTTTCACACGAAGTAGCATAAGTTCGTTTGTTGCTGTTTTGGTTTCCGGGTGCCATTCTGTTTTAGTTTGCTTAATGTTTAACGTTGTTATTTTGGACTATGGGAAATCATAATAATAAAGTACAACATGAAAGTATAAAGCTACTGCCTTGGCTTCAGTTTCGATTCGTCTTGTATGTTCTTTTATTCTTCTGTCTTGCTTGAATAGTGATCTTTATGAATCTCTCAAAGGGTTATGAATTCTGCGTTTGTTTGGAATTATTTGGCTATTGTCATTTCCAGTGATGCATTCGTTTTCCAGAAAACTATTTATGGGCTTTATGAGACTTTTCAAACGATTCTCGTTATTTTTTAGAGCTTTGGTTGTCTTCAGAATTTTCTGGGCTGATTAGTCTAGGATAAAAATGGATTTTTCTTTTATTTATAGTATAGTTAAAGTAAGGACTCTCAGATATGTTGAGATGATTTTCATAAGCGTGCCATTTTGATAAGCTTGTGTGATAAGGCACTTAGTTTTAAAAGGCCGTTTAAAAAATGTGTTTTTATGTTTGCCCAGATTAAATGGATCTATGAGCTTAGAGCCTTCTCCTAAAATTTGTTAAGCTACCTTAAGTTCATAATTGCTTATTGGTACATTTAGTTGATGCATTAAGAATTAAAATTTCCACTTCGGGAACTTCAGAGATAGGAAATCCTTGATTACGTTACTTAGCTGTTTAAGATGACTTGTTCCTTAAAACTAGTAGCCGGGCAGATGTTCTAAGATTAAGATTGCAATCCTTAGTCATTAGCCTTTTAATTAATTGCAATTCTGTTTAGAATGATGTCTGCTTTCCCCTTCTTCTTATAATCTGCCTCTGCTTGGAGTTAGTATGAGAAGTGAACAGGAGAAATGTTTTAGGTAAGGTTTGCTATTGTCCAAGATTGATGAAATTTGGAAGCTGGTGATTGTCTAACTAAGTCTAAATCTTGTATACTTCTCCACATATGCTATGACCTGCTTGCCTTCTCACTTTGACTGTTGCTGGACTATGCCAATCTATGCGTACTGATTCTCCTTTGGCTTCCGCATGACATCCCCTCCTCTCTTGACATGTCTCTTGGTTTGCTTCTACTTCCCTGCTCATTCCCTTGGCTGTATCGCTATTGCTGCCTGCCCTATAGGGTTTCTAGTCCTTCCCTCTCTTAAATTAGAAACTTTCTGAGTTTGAATATTACTGTTTTAAATGGCAAATCCTGGAACAGTTATGCATGCTTCATGCCTGTTTTCAGAGTTGTTTTTTTTCTTTTCTCAGCTATGCTTGGCTTCCCCCTTTGTATTTGATTTTATCATAGTCGCACCTGTATTATATTAAGCCTGTTTCGTCGATACCTCGAGACCTCCTGCATTTAGCTATATTATATCTATGGTAATCTGCTTTCCTGCTTCGTTTAGCTTCAATTAAATAGGATCAAAATGTTTTATGTTAATCCTCAAACCTGTAGCTATGCTCTGTCCAGTATGCTCCTCTTGTTGTGCTAAATCCTTATTGATCCAGTTTAGCTTTTAGAATTCTGTACTTCCTCTGTTAATTCAGTTCAAACATGCTCTTACATTACCTCACTAAAGCATATTGTGTTTTCCTGCACTTGTTTAAATTTTATATGTTCTTATATTGCAAATATACCATGTTCGATTATGTATATGTATGTATATGACTAGTATACCGTAGTTAATACATTTATGGGGAAATTAGTGGGTCATTATGGATTAAGCTTGAACCCTCCCCGGTGTTAGCCATGCCTGCGATTCATGAAATCTTTTGGAACTTGTGCAACATCGGGAAGACGGGGGCAAAAGCTTTCCGATATTAACCTTCTAAGTATCCGTATGAATGTGTATATATGAAATATACTCAAATATACATATTATATACATAATCCACTGGTCCGTTTTTTTTTTTTAAACATTATATATGTTTAGCCTTATTTATTGGCTACTTACTAATCCTTATATTTCTTTTATGCATGACCATCGCATGCGAGTCCGAGGGACTCGTTCTTCTTCCGCACTCGTGTTGGGCGGAAAGCCCAACATAATCTCGCTCGAGTCATCTCTGCCTAGCCCCCAGTCCGCAGCAAAATAGAGAAACATAAAATTCTGGGTCAAGGCCCAATAGACAGGAGCAGATCGCAGCAGCCCAAAAAATGGGCTGATCCATTCCCAACAGCAGACCGTTCACGGCAGCCCAAAATGGGTTGAGCACATCTCATTACATTTTTTACACCTCTATTTTATTTTATCGCATTTAACTTGTATTGTTTTGACTAACACTTCATCTTACTCTTGTTTTTACTTAGCTTAGAGGAATTATAGGAGAATTAGCATAGATAGTTTTAGAAATAACGGGTAGTTAATTTAAAGGGAACTAATGATTAATGCCACAAGTTTCATTCTCTTCTATTTATGTTTAAACTATTTATGGTATTTACAATATTTATTTTCATGAGAATAATTGATTTTTTTTTTAAATAGTATGACTACATATTTTGAGCTAAAGGAATCATGATTTATGCTTACTATCTTAGAAAATTTAAATGTTGCTAATACGCAAATATAAACTCAAATATATTTTATAAATAACTCTTCAAGTTTTGAGTCAATTACGCATATTTTTAAAGTATAGTTAATAAAAGATAAAGAAAACTCTCATCAACTATTTTGTATTTTTGTTCATACTCCTAAATCGCAAAATCAATTAACACCTCATCATTTGGTTTGTGTCAAATATTTATTAAAACATTGCACAAACCCGCATTTTCTTCTACTTATATGCAAATTATCATCTTTTGCCAATTTTATTATTATACTTTCATTTAAGACATTAGCAACGTTTATAAGCTTTATTTTAAAATCTCCTTTATACAAATTATTAGTCTTATTTTAAAATGGCATTATTATATTTTCATTTAAAGTCTTCTTTTATAAGTCTTGTTTTAAATAACATTTTTATTTAAAGCCTTAGCTTATTTTTAAGTCTTATTTTAAACAGCGTTATTATATTTTCCTTTAAAACCTTAGTAACATTATAAGCCCTTTTTTTAAAATTTAAGCACCTTATTTAGCATTAATTAATTAACCTAAGTTTGACCGGATAATCGTAGTTAACGGATCCTAGAGGATGTCTAACCCCTTCCCTTTAGGATAATTAGAACCCTTACCTAGAATCACACTGATTAAGCAGACTATTAACGGAAGTTTAGTTAGCTTTACCTTAGTTAATGATTAGGTGCCCTAATTCACCTTTAAAATCAATTAGGTGGCGACTCCTTAAAATAAAGCAAAATAGGAATCTCCAATATGTTGTACTCTACTTTAACCCGTTTAAATGGGGTATAACAGATAGCTCAGCAATCTTTTGCTCCATGGCCATGGCACTCACTCTATCAAACGACTCGGTATTGGAAGAATATAGGCCTTCCAGGGGCGACCGGTATTGACGAAATGCACGATGTGGCATTCCGTAAGCAGTGCCAAACCTAGTAGGACCACCAACACTCTCAAGCCACCTTTCCTCCATTTGTTCTTCTGGCAGCTGTGTGTTGGGTGGCTGAGTACGAAGAAACTCCGCCTTTGAATGTTGATATTGATTCTGAAATTAGAAAGTAAAATTAGCAACCAAGTTAAATCTCGAATTCAACAGAAAAAACTATCAAATATTTAGTAAACAACCAAAATAGAACATGGATGAAATCAATACTACTAACAATTCAACTAAAAGATGGTTGAAATCATTTGGCTAACTTCTTCCTGATGAAAATAGTGAAAATAAGAAAAGAAATATGTTGAACCCGATTTTATTTGACTACATAAACCATAATCAGTATTGATACCATCATGTAAGTATTTTCAGTTCACTTAATTGTTTCTCAATTTTTGGTGAATTATATACTATTTTGCATATTAGGCCATTAGCTGAATGTTATATTTGATCATTGAAGTTTTTTTTTTTTGGGTTATATAAATGTTTATTGTGGCAGTGACTTTAAAAAAATATTTGTTAACTACTAATTTTACTCTTCACTTTATTATCATGATTCCAGCCATTGTCAACACAAGCATATTTTCCTACTAAAATACTGTCAAGATGATGTGAACTAGTACTTATAGATTTAAAGCCTCATAGCCATTCTTTGATTACACAGTTCCATTATTTATCTTACCGCTGCTCTACTTCTGTGATAGAAGAAGATCCACTGCTCAGTGATTAGGAGTTGATGCAATGGAAAATATTTTCTCTCACATGTGACTACATATTCAGTTTACTTCAATCCATATACAAACTAGATGAAGTAGATAAAAGGAAGCTTACGTAGGTCCGCTCAGCCCGTTCCTCACACCACTAGTCTGGATCATTAGTGTTTGCCTTCTTCTTCTTCGCGTGAGTGATCTTAAACGCCTCATCTTGAGGCACTGGCGTCCCCCGTTTTAGTTCCTACAAAAGAATCAATTGATTAGACATAAAGAAAATAAAGTAAATTCACAATCCTACAAGTACTCTTAAGGTAGACTTGCCAGCTTCCTCCTCACGGCGTCTTGGCTCGTAGCCCCACTAGTGTGTAGGGAGCCACCCTTTGTCGAATTTCTAGCCTTCTTCCCTATGTCACTTAGTTGTAAGAATCTTTCATTAGTTGCCCAGTAATGAAGTAGCTTGGCATAGTTTCCAGGAAGGATCCACTTAGGCTTCTTATTAGATTCACAAACCCTTCCTAACATGTCACTTAGTAAGCGCTGAGCTTTCTTCTTGAAGTTTTGGGCTAGCTGTGTCTCATGTTCCGGGCGCCAGACACATTTTTCCTGCAATGAAAAGTAAATGAGTTTATTAATAAGGAATCGATCAATATAACTGGATTGTACACTTAAAAATAATAAATGCATATACCTTAAATGCATAATAGATCTGTCTCTGGCGATTTGGTGACATCTGGCCCCAAGTAGGTGAGTCTTCAAATAGTTTTTCTATCTCATTCGTAAGGAGTCTTGAAGCTTTGTCTGGTAACCAACTACCAAAAATATAAAAATTAAACACTTAGAATTGATTTAGAGCATAATCTTTTGATAAAGGCAACTGGTCATAGGAGCGCTTCTAGCAGAAGGAAACTCATACCCGTATCCTGCAGGCTCGATGATCAGCTGCCCTAATGAATCATAAGATTCCAGTTGTGAAGCACTTAAACCTCCATGTAAGTCATTCGCGGTAGGAGTGTGAGGCGTAGTACTACTTTCTGGAATTCAGGACCCGTAATATTGTACTGTTCAATAGATGATGAAGAATGATGTGATGCAGTCGGACTAGGAGTGGTCGTCGGAGTACCACTAGGCGTAGCCTGCTGAGATCCGGAAGTATACCGACTGAAGCCCTGTGGGGTAGGATAACCTGGTGTGGACATCATCGAGGGGCTCTGGGGAGGCGCCTCAGTAAAGCCCTCGCGTGGAGCCATATAGGGCCGACCAAAGCTGTATGGAAGTGAAAGACTATATGCAATGTCGTTCATGAGGGGATCATGAGGCAATGGAGCACCGCGTGGTGGGAGATGTGGAGACGGGCTTCTATCTCTAATCACAAGGTTTTGTGGTGGTCTATGGGAAACCCCCATCTCCTTAGCCTTCTTTGTTTTCTTACCTTTTTTTTCACCTGCCATCTATACAATAATATGTGTAAGTATCGCAAATATAAATTAATCGAAAAGCAATACATAGTAGTAGTAGTAATACATGCTTGTTACTCTAATACACTTTATTAGATTTGGATACCAAAAAAAAAACACGCTATAGTTCAAAATGCAAGCAAGTGGCAGATTCAAAAAATATGACACGAGATGGTGCTTGGCTGTGTTCATTGGTTGAGGAGAGTATCGGGTGAAGTGAATGAAAAGGTGCATAACTTGATGTTTGGACAATTTGAAAGAAAGAAAAAAATAGACAGCAAGGGTGAATTTAAACATTGTGGACAGACCTGGTTTTTGGCTACTGGTGTGAGAAACAGTTGGAGGAGAGTGTGGTGTAAGAAACAGTTTTATCATCATGCTCAAATCCTTTGGGAGGAGAGTATGGTGATATTTTTTTCTACTAATCTAATGATTGTTGGTTACATCAGCAACTCACTAGGCAAGATTATAACACTACACGCAGCATCTTTGCAAGACTTCATCAGCTGGATAGTGTGGAGGGAACTTAGGAAATTTGCAACTCATAATATATGGAAAAACAGAGATATCAGTTTAGCATGGACAACAATAGGTGGACAGGGAAGCTAAAATATAACTGCATCACTGATCTTTAAATGAGGAAATGATGTGGTGTAGTTTAGATTCATTCATGAAGCTAGTGCTGAATGATATGCAACTGCAAGGCAGCAGTGCATCACTGCTGGGGCACAACATTGTTGTTTACAGCAGCAAGGAAAAAGCACATCATAGGAAGTTGTTGAGGCACAACATTACTATAGCCTTACTCCTAATGGCACATATTCAACTACGAGAAGTTATATGCAGTTGAGGGGAACACATAGGAAGCTGGAAGTGGCAAGTTTTGTGTGGACTTCAGTAGCACAACCAAAGCATAGGTTCATCATGTGGCTAGCAGTTTTAGGCAGGCTGCTAAAGATAGACTGTTGAAAATGAAGATGATTATGGATGATCCCAATTGCTGTTTGTGAGAGACTCAGATTCTGGAAACTAGCTCTCATTTGTTTGTAGACTGTCCATGGATAATTGAAGTCAGAAACGAGATGATGCTTTAGACAAATACACATATGCAGGTCGGGACATGAAACAAGTACCGAAGACTATTAAGCTGAAGCGCTGGAAGAAGTTTCAAAAGGAGTTGATGGCTGCTCTATGAGGAACTGGGAGCAATGGTATATCATACATGGAGAGCCAAAACTAGTAAGATTTTCAGAGTAAGAACAACATAAAGATCAGAGATAATTACACAGATTTAAGAGGAAACTGTACAGAGAATAGAGTTGCTGAATACATCAAAGAGGGCACAAAAAAGTAGGATATTCTTAAATGGGCTACTATGTTTTTAGGTTGATTTGTCCATTCTGCACATATTGTAACTAGTTATGTTCAACTGCTGGTTTTATTATGACAACAAAAGTTTAGGCATATGTCGATCTGTAACATCTTCTAGTCCACATTTTCAGTGAATTTTTTGAAAACCCTTTCAAAGAAGAGAATCTGTAAGGCATATACTGAACAAGAAAGACATGCTTAGTTATTATTGACTATGTGGATGAGAATTTTTACATATAGTGAAGAGATGAATAGAAGAAACAAAGGAAACAGAACTGTTAGCTTGTCCCTAAGGGCATAAAATCTTCCTGGAAATATAATATTTAGGCCAGGTGCAGGTGCCAGTGGCAAGGAAACACCTGCAGTGTGCACAAAGAGATCTCCAGCTGGTTTTTCTTCAAGGAAACTACAGCCAGTAGTAGGCAAAATTGCTGGTGCAATTTTCAGCAGGAAGAGACTTCATCTGCTGCATCAAAGTAGTTGTCCGACAAAATGGAGTTTGAGTTAGTTGTTATGCTTTGTACTTGGATATTTAGTGCAAAATAATAATAACTTACTCATAATATCGTTGAACTTCCGGGCAATTTAGCAAGACATGTATCGATGCAGATTTAGACTCCATATCATTAAATTGTCTTGTACGTTTTTTTGAACCTGAACCCGGTTGATTGAAGATTGATATTGGATTCGCTAAAGCATCATTCTCACCTCCTTCATAATGTCGATTGGGTCTAATTCGCAAGCATGGCACATCATTCCCAAAGTAGTAAGAACAGAAATGAGTTGTTTCCTTAGCAAGGTAGGCTTCGCAAATTGATCCTTCAACTCTATGTATCTACTTGATACCCCGTTTAGACTTGCCAATAGTTCTGCATAATATTATTTTAAGCATGATTTTTTTAAAATAAATTAGTATAAATAAAAATTTACACCTATTACCTCTCGAAGGGATACATCCAACGACAATGAATTGGGCCTCCGAGTCGAGCTTCCTCCGCAAGGTGAATTGGAAGATGTTCCATCACATCGAAGAACCCCGGTGGAAGAATTTTCTCCAACTTACTTGTTATTACAGGAATATTCTGATGCATCCGATCTAGGTTGTCTACCCTCAACGTACTGGAACACAAGTCTTTGAAGAACAAACTAATTTCTGTCATAGGCTTCCAGATTCGGGCAGGCAAGCTACTAAATGCAATGGGGAGTAAAGTTTCCATGAAAACATGACAATCATGACTTTTCATCCCATGTAACTTTTCTTGAGCCATATCAACACGTTTTTCCAAATTTGATGCATACCCATCAGGCATCTTCAAGTTCTTAACCCATTCACAAATCTTTCGCTTATGATCCATTGTGAATGAATAACTAGCCTTAGGCTTGAATACCTCGTTCCCTTTGTCCTGCAACCATAACTCTTTACACATACAATATTCCTGTAAGTCCAATCTTGCCTTTGGATTATCTTTTGTCTTGCCCTTGACATCCATTACTGTATTGAATAAATTATCAAAGTAATTTTTTTCAATGTGCATAACATCAAGATTATGCCGGAGAAGATTATCCTTCCAATATGGTAATTCCTAAAATATGCTCTGTTTGGTCCAGTTATGTGCAAGCCCATACCCATCGAACTTGTACGGTGGTTCTTCAGTAACTTTTGGAAAGTTCTCAACCCTCTCCCAAATTTCCTCTCCTGAAAGTCTTGGAGGTGGATAGTTTCGTTCAATTTTGTTCTTCCTAAATGCATTTTTCATACTCCTAAACTCATGATCCATTGGCAAGAACTGACGGTGACAATCAAACCATGAATTTTTTTTGCTATGCTTTAAAGTGAACGATTTAGTATTCTCCATGTAGTAAGGACATGCTAACTTTCCAGCTGTCATCCACCCAGACAACATCCCGTAGGCAGGAAAATTATTAATAATCCACATTAAAGTGGCCCGCAAATTAAAATTTTGCTTCAGAGAAACGTCAGACGTCTCAACCCCTTCAACTCACAACATTTTCAACTCATCAATCAAAGGTTGCAAGTATACATCAATCAAAACTTTTGGATTACGTGGGCCAGGAATGATGCAAGTAAGGAATATATATGGACTAGTCATACACAACTCAGGTGGAAGATTATATGGTGTTAAGAAAACAGGCCAGCAAGAATATGGTGTAGCAGAAACTAAATGTGGAGTGAATCCATCGGAACATAAACTCAACCTAATGTTTCGTGGTTCAGCCGCAAAGTCTGGATATGTTGTGTCAAAATGTTTCCAAGCCTCTCCGTCTGATGGATGACACATAACACCAGGCGGCCTTCTATTTTCACTGTGTTATCTCATATGAGGAGCAGAGCTATTTGATGCGTACAACCTCTTTAACCTTGGTGTAAGAGGTAAGTAATGCATCGCCTTAACGGCAACCCTCTTCCCGCTATGAGTTCGCTTAAAACGAGCTCTTCCACAAAACTTACAAGATTCTAGACCTTCGTCATCCTTATAGTATAACATGCATCCATTTTCACAACAATCAATTCTCATCAACGAGAGTCCGAACTTAGACACTAGTCTCTTTGCCTTATAGTAATTTTCAGGTATCTCTAAATTCGGGTCAACTAATTCATGTATAAGGCCAATCACAGCATCCATTGCACCTTGAGGAACATTCCAATCTGCTTTGATGCTTAATAATCTAACAGCAATAGACAATTGAGAGTGGGGACTCCCGTCATATAAAGGTTGACTAGCCTTTTTCAACTGTTCAAAAAAATGACTAGCTTCTTCATTTGGAGCTTCTTCACCATGGTTACCGGATTCAAAATCGGAATGCATCCCATAAGCATCTTGAACCATGTCGTGCATTCTAGAATTTTGGACTTTAGGTTCCACCACCCTACTACTTTCACCAACAACAAAGTCTTGAAATCTACCAAAACTACTATTCATTTCTCCATGACTAGTCCACACTGTATAATCTTTTTGAAAGCCGTCTTTATAGAGATGAAGCTTAACAATCTCTGGATTCTCGTAATTCCTACATTGACATTTCACACAAGGGCACCTAACCAAGCCATGACTTAGAAAAGTTTCAAGTGTCATTGCATAGCCAACAAAAGCATCGACACCGTCTACAAATTCTTGCCTCATCCCCCCTCGGTTTTCGTCTGTCCTATTATACATCCAATTACGAGATTCCATCTACACAAATAACACCAAATTTGAAATTGTTAGGGAACAAATTCAATGTTTAATTTAATTCAATGTTCAAAACCCAAATCACCAGTTGCCCTAATTAGCAAATTAAAGCTTCAGACTGGGAAAAACTAACTAGGACAATTTAATCTAAGAAAACTTCAAAATTAATTATCATTTATTTACCTTTTCCATCCTTTACCGACTAATCTTGTTGGAATAGTAAAGAACGTCATGATTCTGGACTTATTCTTGAATTTTCATAAAGAAAAGAATCATAGCCTGTAGACTACTTCGGTACTCCATTCTTTTCTTTACAATTCAACAACTTTAATATCCTTCATTAATTATTTTCTTTTTATATTTATTTTTTTGTCAAAGTCCTACACGAACTTTACTAATATGACAAAATAGTCTATTGTTTTGGCCAGTTAATGATGCCATCATGCCCCAAATAAAGTTGTACAAAACAATGGAAGACAAAAGACAGCAAGATAACAATTACAGTGTTCCTAATTCCAAATTACATGATAAAAGACAGCAAGATAACAATTACGGTGTTTCTAATTTCAAATTACATGATGAAAGACAGCAAGATAACAGTTACAGTGTTTCTAATTCCAAATTACATTAAGCATCAATTCAACAATTAAAATAGAGAAAGCACATTTTGAGATAGGAAAATACACACCAGAAAGATTAAGGAGGTTGTCTACTAATCGTCAAAGTTGTCAATAGAGGCAGAAGCACAATGATCTCCTAAATCAAGCACAAACAACTGAGAAAAGAAAAGGAAAAAAATAAGGGAAAAACTGGGTCAATTCCAGCCAAGGCTTTAACATTTTAGTTAGAGTAACAAAAAAAGGGGAAGTATCTTTGGGAATTAAAATGAGAAAGGAAATTAGTGAATCAAATGAGAAGTTAGGGCTTACCTAGAAGATGGACGGCGTGGGCGTGGGTAGGGACGGCGGCGGCATAGGGTGACCGGCAGGAATGGCGGTGACGTCGCCGGAGTTACTAGGGTTAGAAAGAGAGGGGGAGAGAGAAGTGAGAGGAGAGAGGCAGAGAAACGGGAACGAGTATAATGGGGTCTGGGTGTATTTTATTTGACAGATTATACTGACCTCATGAGGTCGGTATATTTAATAATTTTATTTTTTATTTAAAATAATACCGACCTCGTGAGGTCGGTATTCTTTTAAATTAAAAATAAAGTTATAACATTTATCATCAAATAAATTCCCGACCTAGTGAGGTCGGTATATTATTTTTTCAAATTTTGGTACAATATTACCGACCTCATGAGGTCGGTTTATTTTTTAAAAAATTAAAAAATACGTATTACGACTTTACCGACCTCATGAGGTCGGTTTTTTTCCGACCTCAACTGAGGTCGGTTTTTTGAGGTCGGTAAAACCTGTTTTTTTAGTAGTGTCATAGTTGCATTTAATTGCTTCAAAAGCTTACCAGTACTGAATAATTCCCGGACTGCTTGGCATACATCTTCACCTATCACCCCCAGGCTGCTTTGTAAAAACCTCCCCCATGATCATTAGGTCCAGGGCTTTTATTGATGTTGATACTGAACATAGCCTTCTTAATTTCTTGCTTGGTGAAAGGTTGTAATAATTCAAGCTGTTGTACTGTTGACACCTTTGGTCCTTGTCCAAAGATTTTTGCATCAACCTTCTTTCTAGGGCCACCATCGGCTCCCAAAAGATCTTGACAATATTTCACAAATATATCTGCCACCTGATGCTGTTCATGTTTCCATTGACCTTTAGCATCCTAAATTTGAGTAATGGTTTGCATCAGCTTTTTTTCTTGATCACAGAGAAAAAGTACTTGGTATTGTCATCTGCTAGCTTAATCCAGTTTGCTTTGCTTCTTTGTAACAACAGAGATTCTGCTGAGAACAATGATTTCCTAAACTTAGCACATAGTTCTAGTTCTTCCTTTTGTATATTGTTATTTTCAGCAGGCCATTCTAACAGAAAAAAAAAACTTATCCAAGTTAATCCAGTCATCTTTGGTGTCAAAGATGTCAGGTAGGAGGGAAGACTTGTTTCAACAATATAAAAGTGAGTAGAATATAGAGAACGAGAAACTACTATTGTCGAATCAGATTGCAAAATGAAGGAGTTCACACACCAAGATTGTCTAGGATCCCACACTTTACTCATAGAGTTAGAGAAGGCACTAAATAAAAACTTGGTTGTTTTAATTCAATGGCCTAATTAATGAAGGATACAAGTTATCAGATAATAAGATACCTAGTGATTACTATCAGGCAAAGAAGCTAGTGTCAGGACTTGGTCCAACTAGTCAAAAAATTGACTGTTGTGTTAATGGATGCATGTTGCATTACAAGGCTGATAAAGATGTCACAAAATGTAGGTTTTGTAAAGAACCCCGTTATAAAGAATGTGTGCGCAAAAAGGCAAGCAAAAAGGTTCCACACAAGACACTACATTATCTGCCACTTATTCCTGGGCTTCAACGACTATATGCTTCAATGAGATCTGCGGAGCACATGAGGTGGCACTATGAAAATCGTAGGGAAAAAGGTGTGTCGTGCCACCCTTCGGATGGAGAAGCATGGAAACATTTCAATGGAACTTATCCAAACTTTGCAGCTCTACTCATACTTCTGGTTATGGAAAGACATAAGAAGCACTCTATAAAACATGCAATAGAGCCTAGGAATGTTAGGCTCGGTCTTTGTGCTGATGGCTTTACTCCTTATAGCCTATCAGCATCACCATACTCCTATTGGCCAGTGATTGTTACTCCCTACAATCTTCCTCATGATATGTGTACGACATCCCCATATATGTTCTTAACATTGATCATTCCAGGTCCTCATAATCCCAAGAAGAAAATTGATGTGTATCTTCAACTGTTAATAGATGAGCTGAAACAATTATGGAAGGATGGTGCACTAACTTATGAGGTGTCCAAGAAGAAAAATTTTCTTATGCGAGCAGCATTGATGTGGACAATTAATGATTTTCCTGCTTATGGCATGTTATCAGGGTGGAGCACAACGGGAAAATTAGCATGCCCAATTTGCATGGAACAATTAAAAGCTTTCAGTTTGAAATATGGAAGTAAAGCTACCTGGTTTGATTGTAACCGCCAATTCTTCCCTCTCAATCATGAATTTAGAAGAAACAGGAATGCTTTTTACAAAGGGAGAAAGGAGAAGTCTAGACCTCCTCCAAGATTAACTGTAGATCAGGTGTGGGAAAAGTTTAGAGGGTTTTCTATGATCACTGAATCTAGTCCATGCAACTTCTATGGTTATGGAAAATCGCATAATCGGACCAAAAAAAGTATTTTCTGGGATTTTTCATATTGGAAGACCAATCTGGTTCGCCACAATCTTGATGGAAAAGTTTTAGCTAGTTAGCATGAGGCCAACGAAAGTGTAGCTTTCCAATGATTCATTGTCTTGCAAGTGTATATACAAGTTAAATTTTATTTCAATTTCTCTTATTAATGACTTATGTTTCTTCATGTCAGGAAACAAAAATCTTTATTCGGGAACTTTAGCAAAGGGAATCGAGAGACTAAAAGCAATAAAACGAAACAACTTTTAAGATGTTCATATTATCTTTTCAAAAGCAATACTTAACATATCATATTTTTGTCCACTGATTTAGTAAGATTATAAATCTGTTTTTGCACAAGGAGAAAAGAAAATGGATACATTAGGGAAAGGGAACTCGATCATTATGTTGCGGAAGTGATGTTTCAAGGTTTCAAGCTATGAATCAAACTTGTCATTTAACTATTTACGGACTTCAATCTAAAATAACCACTATACACATTTACCTACACAAATTGTCAAGTAAGAGTATTTTTGGATATGTACCCTTTTAAAATCCAGGGTCCCAACCAACAGAAGGTAAGAGTAAGATAAAAGCCATTGGAGAAAATCAAATATGCTATACGCCAAAGTTATTTGTTTAAATCATGTAATGTCCTGTATTATTTGGCCAAGTGATATCCTTTTCATATCAGCTACCATTTCCATTTTATCTGAGTGGCTATAGCTAAAATTAAGAAATCAAGTATCATATTGCAACTTGCATCCGGTGCACGCTAACAAAAAAAAAACAAAAAAAAACAAAAAAAAAAAACAAAAACAAAAACAAAAACAAAGACAAAAAAAAAAAAGAAGAAGAAGAAGAATAAATAAACCTTGTAAAGAAGAAGAAGAAGAAGAAGAAGAATAAATAAACCTTGTTGTAATATGGACAGTGCAGATACAGATTCAGGATTTGAAGTTTATGGATTCTTACGAACCTTGAGTTAATATATTGTAATAATGAATTTACAGTCAAATAATTATAAATATTTAGTGATTTCTTAATACATATACAACGGTTAGATTAAAATTCACGTGAATAAGTTCTCCGTCCATGAATGCAGGATTACTTGCCAAAGAATAAAAGATTAAAAAACGACAACAGAAAGGACATGAAGATTTAAATAGCTAAAGGAAACAAACTGGAATTGATTCATATGAAATGCAACAAATATAACAAATTCTGAGCCAAATTCTAGAAAATGTCAAAGCACCCCTGAGTAACTACCAAGTAGTGCCAGCACTTGGCTTTTCCTTCTATTACCTTAAAGAAACAAGAGAATTACATCAATTAATTTAGAGACAAATTAAAATACCAACTTTGTCAATAAATAAGAAAAAGAAATTAGCAAGAATATATATATATATTGCAATGTGCCGACAAGGAAATTCCTAATCTCTAGTTGTTAAGGCAAAGTAAAGTGCTAAACGTCTTTTAAAAAAGGATAACCCTCAAGGGTGAAAAAGACAGGAGCTAAGGAATATCCACATACACTACATTGTGTTGGTGCTTTGGTGATAATGATACAAGAAATCATCTACTCAATCCCACCAAACCAAAAGAAAATAATTAAGACGTTGATTAATCTAGTGAACCCATATCACAATGCCTAGATAAAGTATTGTCGGAAAAATAACTTATAAAAAGACAAAGGGTCCCAGCAATCTCTCATGACCCATACCTTTATTCTAATTGGGGAGGATCGCATTCATAAAATTATGCACAGTGCCATTAAATTTAGTAGGCGTTTGGCTATAGAAATCAAAAATAAATTCTTTTTTTTTTTTTAAATTTTGAAGTTGGAGTTGGAGTTGTAGTAAATAATAGTTTGTTGTTGAAATGTATTTTTTCAACAAGGTTTGGTTGTGAAAAAAGTAAAAAACAAGTTTTGGTTGTTTTTTAAATTTCAAATACAATTTCAAGTTGTATTTGAAATTTTCATGACCAAACACTGATTTTTAAAAAAGATGAAAAAAATACTCCGGAAAAAAGTGAATAATTCTTATGGCCAAACGGGTAGTTTAGTATACTTCAATCATTTCAATCACTAAGCAGTAAGTGCCACTGCCTCTTTACTTAGGCAGCACACCATGTTGGATTTCAGATAAGAAGTTCAAGGATTCATGTACCATGTATAGTTCTTTCTCAGATATTCTTAACTAAGTCAACCATGCTTTATTTTTTTGGCGCATCTCTCCTCAGAGAATCCACACAACAACATGGTCTTTCTGGTGGTGGCTATGTTACTTTGTACCACGAACTAATTTAAATTAACTAATGATGTTGTTTTGTTGTACTGCAATTTTCTTCTGAAGGTGATGTGAGTTAAAGAGGTCTATAAGAACAATGAGAATTAAGTTGCAAATTAGCCTGAAGAACAACATATGAATCCTAGTCCAAGTTCAAAGATATACAACACTGTGTCAGCGAGCTGTTTAAGGAAGGAGTAAATCAATTTCACTGAGGGGTCTTCGTATTTATTTTTCTACTTTTTTTATTTCCTTGTACTCTTTAAGGAAATAAATCAAATAAGTTTTCCGACTATGCTTTCTTTCAATTTTGGTGGGGTTGGGAAGAAGATTTCTTCTATCTTTATCGTCAAACCACCAACACCATATATATATATATAGTGTATGTCGTTTCCACTCTCTAGATGTACACATTGGCAGAACCATTGAGGGTCATATACGTACTTTTGGAAAGACGTTTAGCACTTTACTTTGCCCTGACATGCATCTAGAGATAATAAGAAATAAGCAAAGTGCAGAATTATACACATAACATATAATATATATACATATATTATACAATTTTTATACCGTTGACATATGTTACACCTCGTGAATTTTCGCGTCGTCGTAAGCAAACTAACGTGAGTTCAGAGAGGCTATGATACCCCAATAAGGTCAAGAAATACTTTTAATAAGTGTTAGACAAGTATTTAAGGGTTTCGGGATCAAGCGAATCGAAAAAATTAGGTTCGTTGAAAATTTGAAAAAAACTTGGCAGAAATTTGGACAGAAATTTTGGTCCAACTTGAGAGGGGCATATCTCCTAGAATATAAGGAGTTACAGAACCCATAACCTATGAAATTAAAGTTCAGCGAGTCTTCTTTCCAATGCAACTGACATATCACACTTCTTTGAAGTACGGACGAAAGTACGGCTGGTACAATAAAGTACGTCCCGCACTTTCTGAGCGTACTTTGCAAAAAATTCCAGAAAGTTGGAATTTTTTTACCTCTGATGAACAGTAATCCGTACTTTGAAAGTACGGATGAACAATACCCCGTACTTCAAAGTACGGGGTGAACAGTGCCCGTACTTTCCCCGAAATTTCCTGAAAATTGAAGTCGGTGGAAATTTTTCCTAAGCCTATAAATAGAAGCTTCCCACGATTTAGGCCTCATTTTTCACCCAAAATAAAGCCCTAAATCCTCTCAAAGCTTCCATTAACTCACCATATCAACACAAATCCAAGAGAAATCAAAGATTAAACACCAAGAATCAAGAGAATCAAGTGTGTGGATGCTCACTAGGGTTTGATGGAAGCCAAGAATTCTCTTGGAACTGAAGTTGGGTTTTTTCTCAAGTAAAGTATTCTCATCCAAAGTCCATTCCTATATCACCAAAGGTGAGTTTTGTATTCATCTCATGTTATTAAGAGTATTGAGTGGTTGAATGACTTGGACTTGGGAAGAAAGTAGAATATGAGGCTCAAATGTGGAAATAGTGATTTCTTGAATAGTAATTTGACTTGAATCATAATTCTTGATATGCCATGAGTATAATCATGTTGTGAATGATACTAATGATGTTGAGGAAGTATTATATGAAAATGGATATGGTGTTGCATTGTAGTTATGGTTAAGGATGACTTTGAAAGGGAATTTTAAGAGTTGAATAATGTTTAACTTGAAGAAGTTTATGGATTATGATATTATGGGTGTTGCTATCGATATTTGGGAGTTGTTTATCATATGGAGAAAGTGGTTGGAACAAAAGAAATGCTGCCAAATTTTCGTTAGCTCTTACTCATTTTAGTTTAGACTCAAGTATGCTTCCAATTATCTAATTTTAGTACGAATTCTCTTGAATGTAGAATCGTGAGGTTGGAGGGGAAACGTTTAGTCGATAAAGTTAAAGAGACGTAAAGGTATGTAAGGCTAGTCCCTTTCTTTCAAAGGCATGACTCATATACTATGATTCCTTTATATTTCCATGACTTCCTCATATCCCAAAGTTGAAGGCTAAAGATTTCTAAGATCTTCTTATGAGAAAGGGATGAGATATGTTCTATGATAATGACGATGATTATGATGAGTTTATTCATCGAGATTCTAAAGCTTATGAAATGATGCTATAATAAGACTAATGATCCTATTGCATGATTTTCTTGATATTACTCATTGTTGATAGTCTCACCTCATAATACTAGTTCCTTCAAGGTGAGACATGGCGATCGTGATTATTCCATAACATAATCGGAGGTTACCGACCTTAAGTCACTCCGATAGAATTGTAGCTTTTAATTGGACTCTCATGCATGCTTATTTTTATGTATGATTACACCGAGCCTAGTTGGCCGGGCAGACACCACTTCGGTGGGCGGCTTATGGATGATGATAGTTACACCGTGCCTAGTTGGCCGAGCAATCACCACTAGTGGGCGGCGTGAGATGATTACCCCGGACGCGGGCTAGTGATGATATTATGTTATGTATGTATAAAAAATGTTTTCTTAAAAGGCTAAGCATGCATGGTATTCGCCTTAAGAGGCAGTTTGATATACAGGTTATCTCTTTCCCTCATGTTTCCTTATTGCTTTACTACATTATGGTTCATGCCTTACATACTCAGTACATTGTTCGTACTGACGTCCTTCCTTTTATGGACGTTGCGTTCATGCCCGCAGGTAGACAGGGAGATGAACCGGATACCTAGGAGCTCTATCAGCAGTCTTATAGGAGCACTCCACTTCTCCGGAGTTGCTGCTTGTTGGTATATTTTTTGTGTACATATTTGGGGCATGGCGGGATCCTGTCCCGTCCTTATGATTCTAGTATTCTAGTAGAGGCTCGTAGATACATGTGTGTGGGTAGTAGATGTCTCATGATCTTATTAGTGCATGTTCTGTACATCATTTTGTAGCCTTGTAGGCCTATGTGTATATATATATGTTTGGGAAGTAAATGAAGGCTGTCTCGTAATGATTTTCATGATGAGAACGGTGTATGTTCAGATTGAATGTGATGACAAGTGAGTTAGGTGGTGCTCGGTAGGGTAGCTTCGGGTGCCCGTCATGGCCCTCTAGTCGGGTCGTGACAACATAATTACATTAAAGCTTCAGACACATAATTTTGGCGTACAGTATATATATTTGGATTTTTTTTTCTCGCCCTCCTAGTCTATTGGTGGATGCTTTATAGTTTCTTCTAGTTGGCACGGGGATGGAGCTAGAGGAGCGAAACCGTTCACCAGAAAATTTCACTATATATATAAGGTTAATATTTTTTTCTTAATATCTATAGTAAATAATGAACGCCTCGATGGAAATCATGTCTACATGAAGAATTAGTTAAATACAACGTTTATCTAACGAATCTATCTAATACTCCTTAAAATGCTTTAATAGTATTGTCAGAAAAATAATTTGAAAAGGGACGAAGGATCCCACCTATTTCGGTGAGGATCAATCCATGAAGTTATGCACAACTAACCTCTATAAGTAGTGAAGTGACATTGCCCATTTAGGCTTCACACTATGTGGGATTTCTAATAAGGACTTCAGGATCCTTTGACACGGTAGTTGTACTATTCACTCACTTAATTGTCTTTCTTTGATTTTGACTCTGCTTTTAAAAGTCAACTATGCGTTTTTTTTTTCTTTTGGTTCATTGTCTCGTCAAATAATACACACACCAACACGGTCTGTCTGGAAGATAGTGGCTATGTTGCTCCAGAGCCACGAGAAAATATAAAATTCAACTTTTTTTTTTTTCCTGCTTCAAGGACATAAAACTGATTAAAATGAGAAGGGTGCTTTATATGTTGGAACTGGTTTGGTGGGTCAGAAATAAAAAATTCCTTTTTCCATCAAAAGTAAGAAAATTTCTACACGAAACAAGTCGTTGGAATGAGTAGCAATCGTAAATTTTAAATTTCGATTAACATATTTTCAAGTGTCATTTTGAAATGAAGTAAGGTTCAAATGTGTTGCGATTGGACATTTGTTTTTCAATAGAAGTTTCTTTCATGCATGTGTGGAGAACGTACGCATAAAAATTCAAAATACGAAAATATCATACTTCTTAATTCGACTGTGCCTTCAAGGATATTGTGCTGGATTAGTTATAGCCATGAGTATCATAATATATATTCACACACAAATGGTTACATCTGGTTTTTTATACAAGTAGATATATCCCGTTAGAAATTAGGTGTCTTTATATAAGTAGATCTTCTATCAGTCCCCTCGATCTGTAAAAAAGGATATTTACATATAAATTGTTCTTACCCATTCTAAGGGGTTTTCCTAAATCCAGTCAAAGTTATTTTTGTGATAGGTGGAGCAAAATAAAATGATTTTTAGGTAAGAAAAAAAAAGGATAATGACTTTTTGGTAACGGACACAAAATTGTATGACCACCCATAAAATTTACTCCCGTTTTGCTTATGGTCTTATGGCTCTTAATACTTTGAGCAGTGGCTGAGGTTTTTCTGGGACATGCTGTCTAGTTCTCAGTCTTTCTTTTGCCTTGTACTGATCATCTTATTTTGTTAATAAACACTTTATTTACTAAAAAAATAATTACAGCTACGTAGTTGAATTGACCGAAGATATTAATTGATGTTGCACTATCTCCTCTAAAGACCAACTTGGTGCTTATTACTAGACGCTACATCTTAATCCAGCAATATACAACTTGAAATGGAAAGATGCTCTTAACCCAGCGGTAACCAGAGTTAAACACTAAGTGGTCGTTTGGTTGCTAGTCAAAATAGTCCCGGGATTACAATCCCGGGACTAATTTATCCCATCTATTGGGATTATTTTATACCATTTAAAAGATGGTATAAAATAATCTCAGTATAAGTGGGTTAAGAAGGTATAAGTTGAGTTATTCCAGCACTAATTTTTATACCACGTTTGGTACAAGGTATAAAATAATCCCGGAATAAATCTATACCTTATACCAAACGTGGTATAAAAATTAGTACTGGCATAACTCATTTTATACCTTGAACCAAACGACCACTAAGACTAAAAAATGACAAGTTGTAGCAGTACACTAGGAAAATATAACTTATATTGTGGTTCCAATTATCTATTACATGTTGTTGTTACTTTTCTCATCGATCTGTCTTCAACAAAACTACAGGCTGTCATAGTATACAAAGGAATTGATTAGTCCTTCAATAAATTGTTACTTTGCGGATAAAGATATATATGCCGGAAAGGTATTACCAATATCAAGCTAACGTTATGCATAAACAAGATAATATTTGATTTAACAGGAGAGTATAATCTCTCAAGATTTCCTACCAAATGGGGACTTGTTAAATACTAAGAAGCATTATCCAGGATTTGGTTTGTGAACGAAATCCAGAGGATTACTTACAAACTAAAATTATGAGTGCATGCCATTGGAAAATCCCAAAAGGTAACCAATCGAAGGGAAGATATGAAAAAGCCGAAAAGCTTAAGTAAGGATTTGGTTTTCTCATTAGTACTTCCGGGAACTAATTTTCATTTGATTTTATTTGATTTGACAAGGCTATAATCCTAATACTTCGTAATGCGACGGGTCCATAAAGGGTGGGAGAGGGAAGGGTCGTAAATAAGAGGAGGTTCAATTGAATAAGTGTCATTTTGTGATTTTAATATGCACAAATTAAGGTTCAAAATGAGGTCTTAGTGAAAAATAGAAACCAATATTAGTTCAGATCGATTATTATACTTAGGGCAAAAGTAAATATATTGTAAATTAGTGGGGCAAATTTGAATATCTTTCTCATGTTTATTTTGTAATTGCTTCGTTAGTGAAAAAAGGCAAAAGTAAACCATATCACAAATCGTAGAAGCAAATGTGTGTCTGTTTTGTAACGGTGAGAATATGATTGACCCCTCTTTATAAGGGAGGGCAAAAGTAAACCATTTCGGAAACCACAAAGGCAATTTTAAACCTTTTCTGTATTAAACAAACAAACAAAGAGATGATCCTACTATATGGGACTAAGGAGGTTGCTCAGATGTAAGCACCCTCCACCTCCGACTCAAAGATTGTGAATTCGAGTCACTAAAAAAAACTTTAAAAAAAAAAAAAAACTATATGGGACTGATCAATCTAAGGTATATTAAAATCTCAAACAACTTGAACTAGTTTATTATACTAGAGAACTTAAGTGCCTAACTGAAGATTTGGTCATGTACTAGGAATCTAGAATTGATATGAAAATACGCAGAGTGTTCAAAAAGAAAAGGTTGAAGCATGCAGACGTAGCAAAGGGTAGCCAATACATGATTTACAAATTTATATTTACAAGATGCAAGTAGACTTTTCGTAACGTTTGGTAACACTTTTCCTATTAATAATCAGCATAATCTCATTCGATATGAATATGATGGTAGACGCTTTAACTTTTTGTAAAGTTTCTAGGCGCAGATGGAATAATATAGTAGCATATCAGATTGGCTCGTGAAGTTTCTCTTACAGAAAACCATAAAATTTCGTCGGATTTGTCTCCCCACTTGTTAAATTTTTCTCAATTTTACAGTTTGCTAAGATCAAATGTTTTATCGTTTTATGCCATGTAAATAGTTCATGCTTCGGGTTGAAGATATCATTTTAGGGCTTGTTTTTTCCCGAATACTCTAGGCTTCTAGCTAGTTATACAAATATTATAGTATACCATCAGTTGTTATGCGGTAATAATAATTATTCAATGTAAAAGATTGTTGATTCTATAAGAGGGTAAAAAATGTTAGAAATCTAACGCGGGATCTTGATAATATCATAGGGTACAAAGATGATGGAAGAGAGAGATAAACATTATGCTCACTTCATATCATTATAAAAAACTCCACTCTTACATAATAACATTACAAAAAAGGTTTATATAGGTGCTAAAGGATAATTCTAAACTAATACTAGTAAATGCGTTGACACTCTCACTATGAACTTGGCCTTCATGAAAATACAATAATGTACCTAGATAATATAAAAGACAATGAACTTAGATAACATAAATCCATGCACTGACCTAGGTATCTTAAAAGTCATGGCTAACACCAAAATGCATCTAGTAATTCTAGAACATTCAAAATTATATTTCTAACACTCTCCCTTAATTTTGAATTTTCTTTTCATATCGATTGTTCATCATTCTTTGATGATTTGTGCTTCATTTCCAATACATCCTCTTTGTGTACACCTTCCAAATTGCCTTCAAACATAATCTTTTCATGAATCTAGGTTGGTGATCTAGGCATAACTTTCCACATTCACCAATTGTTTGTTATAACTTCAACTTTTCCAGCAATTCCTTCAAAATTGGCTCATATGAACAATCACATGATACATGAAACGACCCACTTGGCCATTACGGTACTTTTGACCTTGTTGACCTTTTTCCGAGCTTTATTAGCGTATATTAGACTTGCGGGATGGGTGGTACGATTTCCGATGTCATCGGGTGAATATTAGCTGGGACTTTGTGATAATAAGCCTTTTTGGCGAAAATGTTTGACCCAAAGTTGACTTTTTGGTAAACAGGCCATTTTTGGAAATTCATCGATTCCGAGCGGTTTGGATGGTCGTTTATGCTTGTCGGTATGTTCGGTTCGCTTCCGAATGCATTAGAATGCGTTTTGGGGACTTGGGTTGGAAAATTGGTTTTGGGGTATTGGGAGTTGACTTGGTCAACGAGGTGTGAGGTGGTATGCCACGTGGCGTCCACCTCATCAAAAATGTCAATGCCACATGTGACTAGATGTCCATTGGACAACTTACCGGAACAGGGGTATATTTGAACCGAAAGTATAACGGGAGGGATATAATCGGACCCAAAGTATAACGAGAGGTATATTTAGCCCTTTTCCGATAGTACACAAGGGTATATTTAGCCCTTTTCCGTTTAAAATAAGTACTTTTGGGTCCATATTGGGGAGAAATTTTACTTTGTGAGTCGCATAACAAACAATACTTATGTGAGACTAGTTTATTACTTGACAAGTGGATTCATGGATCCCACAGACACCTTTAGAATAGATTTTTAAAAAGTGAACACCAAAAGTCTATATTTTTTCCAATTAGGACGTTTATCTAGAGGAAATTAAAAAGTAAAGAAAGAAATCTGGAAATGGCCATTAACGGCATAGTAGCAGCAGTTATATTCCAACTTTAATGGCTGCAAGGTATGGTTGCTTTTATTTTATTTTATTTTATTTTTAGTTGAAATTTTTTCATTTTGGGAGCCATTTGGACATGATTTTATCTCATGAGATGAAATCATGATATGACATTATAAGATGAAATCATGTTTGGACATGCAATTTGAATTTCTTAAGTTGCAATTTTTTTTATAAACATAAAAACCTCACAAGTTGTATAAACCATCAAAAAATTTTCAATTCTTATACAATCTTACCAAATGAGTAAATCATAGTTCATAATAAAATTAATACGCTACTAGAAGGCCTTTCTAAAATATACAACATCAATTAATCCAACTTTAGTTCTATAAAAAGGAAAATTTAATATGAATAGTAATGTAACTACTCTTTAACATAATCGTCCCACATGGTAAACATGATTGGTAAATATATTTTACCAACTTGCATATTAATATTTAATACCAATGGTTGGTAAACATGATTGGTAAATATATCTATCAACTTATGGGTCTTTTTTTACAAAATATAAACGTATCGGTCAAATTTTACATTTATATTTTTTAAAATCATGATTTCAAATCCCAAATCATACCTTTTTGGATGATTTGGGATTTCATCAAAGCATAATTTGAAATTTCATCTCATGAGATAAAATTAGAGATGAAATCGCATGTCCAAACGCCTACTTAGGATGCAAGTCAAATTCAAAAGCACGAGAAAGTTTTCCTAATAAAGTTAATTGTACTGTTCGATCGGCTGATTTTTAAGAAATTATATCATATCAATTTTCGGTCACTTTATTGTTTGTTGCACATATTCAAATTTAGACTTTCTAAAACCGCGCCAATAATCTTGTTTTCTCTTCAATATAGATATATTTGATAAATTTTTGGTAATTTTCTTAACTTCATCTTACGGTTGTAGTGTTATTAAATGTCTAATTCGATTTATAAAATAATAACAAGCCTTATACTATAAAACACAAAAAGTAACCAATTCTTTTAGTGCAGAATTTTTTTTTTCTTTTTAATCTCGGTTTATAGCCATTTGCCGATTTCTTTTCGTACTTTTAATTTCCTTTTATTTCCTCTAGATAAACATCCTAATTAGGAAAAATATAGACTTTTCGTGTTGCCTTTTTTATAATCTATTCTAAAGGAGTTTGTGGGACTCATGAATTCATTTGTCAAGTAATAAATTAGCCTCACATAAATAATATTTGTTATGCTACTCACAAAGTAAATTTCTCCATATTGGGGAGAGAGGAGGGGCAAAAAATAAGAGGAGGTTTAGTTAATTGTCAGATATCATTTTATGGCTTTTTATTTGAAGTTCAAAATGGGATCCTTAGATTAAAAAAAAAAAAAAAAAAAGAAAGACAATACTGATCCAGATTATTATACTGAGGGAAAAAGTAAATATTTCGTAAATTAATTGGGAAATGCGAACATTTTTCATGTATAATGTTTATTTTTTAACTGTTTCGTTAGTGAAAACCATTTTACAAACTATAGAAGCAAATGCCTGCCAGTTCTGTAACGACAAGGGTATGGTTGACCCCAACTAAAAATGAAGGATAAAACTAAATCATTTTGATAAGCCCAACAGTAATTTTACATTTTTTTTCGTATAACCTTCTCCGTATAAACAAACAAACAAATAGTTGTCTAGTTTTTTTATTTTATTTTTTAAGCAAATTCGCTAGGCGGGGACTGCGTACGGCTAATTTTTTATTAATAAATAAAAAATGAACTTCAAAAAAAAAAGTATAAATAAAGCAGTTAGACCTTACCTTACGAATCCTAGGTAACGATCTAAGGTAAAATCTCAAACAATTTTGAACTAGTTTACTATTAATTACCAGGGAACTTAAGTGCCTAACTGAAGATTTGGTCATGTACAAGAATCTAAAACTGACCCAAAAACAAACATGCATACTGTTCAAAAACAGAAAAAGTTGAAGCACACGTAGCAAAAGCTAGCCAATACATGGTTTCCAAATTTATATTTACAAGACCCAACTAGTACTTTTTATACCAATTTTGACCACTTTTCCTATTAATAATCACACAAGTACAACTACAATCTCAATCGATATGAAACGATGACAGGCACTTTAATTTCCCATACTTATCAAGTACTGTATTGGCTAGCGAAGTTTTTCTTTGTGGAAAATCATAAAACTTAGCTTGGTCAAATTTGCCTCCCCACTTGTCCACATTTTCGCTATTGAGCAATTTTACAGTCTACCAAGATCAAATGGGTATGCTTCAGGTTGAACTGATCATTTTAGGAATTGTTATGCATTAATAATAATTATATCAATGTAAAAGTTGTTATTATGTATTGAATAATACTGCACAAATTATTATACCATGATGTATAATATTATTTTAGATTTGTATGTACGGATTGTCTACTTTAAGAAAATTTTGATTTTGAGATATAACTTCATTCCACGTTCGTTTGTTTCAATAAAATAATGCAGAGATTAATGTAAGCATAAGTTAATTTTGTTAGTATTATTACTACTGCATTTGGTTTTTGATATACACTCTGCATAACTGATTGCAAATATCGAAAATTAATTTTATAATTAGCTGGACTCATAGAATATTACATCAGTAACTACATTGAATAATACTGGACCGAATATCACTGGAGAGGATCTCCTCCCCCAAAAAAGTCCTTTCGCTTGGCTTGTGCGATTTTTTTTTTTTAATCCGGTATCCTGTATACGCATTGAAGCCCAATTATATTCAGATTGACACTACGTAAAATCATTTCTATGGGAAGCTCTCCCTATCAAAAAATTTTATACTCAAAGCTCGAACTCGATACTTCAAATTAAAAAACACCTCATCCAGCACCACATCATTTGGTGGTCCTTTTGGCTTGTGTTACGTGTTGGGAAACGTTTGCGATGGAAGACATGTGAATATATAGCTTTGGGACCCAAATAAGATTTACTTCCTCTGTCCCATGATAAGTATAACCTTAGTTAAAAAATTTATTCTATAATAAGTGTCATTTTAGAAAATTAAGATAAAAATTGACTATTTTTTTTAACTCTACCTTTAGACAAAAAATGACAAGTTAAAGTAACATTTAAATGATAAAGTCACATAATAACTTGTATGGTTGGATTCTCAATTTTAAAAGGATTACTACTTATGCATGCTAGAGAAAAAAAATATTTCATTTTTTATATATAAGGATAATTTAAAAACTTTATATTGCATTATTAATTTTTTTTAATATGTGTATTTTTTACTAAGATGACATTTATTCTTGGGGAGAGAGTATTTGGGATTTGTTCATTAATCATTGTACATAGTGCTAATAGCAACGTGTCAGCCTACCTGACAGTCCGCAATGGAGGTGGCTTGGCTTCTTCTTGAGTGGATAACTCACTAACTTATACCAAGGGTCTTAGTGGAGTATACTGATAGGGAAAATTTCCTTTTATTTTTTCAACGTGCCCAAATTTTTTTTTATGAATTTTTTTCATCCAAAATCATTAAAGAATTTTTTTTTCCAGTTCTTTGCATGTTTTTTCTAATTTTGTGAAAGTTAAAACTTTTGTGTACATAAAAATAGTACTATTTTTGTTTCAATTTATGTGAATTTATTTGACTGGATATGAAATTAAGAGTAAATGAAATCTTTTGAAACTTATATTTAAAATATGTCATCACATTTTTGTAGTTATGAAACTTGTGAAATTTGTGATCTTACCCAATATAATCCCCCAATGAAATTTGAAAAAGATAGAATATATACAAATTTTATCTGATCTTAAGAAAAATACATCTTTCCATTATTAAGACTCCAGAAAGGTTTATCACACTTTACACCTGTCCACCCTATACATTTGTCCTATATAAACAATTGGCCTTCAATTCATTCAACACCAACGAAAACAAAGAAAACACAAATACAAACTCTTAACCAGAAGCTCTATGGCAACTATAACTTCCACACAATTCATTCAAGAAAACCTCCACTACTCAAGAAGACTACTCCTGATACCAGCTGCTACAGTACAACAATACCACCCGGACACCACCATGGTGCCGCCTACGGCAGCCGGAATCAGCCACGGCCTAATTAATTTACCACTTGGTCACAGCGTCACCACGCTTGAGGCAAATGTTATTACGGTTTTGGCAGTACTTGTATGTGCCGTGGTTGGTTCGCTTGTGTTGAATTTCATCATAAAATGTATATTCAGTTGCTTTACCTTAGTGTTGGTGGAATCATCCTCAAACCATACAAATAACAACCCCTCTTCAGCACAATTAGCCAATAAAGGGATCAAGAAAAAAGCCCTCAAGACATTCCCAGTTATAACATACACTACTGAGTTGAAACATCCAGGGCTTGACTCTGAGTGTGTCATTTGCTTATCAGAATTCGGAGTTGGAGAGAAAGTTAAGGTTCTACCAAAGTGCAATCATGGCTTCCATGTCAAGTGTATCGACAAATGGCTCAATTCACACTCTTCTTGCCCTACTTGTAGGCACTGCCTTATCGAAACTTGTCAAAAAATTGTTAACGGTGACACATCCGTTACTACAGCTGCAATTTCACCCACAGCAGTACAAGAAACCGTGATAAGTATTGAACCTCTCCAACGTGAAGATGTTATATCTAATGGTCAGCAATAACTAGGAAAAAAATAGTAGTATCTCGGCTATAGTTGATAGGTACCGTATATGTAACACACACACACTCAATTAGAAGCTTAGATGTTTAGTTTATAGTTTAATATTTTCTTGTTGGAAAAGTTTTTGCAAGCTGTCGTGAGGCCAAAGCACCAGTGTAGTTTTCCAATGATTCATTACTCTTGCAAGTGTATATAAAAATTAATTTTACTTCCGTTTCTTTATAATTAATCTTGTGTTTCCTCCTGTCATAAGAAAATGAGCGATATTTTATTCGAAAAGAAGAAGAAAAAATTGAGTAACTTCGTACGAGAAAAGGACCGAAATCATACATTATGTTTGGATTTGGATCAAAATCATACATATTCTTTCACATCGAGCACTAATAGTACATTATGTTTGCATAAGTGGTGCACTTTTAGTCAAACTCCCAAATATTTTTTTAGAAATTTAACGGAAAAAACAAAAATGCCCCTGAACTTTTAGAAAAGGTATAAAAATACCCTTTATTCATCTATTTTGCTAAAACTACCCCTCAATTCAACTTTTTGGCTCATTTATTCCCCCTGACTAACGGACAACACTAATTGTTTTTAAAAAAAAAAAATTAAATTGCACATGACATTTTATTACTGAAAAATTGATTTATTCTTTTAAAAAGAAATCTGAAAAATCGTTATTTATAGAATAAGGAAAAATAATTTTTCAACACCCGTTTCTTTAAAAAACAAATGTAGTAAGCCTTTTATATATATATAAAAAAAAAACAGAATTGGATTTTCATTAAAACATGTGGAATTTTTTTCAATTTGGAAAACTTTTTTTTAACGAGTAAAACCTTGACTAACGGACAACACTAATTTTTTTCTTTTCAAAATGTGAAAAATTGGATTTTTATAAAAATCTGAAAAAAAATAATTTTTTTATGGAAAAACTGTGTTTAAAAAAAACCCAGAAAACTATCTTTTTTTAAATCTAGAAGAAAATTATGGAATATTAGTTTTGCACATTTTACTTAAAAAAACAATCAGTTTTTCAGATTTAAAAATTGAATTTTCTAAAAATAAAAATGGGGTTTCCATCCGTTAAAAAAAAAAATTCCAAATTTAAAAAAATTTCACATGTTTTAATGAAAATCCAATTCTGTTTTTTTTTTTTTTTGTTTTTTATATATATAAAAGGCTTACTACATATGTTTTTTAAAGAAATGGATGTTGAAAAATTATTTTTTCCTTATTCTATAAATAACGATTTTTCAGATTTCTTTTTAAAAGAATAAATCAATTTTTCAGTAATAAAATGTCATGTGCAATTTATTTTTATTTTTTTAAAAAAAAAATTAGTGTTGTCCGTTAGTCAAGGGGAATAAATGAGCCAAAAAATTGAATTGGGGGTAGTTTTAGCAAAATAGATGAATAAAGGGTATTTTTATACCTTTTCTAAAAGTTCAGGGGCATTTTTGTTCTTTTCCGTTAAATTTCTAAAAAAATATTTGGGAGTTTGACTAAAAGTGCACCACTTATGCAAACATAATGTACTATTAGTGCTCCATGTGAAAGAATATGTATGATTTTGATCCAAATCCAAACATAATGTATGATTTTGGTCCTTTTCTCAACTTCGTACTCAGTTATAGTTTTGGTTTACTATTACTTGTGGTTAGGAGAAAGTCTCATTTTTGCTGTTGGTCCAATAAAGTTTTAATTTAGGGTATTTTTAATCATCGTCAAAGGTTGGGGTAAATTTGACTTTTTTTTTCAAAGAATATGGAAAAAAATGAGTAATTTGTGCAGGTTGAAAGTTGGGAGTTTGGCCTCTTTAAGTAATTAGCAGAGGCTAAAATTTTCGCGAATGACAATTTTCAACCTCCGTAAATTGCTCATTTTATGATAATGATTTTAGATTGGAGTCCTATTAATGACAAAAACAAAAACAAAATGAGTTTAAATTTTGTGTAATGTTAGCTTATAAGTTTATATAAACCATCAGGTAACTTTATAAGTAATCACAGTAGCTTCTTTTTATATCATTATTACTTGTTTTCGACAAAAAAACAAAAACATTAATGAGAAAGGAAAAAGGTCAAATTTACCCCTGTACTTTGAATAAATGGGCAAATTTTTCCCTAATACTTTAAACTTTTTCCTAGCCCTATCGTAATCAAACTTTGCAAAAATATCCCCAATCCTAACGGCATGCTGACTAGCTGCTCAGGTGGCTTGCCATATTAGCCACCTGGAGCAGCCAGTCAGCATGCCATGTGGAAAATATTTTTTAAAAAAAAATATTTTTACAAAAATAAAAAAATTGGTTTTTTAAAAGAAATAAAAAAATAAAAAAATAAAAAAAAAGTATTTGTATAATTATTTTTAAAAAAGTAGGTTTTTTTATAGGATTTGTATTGTTATATTTTGTAAATAGAAAACTATTGTCACGTTTCGTAAATTTTCTTCTTAATATGTATATATACGTACTTTATCCTTCGGAAAATTCAATATCTCCTCGTAGGGAATTCAATTATTTATCAAATATTTAGTTATTAGGCATTAATTTTTTTCCCTACATTTTAATTCATTCTACTATAAAAATGAAAAAGATATAGTAAATTTGTATAGAAAAATCATAGTATAGAGAAGACAAGATGATGATAGATCCCTTAGGTTAAAGATTGTGAGTACCTCACAAAATGATGATAGGTCCCTATATAAAACATACTTTTAAAAAAGAATTATACAAATCCTTTTTTCAAAAAAAAAAATTGTTTTTTATTTTTAAAAATTTTATTTAAAAAAAATTATTTTCCACGTGGCATGCTGACTGGCTGCCCCAAGACACCTGGGCAGCCAGTCAGCATACCGTTAGGGCTGGGGGTATTTTTGTAAAGTTTGATAACGATAGGATAAAGGTGAAAATTTTTAAGTATTAGGGGTAAATTTACCCCTAGTTCAAAGTACAGGGATAAATTTGACCCTTTCCCTTAATGATAATTAGGAGCCCGTTTGAATTGACTTATAAGCTGTTTTCAGTTTTTTTGAGTGTTTGGCTGGCCAGCTTAAAGTCATTTTGTGTTTAAAATAAGCTCAAAAAAATAATTGAGCCCATTTGACTTAGCTTATCTAAAGCAGCTTATAAGTTGAAAACAGCTTATAAGTCAAAAAAAATAAGTTAGACTACCCCAACTTATTTTTTTTAGCTTATAAGCTGCAAACAGCTTATAGGCATAAGCCCATCCAAACAGGCTCTAGAATCCTACTTGTACTGTTAAGCAAAATTATTTCCTAATTTTCTCTCAACATCATCGTCTGATTCTTCAAGCCCCCATCAAAATTATTGAACTTATTCTTCAACGCCTTGAATAGCATCATTATCAAAATTACCAAATTAGAGAGATATGTCACTGCAACCATGACGCCATATATATTTCTCTGTTTTACAAGCTTTAAGTCTTTCATAGGACAAATGCACTTGGTTAACGGTTAGACTTAATGAAACCTCATCAACAAATTATACTTTCTAACTTAGAATTACAGTTATCTTAATTTATTGATCATAATCAAGACTACAAATGAATTTCAGTAGGGTTAACTGTCAAGGCCCTTTAAGCTTCATATACAGTGGTGATAAGATTCAATAAGAAGATTAATCTTTTCAGACCTTATGCATATCACTTGCTGGGCATCAAATTTTCCTCCCAATGGTGGATCTGTTAATTCATTCCTGTCCATCCACTCTACCGGTCTACAGTCCCATATCGTTTTTGTCGTCAGCACTGCCACTGCAGACAGCAAAATCCGTCCAAGTTCCAAAACCCATCCTACGATAGAGAAGGGGCGAAGGATTTGAAGGAGAAGAGGCGGACAATGAAGGCGCACTACAAGAAAATTAGTAATTTATAAGGTTGAAAGTTGCAATTCGTGAAATTTTATCTGCTATTTGTTAAAGGAGGCTAAAACCTTCACAAATTATTCATTTTTTTTTTATAGTGATGGAGTGTTTGAAGGTGGACATAGGAAAGAGAAAAACACTAAATTCAAAAAAAAAGAAAACAAATTAAAAATAATAATTAGTAACCTACTATATCAGGTCATTGTTAGCAGATGGTGTAAAAATATGATATACGAATTATGCACCAAACTTAAACTCGTACAAAATAACCAGCTAATGACAATGGTAAGAATGAATAAAAAAATCAATAAATAGAAAAATTGAGCAAGTTGAGCAAATGTGAACCTTTCACTAAAGGTGTCAACCGGTTCATTGTAACCGGTTTTAACCGGTAATCGGACCGGTTAAATCGGAACCGGTATAACCGGTTAACAGGATATTAGTTTACCGGTCCGGTTCCAAAATTTTTTTAACTGGAACCGGTTAAACAGGAACCGGACCGGTTAAACCGGTTAAAATTAAAAAAAAAAAAAAAAAAAAAAAAAAAAGGAAAGAGCCGTTGGGCCTCGGTAATGGACCGTTGGAAACGGTCCATTTGCAAAAATGGTTGTTGCCAAACGGTCATTTTCTTAATTTTTGGCCTCCAATTTTTTTTTTAACACTTTAACCCCTCCCCCACCCCTATATAAACCCCTTTTAATGAAGACTTAGATGATGATGATGATGAAACACAACCCCCCGAAAATCCCATAGGAGATACAGGTCCTGCACAATCACATACACAAGACAAACCGCCTAGAACTCGTAAGCCAACAGCTAAAGTTTGGAAATTTATGACTAAGGATAGGGAAAACCAATCAGTTACATGTACCCTATGTGGACAAGTATTTAGTTTTAAGCAAGGAACTGGTAAGGATGGTGGAACGGGTACACTAAATGCTCATATGAGAACCAAACATATGGATGTTTGGGGAGAGCAAACGGGTTCAAATGTGGGGGGGATTCAAATGACGATAGACCCACGAACCGGTAGAAATTTTAAGTATGACAAGAAAAAAGAACGCGTAGAAATAGCTAAAATGGTAGCTTATGATTGTTTACCATTTTCCTTTCCTTCAGGTTTGGGGTTTGTTACTTACATTCAACGTTGTTATAACCCGTTATTTGAGGGTATTCCTAGAAGTACTTGTAGAGCCGATGTTATAGATTTGTTTAAAAAATATAGATTTTATTTGTGCCATGTATTTAATTATTTAAATTGTAATGTTTGTCTTACCGTTGATTTGGGTCTTAGTATTAACCATTTAGATTTTTTTGCTATTACATGTCATTGGGTTGATGACAACTGGGTTATGCAAAAAAGAATTATAGCTTTTTTATACGACGAAGGAAAAGGTCGTCACGATGGAAAAATTTTAGCCGATTCAATGTCTACTATAATGAGATTTTTTAACATTTATAGAAAAACACTTTGTATTTCTTTAGATAATGCTGCTAATAATACAAAGGCAATTTGTCTTTTAAAAAGAGAAATAAACCCTCCTCTAAGAAATATTTTTCATGTAAGATGTAGTTGTCACATTTAAAATTTAATTGTTAAAGATGGTCTTATGCATTTTGATGATTCTGTTCAAAAAGTTAGAAATGTTGTTGCGTTTCTTTTTTGTAATGCTAATAGGGGAAGAATTAGAGATTTTAAGAATGCTTGTGTGGAAAATAACCTTATGTTATATCCCGTATTTTTGAACCTCGGAGCATCTGCTGGGGTGGGGCCCACATAACGAGATTTTTTTTGGAAAATCTGAAAAGTCATATGAATCACATATGTAAAGTTAAACACAACTCATGAAGTACCTTTGGACCAAATCAAAGTGGAAACCCTCCAAACGAATATTTTTAAGAAAACGTTTTCGGGTGACCTGACTTTGGGGGGGCAAAAACTGTATTGTAAGTTTGGAATTTCGAAAATACCTTGAAATAGAAGTTGTAGATAATTGAATTAGCTTTCCATCCATAGGTCGTGGGTTCCCAGGTGACGTCGGTACAAGGAGATATGAACGTTTTAAGGTCGAAAGGTCAGTGGGCTAGGCCCAACTCGGGACCAACCGAGTTGGCCCAAAAAAATGAAAAAAAAAAAATTCAGGCCCAAGTGAGGAGCCATTCGGCCATGGTCCATAAAAAGGATCCAAGCCCATGGAATTAAGTCATGTGGTCAATGAATAAAAGACCACTTAATCATCCAAATTCCATAGAACTTTCAAGAGAAAGAATAGGAGGAAAAACAAGAGAAAAACAAGAACAAAAAGAGGGAGCGCGAAAGGTATGTAAAGCAACCCCAATTCTTCCCTTGGCATGCCCCTAGTGTGTTAGGGTCGGATCCGGGCCTCGAAGGACCTCTTGGCCCTCGGAATCCGCAAGACAAAATTTCAATTTTTCCTTCAGTAGAATTGAACCATTTTGATACGCTTTTTCTGAAATTATGCAATTTTGCTCTAAATTATTCAGAAAATCATAGAATGTTTGTATAACCTTTTTAGGTGATACTATATGCTTAGAGGGCACAATTTGAGCCCGCCGCCTTGTTTGTCCCAAGGCGGGCCCGCTATTTACGGTTTTGCCCCTAATGTGTTAAAGCTTCCTTTTTAAGCGATTTTTGAAAGAAATGTTTTAATTACCCTACTAATCGCTTAACGAATATTATTTTAAATATTCTGTTAAATATTATAAATTATTTTGACACTCGGAATGACTTCGGGAAAGTTATACTTCTGTAATTTATTATGATATCCGAAATACATTTATTATGATTCCGTCCGACCCCATTGGATTTGTTTGTCTTTGATACGCTTCATCGAGTCTTTGAAAACATTTATTATATTTTTAAATTGCATTAGTCTCTCACTACTCCATTCGTGGATGTCCCAATGTTTCCCACACTGAGCCCGGGCCAGGATATGTTGTCAAGCGAAATTCTCTGCATTGTTCGCCGCGTCCCGATGTGAGGGGGCAGGTATACGCGTACATGGGTCTGTGGAGTATGATGTGCCATGTCCGCCTATTCTGATCTGATCTGTATGGCCATTTTGATATGACATTGTATGATACGGGGCCACGCCCCTTTTTCTGATTCCTCTGTATAGTGGCACCAGCGTCGGGAGGGTGGCCACATTCTGTCTGCCGAGTCCCGTGTCAGGGACCGGATATGATATGATATGATATGACATATGTTTCTGTACGCATTCTGTCTGTTTTGGAAATATGCATTTGACACTCTGGATTCTGTACTCATTTTCTGTAACCATTATGATTTGACTTCTGTGATTCCGCTTTACATATTCAGTACATATTTCGTACTGACCCCCTTTCTTCGGGGGCTGCGTTTTCATGCCGCGCAGGTACTGACGACAGGTTCGCTGATCCACACGTTTAGGATCCTATTTCTTCTATTTGGGGCGCTCTCTTCTACAGAGCCCATCTTTTGGTACAGTCTGTCACTGCTATCTGGATATGTACTTTGTTCAGGGTGTGACGGGGCCCTGTCCCGTCTTATGATTATGATATGTTCTGTAGAGGTCTGTGGATACATCTGTGTGGGTTCTGTACATATGTTTGGGATATTCTGTTCTGTGATGGCCTTATCGGCCTATGTGTGCCAAGTCTGCTTTTCTGCTAAATTCTGTAGCGACCACTAATATTATTATTATATTATTATTCTGTAGTTAATATGCTAATTTGGGGTATCGGGTACGTATATGTGCCCAGCTCGGGCACTGGTCGCGGCCCACGGGGTTGGGTCGTGACACCTTAGACCTAGGAAAATTCAAGTAGAAATTGAGACTAGGTGGAACTACACTTACATTATGCTACAACAAGCATATGAGTATAGGATTCTCATACAACAAGTTCACAACAAATATAATATTGATAGTGAGGATTGGTTAACTTTTAGGCATTGGGAAGATGTTAAAGAATGTATTGAACTCTTAGAAAATTTTTATAATGCAACTCTTGCTTTTTCTAGACAATTCTATCCCACGGTAACCGGAATTTTAGCCTACTTAGCGGAAATAGCTAGAGTTTTACAAGAGTATAAATATAAACCCGATTATCAAGTGGCTATTTTTGAAATGATAATCAAATTTAAGAAGTATTTTTTTCCCATCCCAACTTTATTTATATTGGGTTCTCTTTTAAATCCTTGTTTAAAAGTGTCTTATACTAAAAATTTGGTTAGTCAAATTTATACATTTTTAGAAATTGAAGAGGGAGTTCAACCATCTTTAGCTGAAGCCGATCTCGCTATTGATGATGAGTTTAGAAAAGTTTTTACTCATTATTCTAGTTTGGAAGAACGTGCTACACCCGTTGCTCCACGCCCTACTACTTCTCAGAGTAGCAAAAAGGGTTTGTCGGGTTTAAAAGTTTTACATTCACAGCCAACTTCTTCTTCTACTGCAAACTTTGATGAATTTAACTTTTATTTGATGCAGCCAAATGTGGATATCAAGGATGACTTGGACGTCTTAGCATGGTGGAAGAAGTACAAGACAAGCTATCCGATACTTTCAAGAATGGCTCGAGATATCCTTACGGTTCAAGTATCAACCGTGGCTTCGGAGAGCGCATTTAGCCAAAGAAGACAACAAATTGGAGACCATAGACATTCATTATCCGGCTTTAGCTTGCAAGTACTAGTGTGCATTCGAGATTGGATTAGATCGGAGCGACACAACCAAAACTCAGAAGCGGAGGAAGGCGAAGAGGAAGAAATTGAAGATTTGATAGCTAGTGGACCGGACCAAATGGAAGACTTTGAAGATATTTCCATGACCGAATATGATGTGGGGGAAATTAACGAAATGGTTCAAAATTAGTGATTTTATTATTCTACTATTTTTGTATAACTCATGTATTATTTGCAAGTTAAAAAAAAATACAACTTGCAAATAAATGTTATCCAAGAATGAATAAAATATATGGCTCATTGAGCTTTCTTCTATTTACTTGTGTTCATATTTTTACTTTTATTAAGTTAGGAATATATATATAGTATATAAGTAAGTACTATATACTATATACTATATATACTATATATACTATATATACTATATACTATATATACTTGTATACAAGTATATATAGTATATATAGTATATAAGTAAGTATATATAGTATACAAGTATATATAGTATATAAGTAAGTGTATATAGTATATAGTACATATATATAAGTATATATAGTATATATACTATATATATTAAGTTATATACATATATAAGTATATATAGTATATAAGTATATATATTATATAAATATATATAGTATATATATTAAGTATATATTGTATATATAGTAGATATGTATATATAGTATATATATTAAGTTATACCTATATATATATATATATTAAGCTATACTATATATGTAAGTTATACATATATATGTGTACGAAAAGCACTATTCTGTATTGCTGACTTGCTGTTAGGCTGTTAGTCAGTAAATATTTAAACTTTAATTATAAAGTTGTATAACATATGTAAATATACCTACAATATACAAATAAATACTAATATATATATATATATATATATATATATATATATATATATATATATATATATATATATATATATATATAATACAAAAAATAAAAATAAAAAATATTTTAACCAATCCAAACCGGACCGGTTCCGGTTTGAACTTTAAAACCGGTTAACTGGAACCGGTTAAACCGGAACCGGTTAGGCGGTTCCGGTTTTGAAACCGGAACCGACCGGTTTCCTAACCGGTTCCGGTTGGAACCGGTTGACAGGCCTACCTTTCACTTTCTCTTCATTCAAATGGAGAGACTAAAATTAATTTTTCTTTTCCATAGTAATGCTCCCTCTTTTCATATTACTTGTCTATTTTTTCTTTACATGTCCTTTAAAAACTCATAAATAAAAATACTCTATTTTTACTATATTACCATTATCTCTCCAATTAATTGCATTTTAATTAATATTGATTACTTTAAAAAATAGTTAATGCTAAGGACAAAGTAGAAAAAAACTTAATTAATTTCATCTTGATTTTGTAAATTGACAAATATTTTAAAACGAATATTTATAATAATGTGGACAACTAATACGAGTAAGAGGGAGTACTTAACAAAGGCTTTAGTTATATACCCGAGAAGATTTTCATCCTATAATTAGAAACCACAAGAGTACTTAAGGCTTACACTTGATTTTGTAGGTTATGAATTTATAATCATGACCAACATAGCAGGTGTTTGCCTAAGTTTATAAACTGGTCAAACTAGCTTATAAGCAATTTTTAGCTTATTTACGCATTTGGTAAATATTAAAAGTGCTTATAAGCTAAGTGCTTACGAGTCAAAAATAAGTCATAAGCCATAAGCCAAAAGTTGGTCACCACCAACTTCTAATATTTTAGCTTATAAACACTTTTAGTTTGACCAATGATTTTACTATTCTATCCCTAATTATTTTATATCATTCCTAAAACACCTTTTTTTAAAACAAAATCTGAACCCTCCCCGTGATTTTACTCCTTCACCAGTTCTTCGAAACTATGACTTCTGTAACCTCTTCAATGTCAACAACTTTATTAATTCTACAAATTCTTCTTAGTATTATTTGGGTGAGAAAATTCTCTTTTACGTTTTAATTTGCATATTACATAAAGCTACGTTACGATGTATTTTTTAATTTTTTAATTTTTTGGATCTCAAACTTTCTACCAATTTCCTTCTACCAACTGGACATCAATGGCCGTTGATTTTTAGGTTTTATAAAGCATGGAACTCGATCCTATTCCTTTACATTCTAGGAGATTCATTGTTGGTTTCAAATGGTAATCAAATTATAAAAATAAATATTATTGATAAATACAAAATATGAGAATTCAAAAAAGAAGTAAATTGAAAACATGAAACCCTTTAATTTAATATTTATTAAAATTATATTATCTAATCAATTTTGAACTAAACCTAAATTGAGACATAAATCATTTTGTACTTGAATCAAACAACTTTTTATTTTATTTTTATGAATTATTCAAAGAGTACAACTATCGATCTAGAATTTGAAATATTGTAATAATCATGTCCTATTAGTATAAGGGCATTTAAGTCATGTTAAGACAAAAAAATTACTTATTAGCACTTTTTTACCAAACACTTCAACTGCTTATTATTAGTTTCAGCACTTTTATCCAAACACGTAATTACTTATTTGTTAAATCAATTTCAGCACTAAAAAATGCTTATCAGCACTCAATGTTTATCAACTATTTTAATTCAGCTAAGCCAAACAGGCTCATAATTTTCGAATTGATTTTGTAAGTGACTCCCTCCGTCTCATAATAAGTGTCACCTTAGTCAAAAACACGCATATTAACAAACCAATAATGTAATGTGAAGTTTACTAAATTACCCCTATATAATAAAAATAATTTTTTTTTCTTGATTAGCGCATGCACAAGTAATAAACCTTTTGATTTACTTTAACTTATTAATTTTTGTCTAAGGATAAAATTGAAAAAAGCTAACTAATTATGTCTTGATTTCTTAAAATAATATTTATTATGAGATAACTTTTTTTAAAAGGTGACATTTATTATGAAATCGGAAGGAGTATAAACTTATAAGCATACTACTCTGCAACAAACGGACCCGCTAGACAATCTAACCTTGAAATGGGAAAAGATTTGGAATATGAAAGAAAGAAAGAAAGAACTGGTTCCTTGAAAGGGAGGCGGTGGCACTTTACTGCTGAGAAATGATTTAACCAGGCGTGTGCACAAATCGATTCAATCTGAATTTTTGAATTGATTTGAAATAATTCGGATAATTCAATTTGAATAATACAATTCGATTTCAATTTATCAATGCAATTGTAAAATATTACGATTTAACGGTTCGGATACGGTTGATTTTAATTATCAACCGAATCGACCCGAACAAATCAAATTTATATGCCACTGATGACTAATATGACTAATACTTTAATAGTCTAATTATATATACGCTTAATACTTAATAGTGGAGTAATATTTATTTAACTTTAGAAGTGGCGCAAATGAATGTATGCATGCACACCTTGCACTGGATATTCATGGCCTTTTTGTTGCCTCAAGCTGGCTTCCCTTTTGGTTTTTCATCTTTTCAGCGTTCTTCTGACGAGCCATCTTTACCTTTTGGCCATTGCCTCCACCCATGGCTTTGTTTGTTCTTTGATCTTAGCCTGTACAAATTAGATTTTTTTTTTTTGGGCGCGCGCGGGGGGGGGGGGGGGGGGGGGGGGTGGTGGTTGAGGATGCAAACTAAGTTATTATGCTTGTTCGCTTGCAAGTTGCAAGATGTTGGGTTATTAATTTGGTATATGTAATGTGGTGTTGGCTGATTTGTATGCTTGCACAAGCTAAACTCTTGTTTTGCTATTTATATGCTATTATGCTTGCAAGTTTATGGTTTTTTTGTTTGTTAATGTCTTGGTTATTAGGCTGCAAATTTAGGATCTCATTATTTTTTGTTATGTTTACTCTAAAACAGAAATGAAAATAGTTGCTTGTTTAAATTTCGAACAAACCGAACAAATAGATTTGTGTAACCGAACCGAAATAATAAAAAACGAATTGAATTGAACCTAGAATGGATCGAGTTTGGTTGAAAATTTTAGAAAATCAAAATTTAAAATTTCAACTCGATGATGTTCAAAACCGAACCGAACTGATTCGTGCACAGGCCTAGATTGAACTAATATCAAATTACAAGTGCATGCAAATGTTAGCTGTCAAATTGTTGGACCCTTTGTTTTTCTACAAATTATTTCTCTGACAATACTATATCTAGGCACTAAGACTATGAATTCACTAGATAAAAGTACCCTTAATTAGCTATTTTCTTTAAATTTTGGTGGGGTTGGCAAGAAGATGCTTTCTATCTTCAGCGTCCAACCACATATATATAATTTTATGTGGATATTCATCAGTTCTTGTCGTTTCCACTCTCTACACATAATAATATTGCGCAGAACCATTGAGGGTTATATATATATATATATATATACATACACACACGACACACACTTCAGAAAGAAGTTTAGTAATTTACTGCTAGAGATAACTAGAAATTAAATAAGCAAAATGCAGGCACTACTTGTTCTTTCTTCTGTTGTCGTTTTTTTAATCTATTTTTTCTTTGCAAGTAATCATCCATCCCATGTTTTCCCTTTTCTCTTCTTGTTGTCTTTTTGCACTGGATGCAAGTTGCAACTCTGCATGATACTTGGTTTATTAATTTTGGCTAAACCAACTGAGATAAGATTGAAAGGTAGTTGATATGAAAAGGATATCCCTTGGCCAATATTAAGAATACATTAAGTAATGCTCCCTGAAATTTAAAAGGATACTGATTAAAGAATATTATACAAACTTCACGCCCAGTTAATTAAGTAGGTTTGCCTAAATTTTGACCGAGGAATTACTTAACTAGGTAGAATGTTTATTTAGGTCTGTTTGGCAAGCCATCTGGTAATTGGAATTGGTGTAATTACTAGGGTTTGTAATTAAAACGACCTGTTTGTTTGTCATAATGCAATACAATGTAATTACAAGCGTGTTATTTGATTACACGAGTGTAATTACACAGTTAGTTAAAAATAAAATTTAATTATTAAAAATTAAAATTAATATTTAAAAATATGTACCTTTATAAGTGATAGTATTAAATTAGTTATTATAACACATTGTTTCTTGAAAATATATTAATTAATAATCATATATTTGTAACTAACATTATAAAAAATAATTGATATCTATTTTTCAAATTAATAATATTTTAATTTTAATTAATTATAAAACTTAAAAGCTGACCTTTTTGTGAGAACATCATGGATTGGATGTTTGACCAGAAAAAATAATATTTATAAATATAATGTCATAACATTATTCAAATGTTTGAAAAAAAAATCTATTAATTGTAAGTGAAAAAAATAGCATGCAATGTGAAATAATAAGTCAATAGTACTAAAGCAAACAAATTAAAATCGAAAATATAACCTCAATTCAAAATTCAAAAGAAAAAGTTTAACATAATACTCTCATGTCAAATTCCAACATTACATAAGTAAGTTCCAACGTAACTTAAGTAAATATAATTCAAAAGAAAGGGAAAATATAAGTCTATAACCTCATTCACAACGAAATTCTACTTTAATAATATCGCTCATTATGTGCCAAGTTTGTTAATGACTCATTTTTTATGATATTAAGATGTGTAGTTTCAAAAATTAGAATAATAACACGGTTATGCTAAATGAATAAAATAATTAAAAAAAATACGAGCAATTACACGGAACTACAAGAAGTTAAGGTTGAGAATGAGAAGAAAGGAAATGAAAAATAAATAATATAAAAAGAATATTTAAAAAAATAATAATTTAAAAGTAAAAATAAAAAATAAATTAAAATAATAGAAATTAAAAATAAATGAAATTAAAATAAAACAAAAAATAAAGAAACTAAAATGTAACCCTATAATTATAGGGTGTAATTACACCCAGTTTTCAGCCTCCCTTGAGAACTGGAGAGTGTAATTATACTCATTCAATTACACTCAATTTTCATCTAACTGTGTAATTACTTGATCAAATAAATAAGCTAAACCGTGTAATTACACTCAATTTTAATTACCTGGTTGCTTTCCAAACAGGCCCTTAGTGAAGCTATCTCCATACTCAAAATGCGCATAAATAGTACTGTCAGAAAAACAATTTGAAAAAGGACAAAAAAATGTGATTGGTATGACAAAAATTATTTTCTACGGAAATGCTTTTCAGTCTGGTATTTGGTAAATAACTAAAAAGTATTATATAAAAAATATTTTGATATAATCTACGCAAATATTATGGGAGTTGGGGTGGTAGGGGTGCTGGGTGGGCGCTAATGAGGGTAGTGAGAGTGGGATGTGTCCGAAGACGGGGAAGAGACGAGCAATATTGGATGCTAAAATTTATTTTTTCTACTTTTACTAGAAAAGTTATTTCTTATTTACTCAGATAAAATATTTTCCATTATTCCGTAATTTTTTGACCAGCCAAACACACACTAAGTTAGTGCTTGGCCATTGATTCCCAAACAAAATTTGAAAAACTTAATTTTGGTGAAGTTTTTCAAGTTTTGAAAATGTGTTTGGTCATGATTTTTCAAAACATATTTCACTCTTTATTTTGAAAAACATGAAATATTACTTATACCCATAAGTTTTAAGAATTATCAAAAATACCCAATCATACAAAATACTTGCTAATCCCAAATTATGCAGAACATGATATTTTAATAACACACTAGCTACTACAATTCAAATTACAATACAGAGATCCATTCGTGAAAAGAAAAAAAATGGTAATAACTAGCTATTCTTTAATATAATCTTCTTCTACTATTGTCTATTTGGATACAACATAGCTAGTTCACTTTAGTGAAGAGACTACTTTAATTATCGAAACATGATAGATACGATTTTAGTGAAGTAATATGGTAGATAGAATTGAATGGGTCATAAATAGATAAACTTTTTTATAAAATACAAAAGTTTGAAGTAGTTCTTAGAAATTTTGAAAAGATCAAAACATAGATCTTGGCTCAAAAATAGATTTGAGCTAGAATTTGAAATTATAAAATTTATTTTCAAAATATATCAAAATTTTATGGCTAAACAAAATTTGAAGATAAATATTCAACATATGCTTTTAAAATCTATGACCAGATGGGAGCTCAATCAACAATACTTTTTTCCCCTCAGTGCTCTTCTCCCTCCAAGGCCTCCATGCAATCCACACAATAATACTGTTTTCCCGAAAATGGCTATGTCGCTTTGTGGGATCCCACCTATTTCGATACATCCGCCTTTATTACAAAAGTGCAGAAGTCAACTCGTAGAGAAATCTCATAAAAGTAACTTTTTTTTTTTTTTTGACAATAAGATCATCAAATTATGTTATTATTTTTAATAAAATAAATCATTCCATTTTTAAAAATAGGAGTAAACCATTCCATTTTTAAAAATAAGACCCTTAACCTATTTTTTAAATTAACAAATTCATTTGAATATTTCTAGTTTATTTTCATAATATGAAAAATATTAATTCGATCAAAAGTTTCAGAATATTGCAAAATTGTGTCTATATAACCTATAAAAGGATACGGTTGAATGATAGTAGAAGTGAGCACGGTACTTAACTATAGATTTTTTTAACTGACTGTAAATAATTTTCTTTGATATTATAAATTTAAATTATCAAAAATAATATTTACTATTTTTATATTCTTGGAGATAAACTTGTAATATTGTAATTTTATTTAAGTTTTATAAATAAGTGGATTACAATTAACATAAAAATGTTTTATACGGCTAATTGTAAACTGAACAAAAAATGTTTTATTATTTTGATTGTAATATATTAAGCTTTAGAAAGCATATATAAATGTTTTTATTTTTACAAAGTAGTTATCCAACAAAAAACAATTCCTTGAGAAAATTTATCCAAATATTCTCCCAATAAAGCAAGTTTATTCTAATTCTTACGAACTAATAATAATAACACGCATCATGCATCTACATAACGTCTCATGGATCTCAATTGTGTCCAAGCATTTCCATTCAGTAAAATGTTTAATTTTGGATTTGAGCAATATAAAAAAATCAAAATAGTTCTACATAAGTTGATATAACAAAGAAAGCCTTATAGCATACTTAAATGGTTATATTGTTTTGTTCTTTATAGCTTGAAATATTACATTGAATATTTCTATTTTATTATTAACGTATGAAAAATGTTAATTTGAACAAGAATTTTAGAGTATAAAAAAATTGTGCCTAGGTAATAGATTTTATAATTTATATATGGATTAAGGGTTGTTACGTCTAAAAATGGAATGGTTTACTTTATTGGAAATAATAATACAGTTTGATGACTTAATTGTCCAAAAAATTTCAAAAATTACTTTTGTGGGATTTTTTTACAAATTTAATGATCATTTGAAGAATTGATTCAAAGGTGGAGGATCACATCCAGGAAGCTATTCTCAACCTAGCCTTTGTCCTTTGTATATTTCCATCATTTCCCATCACTATAATTAAGCAGTGAAGACTGAAGTACCTCTTCCCCATTTACTTTAGGCTCCACACAATGTGGGATTCTTGATTTTCACTATGCTTTATAGGAGTGGGTAAATATCTCATTTATAAATTTATGAAGTAAAGTAATTCAACTTTACTACATATCAATAAAATTATTTAATTTTGACCTATTATCTTATAAAATTACTCAACTATATATATTATTTAAAAAATTTGATATGACAATATTAATTAATTATTTTATGTCATATAGACGTGAACCCCATAATAAAATAAAATAAAATAAATTCATATCTTTATATCCACCCCCACTGTTTCAGAGTTAAAATTAGAGTTTTCGTCGACATATTTTTTTGTTCTTTCTGCCAATAACTTATTTTAATGATTAAGCATTTAGTAGTAATAAAGCATATATTTAATACTAAGTATACTTTCGATCTTTCTCATTTCAGAATTTGGGTGTATCTTTTTCTGAAAGTTCAAAGGCTTTAGAGTTGCGTTTTGAGAACTATTTGAAAGTTGTTAACGAGATTGGCATTGAGGATATATTAGTTGTTAGGGCTCTGACTCTACAATTTTGCGTGCTAATGTTATATGTGTATTTGTTAACTGATATGTAGTGATAACAATTAACTGTGATTTAAGGCGTATCGTGGTAATATTTAAGATTGCCGGGAGACTAGTAGTACTATGTGTATCTCTGTGTGGCTTTTTTGCATGCTTTGAGATGGTTTTGTATAAAGAATTAAGGAACTTGTTCATTTTTAAGGTAATAAGATGCGTGTAAATTACCATATATTTTTGGCTAAGTAATTATTTTGATCCAACTTAATTTAAAGGAAACAGTGAGAAGAAAGTATAGATAAGAGAAAAATGGGTTTTGGATGAAGGGTTAGTGCGTGGGTGTGAATTTAAAGATATGAATTTATTTTATTTTATTATGAGGCCCACGTCTATATGGCATAAAATAATTAATTAATGTTGTCATATCAGATTTTTTTGATGATATATGTAGCTGAGTGATTTTTATGAGATAATGGGTCAAAGTTGAGTGATTTTATTAATATATAGCAAAATTTAATGACTTTCCTACATAATTTCTCAAAATTCAATGATCTTTTAAAATATTTACCCGAATAAACTATGCTTCTTTTTCGGTTGGTTCATCGTCTCTTCAAATAATCGACACACCAACGTGGCCTTTCTGGAAGGACTATGTTGCCCGATTTGTAGCCACGAAAGCATAAATTCAGTTATGCATCTTCTTAATTCTTCAACTACACACACAGTCACACACACACAAAAAAAAAAAAAAAAAAAAAGGAGTGGTGTCCAGGCTGCTTCGTATGTTGGAACTGGTCTGGATGGGTCAAAATCAGAATATGTTTTTTTCCGTCGAAGTAAGGAAATTTCTACACGAAACAGTATGTTGGAATGGGCGCAAATCATAAACCGGAAATTTCGATTAACATATTCTCGAGTGCCATTTTGAATTAAACAAGGATTCAAATATGTTGCAATTGAAAATTTGATTTTACAAATTAAAGTTTCTATTTACATCTATGTGTGCCAAGAACGTACACTTAAGATTTTAAAAGTACCTAAAAACCAAATTCCTTACTTCGTTCATGCCTCCTGCTTCAAGGATATTATGTTGGATTGACGATTTTATATAAGGAAAAGGTGCAAATATACCTTCAACTTTTGCGATTTAGAACAGATATACCCCTCATTATAAAAGTAGTGTATATATACCTCTGCTGTTACGAAATGAGGCAAATATACTCCTGTTGTTACAAAATGGTGCATATATACCCCTTTTCGTTGACGGAATTATTTTTAAAAATCATTTAGGTCCACGTGACTTTAAAAAAAAAAATACCCATTTTTTTTAGTAGACATACTTTTCTAAAGCCATATAGTAATTTTTTTTTCTGGTGATCTGATCCAGTTCATTTAAAAAACATTGTAGACTTATTTTTTTAAAGTCACAGAGATATTTTTTTAAACGAACCAGACCCGACACACCAGGAAAAAAATTACCATGTGGCTTTAGAAAAATATGTCTACTCAAAAAAAATAAAAATAGGTAGACTTTTTTTAAGATCACGTGACATTTTTTATAATTAAAAAATAGCCTAAATGATTTTTTTAAAAAAATTCTTGTCAACGAAAAGGGTATATTTGCACCAGTTTATAACGACAGGGATATATTTGCACCAGTTTATAACGACAGGAGTATATTTGCACCAGTTTATAACGACAGGGTATGTATACATTACTTTTATAACGAAAGATATATCTGTTCTGAATCACAAAGTTGAGAGGTCTATTTTTGCACCTTTGCCCTTTTATATATAATATCCCTGACTTTTAAAGTGTATGGCATTACTAGTTTTATGAACATATTATGATGATGTTGTTGCATTGAAATTTTGTTCAAAGGGGATGTGTGGTAAAAGAGGTCCACAATAACGGAATCGGTTCATCTCCAGTACACTGTACATCCAGTTTATTCGGTGCACCTTTAGTTCTTTTGTGACATTTGTCCAATCTTAAATCTAACGGTCAGTATTTATTTAACTAAAACAGCCCCTCAACCCACGGTTGAACCTCCTAAGTATCTGATTTATCATTTCCTTATTGGCATCATCAAATTAGGCTAAAATCTTGCTGCTTCTGTTGCAGACATACAACCAATAAGCAAATATAAACTCATTTTCGTGTGTGTGTACTAAATCCCTTGAGGAACTAAAATTCCTTATTATTATCCTTTATCAGCCAACTCCTTCACACCCCCCCCCCCCCAATCAACAATCTGTAGAGTCCGGAACTAAAATAACCCCCAAAAAAAAGGTATGAACCAAAATACCCCAAGAAAAAAAATGGGTACAAAGGTGTCCCTTTTTTTTGGCAAATTTCTCTCACCTTTAACGCATGATTTTCATGCGTTACCCTTTTTTTAAAAAAAAAATCTTTCTTTCTTTCGTTCTTCCTTTCTTTCACACTTTTTTACATACTTTAGACATAAATTAATCATGCTTCGAGACTCCAAAACTTGAATATTTTATATAGAACCCTATTTATTTTTATGCGATTAATAAGGTAGGCTCAACACATCAAGGATACACAAAACTTCGGATTATCGTTTTAGTGGTTGAAAAGTGCTCGAAGTCCATTTTTGTTTGAAGACTTGTTGTCATTAGCTTTAAGTTATTTATGTTTTAGGATTATACATTATTTTTATATTAATGCGTAACTTTATTTTGACAATTTCACAAATAAATAAATTAACAATAAATAAAAAATTAACAAATTAATAATCCATAATCAATTAACAAATATTAATTCACAATCAATTATTTCTGTGTATTTTTTTTTTTTTTTGCGTTATCCCCTTCAACACCCAACTAATTGGAGTCCGCAACTTAAATAACTTCAAAAGTGGGTTTGGGTACCAAAATAATCCATTAACGAATAACGAACAATAAGTTAAATCCTGAATAACGAATAATAAACTAAATCCCGAATAACGAACGATAAACTAAATCCTGAATAACAAACGATAAGCTAAATCCTTAGTTTTAGATTGAACATCATTAACAGAATTTCCGAAAAGGATTAGTTAGTTAACATAATTTTTTGATGAAGGATTAGTTAGTTAATATAAAATTTTGTTCGTTATTACTTTAACTAGATGAATTAAGTAAATTATAATCGACAATACAATATCATGGATTATTCAAAATAACTAATTAAATCCTCCATAACTTATCCTAGTTAAGTAAGTTCTAATTAGAATTTTTTTTTAGTTAATTTCAAGAATAATGAATAATTTAGTATTTACAAATACGACACCTCCATGGATCTCCGTTAATTATGGCATTGTTAATATTTGTTAATTATGTCATTGTTAATATATTTATTTTTGAAATTGTTTTCCCATGTTATTTACTTATTTATCCCATGTCAATCATTAAATAAATTAGTTCATTTTTTTTACTAATAATATCTTCTCAACGCTCCGGCTGAGGTTTGATCCATGGTGGATGAGATTAAAAAAAGTCAAAAGCCAAAGGCTTTACCACCATGCCAAGTTGGTTAAAGTAACAATGTAGACACTTTTTATTATTTTGTATGTTCACTAATGCTATCTAACTTGTTTTCTTAAATTGAATTTGGAACCTTGAAATTGACATTGAAAACATCATTATCACGGGATTATGGAATTGAAATATATTTTTCGCCATTAGATTTAAAAAAGAAATAAATGAAAATTGCACACTAATTTGGGGGAAAATTGAAATTGAATGGGATAACTGACGTTTTTCGAAAATTCGGGGCGGCCGAACAGCCTTGCGGCAGTTCAGACGCATAGATCTGGAAAAAATATCCAAAATAAAAAAAAATCGCATCAAATGGACATCCGAGCACAAATTTATGACCATTTAAAATTTCACCAACTTACAAATAAATTAGTGCGCAAAAGGTTTTTTAATGGGTTATTTTGGTACCCAAATCCACTTTTTGGGTTATTTAAGTTGCAGACTCCAATTAGTTGGGGGTTGAAGGGTATAACGCAAAAAAAAAAAAAAAATTACACATAAATAATTGATCATGAATTGATATTTTGTTAATTGATTATAAAAATAAAGTTATAATCACTAAAAATAAAGTTACGCATTAATATAAAAATAATGTGTAACCCTAAAACATAAATAACTTAAAGCTAATGACAACAAGTCTTCAAACAAAAATGGACTTCGAACACTTTTCAACCACTAAAACGACAATCCGAAGTTTTGTGTATCCTTGATGTGTTGAGCCTACCTTATTAATCGCACAAAAATAAATAGGGTTCTATATAAAATATTCAAGTTTTGGAGTCTCAAAGCATGATTAATCTATGTCTAAAGTATGTAAAAAAGTGTGAAAGAAAGGAAGAAAGAAAGAAAGAAAGAATTTTTTTTTTTTAAAAAAGGGAGACCTTTAACGCATGAAAATCATGCGTTAGAGGTGAGAGAAATTTGCCAAAAAAAGGGACACCTTTAACGCATGAAAATCATGCGTTAAAAGTACTTTTGTATTCATTTTTTTTCCTGGGGTATTTTGGTTCATACCCTTTTTTTTTTGGGTTATTTTGGTTCCGGACCCCAATCTGTAAGGACAGATGCACAGATTGTTTTTTTCAATTCTATGTTCATCAAACTTGTATCACCAAAGATCATTTACAAAATGTTTTCATAAAGTGACGCACATGGACCTCTCCTTGTACTCTGAAGATGACTTATTCTTACGTGAACGGGAAAACACTTACACTTATCCAGTCCATGGGAAGAAATTGCATGATTTTCCCTTTAAATGAGCTGGTCTTTAATTTTTGCCTTTAGCAATTGAACTTATGCCTAATGGGATATAAGTTCTTTAAGGGAAAAAGTCATGTGAAGAATTACTTTTGAGATATTATGATACGAAAATATAAACTTATGTCACGCGAAATAAACTTTGTTACGAGGGCCAAAAATTAAAGACCAGCACAAAATAGGGACGGAAGTTCAAATGACCCGTCCATTGCTTGGTTCAGCCCAAACCATAATATTGAACCAAGTTGCCCAATTGCAAATTTTCTATTTCTTCATTTTACGCATAGCTAAATATAAGTACAATTATTTGTTAATAAGCATAACAGTTCGGAAAAGTGAAACTGACTACCTTTATAGCTAAATATAAGTACAATTACTGGTAGTTTATTCTTCTTTATCCCTAGAAAATTAAAGCAAATTAAAACTTATACCTACGTACGTACACAGTTGAATCGAAGACAATAATGGATGCTCTATCCCCTTTAAAAGACAAATCACTTGCTTATTACTGGCCACTAGAATATTACATCCATCCAGCAATATTCAGCTTGAAAATAGAAAAACACTCTTAAGCAAGTAGGAACTAGTTAAACATTTTAGGGCTCGTTTGGTACAAGGGATAAGAGATAAATAATTCTGGGATTAAATTTGAAATGAGTTTATCTCACGTTTCGTTGGTATAAAATCACGGCATAACTAATCCCGGGATTAGTTATCCCAGAATTGTATTGTTATTTTATCCCTGTGGGAGGGTGGAATAACTAATTATCCTGGGATTACTGTTTCCCAACCAAACGATCCTAAAACTTTTATATGCGAGGAATCTTTATAATTACTTATAAAATGACAGGTAGTAGCACTCATAGCAGTACACTGGGAAAATATAACTTATTTTGGTTCCAACTTGTCTACAACATGTTAATTTTCTCATCAATCATAATAAGTACAATCAACTAATATAATATATGTATGTGATGGTAACTAGCATTGTCTCATCGGTCTGTCTTCAACAAACCTACAGGTCGTCATAGTATACAATGAAATTTGATTAGTCCTTTAACTAATTAAAGTGTTACTTTGCTAAAGATAGGCCTGAAAGGTACCAATCAAAATATATAACTAACAGCATGTAGAAACAAGATAACATTTAATCCAACAGGGTGAGTAATCTCTCAAGATTTCCTACCAAATGGGGACTCGTTAAATACTAAGAAGCATTATCAAGGATTTGGTCTTGTGAACGAAATCTAGAGGATTACTTGCAAAAAGAGAAGGAAAAAGTAAGTGGATTCCATGGAAAAGCCCAAAAGGTAACCAAAATAATGGAAGGGAAGATTTGGAACAGCAGAAAAGCTTAAGGATTTGGTTTGCTTGATACGGCTCTAATGAGTAGTCCCAGGAACTAATTTCCACTTGATTTTTATTTTTATATTTTTTAAAGAAGTTCCACGTGATTTTATTTGATTTGACAAGGTTATATCCAAATACTTGGTAATGCGCCGGTTCCATATAGGGGAAATAGGAGAGGCAGTAAATAAGAGGAGGTTCATTAATTACCCATTATCATTTTGTGGTTTTGGTATGCACAAATTGAGATTTCAAAATGGAATCCTTAGTAAAGGAAATGACAATATGAGTCCAGATTATTATAGCGAGGGCAAAGTAATATTCCATAAAATTAGTGGCGAAATGTGAATATTTTTCATGTTTAATGTTTTTTCATATTGTTTTCGATATGCTTGGCCCTATCTGACCTTTTGTCTTGTTTTCCTCTCTTGAGCGGAGGGTCTTTCGGAAACAGCCGCCCTACCTTTCAAGGTGGGGGTTAGGTCTGCGTACACTCTACCCTCTCCAGATCTCACATGATGAGATTATACTGGGCTTGTTGTTGTTGTTGCTGCTTCGTTAGTGAAACCATCTTGCAAAAAAAAAAAAAATGTGTATCAGGTAACCACGAGAGTATGGTTGACCCCAACTAGAAAGGAAGGATAAAGGTAAACCATTTCGAAAAACACACTGGTAATTTTAAGCCCTTTCCGTATGAACAAACAAAAAGTTGATCCTACTGTATGGGACTGATCTAAAAATCTCAAACTTGAACTAGTTCATTACTAGGGAATTTAATTGCCTAACTGAAGATTTGGTCATGTACTAAGAATCTAGGATTGACCCGAAAAGTATGCATAGTGTTTAAAAAGAGAAATAGTTGAAGCACACGTAGCAAAAGCTAGCCAATACATGGTTTACAAATTTGTAAGTACTATTTACAAGACCCAACTAGTACTTTTTATACCAATTTTGACTACTTTTCCTATTTAAAAATCATAATCAGTTCAGTCTCAATCGAAATGAAACGATGACAGGCATTTTAATTTCCCATTATCTTATCTAGTACGTACAGATGGAATAGATTAACTTATTAGATTGGCTAGTGAAGTTTTTCTTTGATCTTAAAACTTGGTCTCAACATTGTCGCTATTGAGCAATTTTTCGGTCTACCAAGATCAAATTGGTAATGCTTCAGGTTGAAGTGATCATTTTAGTAATTGTTATCCAATAAATAATAATTATATTAATGTAAAAATTGTTATTATGTAATGACTAATACTGCACAAATTATTATACAATGATTAATAATAGAAGTATTATTTAAGATTTGTTATGTACGGATAGTCTACTAAAAAAATAGATTTTAGATATAATTTTATTCCACGTTTGTTTTGTTTCAAATAATTATGGGGTTCAGAAAATGGCTAGACAACAAGAATTTATTGTACGCAACCTTATCCTGCATTTCTTAAAAAAAAGATTATTTTTACAGCTTGAACTTGTGACCTTCTAATTACATGACAACAACTTTATCAGTTACACTAAAACTCCCCTTCAACATATATACTTATTATATATAAATGGGAAAGGAGGACGAACATTGCTGCAAAATTTGTACCATGTGCAACACAAAATGGTACAAATAGGGGTATTATTGTAAATGTCTACAGATAAATTGGTTGAAATTTATTCATTTCCGTGAAAACACGTGTAATTACTCTGAAACATGTGTCTTGCCAATATCTATTATCTTCTTTTTTTTCCTTTTTTTTTTTTTTTTTGGTAACTAACTTTCATTTCATTACCAAAATGGAACATTACAAAACAGAGAAACATAGAGTACTTGTTGGATATACAATCCCCACAAAGCCTCCAGCCAAGTATCAAACAAACAAAAACCTAACATCGAGAGTACAGGTACCAATTTAAGCTAACAGAAACCAAGAAAAAGCATAAGGCATCTAAGGATAGAAATTATGATTCTCCAGCCATCCTCCAAGCTTTGCAACTTTCCCTGCTTTGATATGGATTTCTTGAATCACTTGCTTAATCAGCATTGTTTTGGTCTGTTTTTTGTTCTGAAAAATCCTTGCATTCCTTTCTCTCCATATAAAATAGACTGCAGCAGCTAATGTCATCCTATATATTTCAGCCATGTGACTATCCTATATATTTCAGCCATGTGATTTCTGCTCTTTGCATACTTTTCAGCCCACAGTAGTTCCTCATTCCAACCTCTGGGGGACCTGTTAATGCCAATCCATAATAAGAGTTTTTGCCACACCTGAGTTGATACTGAGCAGGTACAGAATAGGTGATTTATGTCGTCATTTTCCATTTCACAAAGAGAACACTTTTGGTTTGTTATGATTCCCCACCTAAACAGTCTGTCTCTAGTGCTTAACCTCCCCAAAGCAACCAGCCTGAGTATAAATATCTATCTAGGCGGTCCAATGCTGTTACATACAATTTTCTCCATGTTACCTTTGGGATGTGTCCTCTGAGCCTCAAATACAATTGCTTGGTTGAGAAAGAAGTCATTTGGAGTACCTCAATGGCTTCATAACTGTTTACCCGGTTTCGGATAATCAATTAAATTTGTAAATGAGTATAGGATATGTGCTTCGTTCTTGATGTGTGTTGGATAAAGAAAGTAAATATTTGAGAGCACCTTAATAAAACGGCTAAAGATGATAGTTGGCTAGTAACACAAGTGTCCGTGTGTAATGTATGATATTTGATGGATTGAATTCACTAACAACAATAACGAGTGGCCTTGGCCGAATCAAATAATGAGAGAGATTGTATATATAAATTCTTCTATTACAAGTGTTCTTAGAAAGTAGAAAGAGCCAACCCCCTAAAGGAAGGGGACACGCCCTATTTATAATGGCACTCCCCTGGTTCTCATACAATATGAGCCAATAAAATAATAATAAAAAGGACTGTTCTGCACGAGTTTGGTGGGATTAGACTGCTGGCGCCGTCTGACACACGCATTGTAGGTAGTTGACCATGACTGGACGTCACTGGCGCGTGACCCGTCTGCAACGGCCACACGGACAAACGGTCATTCGGGCTATCGGCCCTGCGGACCAACGGCCATGAAAGCCCGAGTCCTCGGGCTCGGCCGTTTCAACGATGCAGAGGGCAGATCGGTTGATGCCCTTGCTCAGCTTCGGCCTTGGCACCGTTTCGATCAAGGGCGAGTAGCCTCGGGCGCATTATCGTCCGTTCCTCCAGTTCTCGTTCCACCGGCTTGGCCCACACCCGGTTTTTATCGTATACAGATAGCCCCACGCTTCCCAGATCTGCGATCTATCGGAGTAACGGGAAGTGGATAATTCCCAAAAAACCGGTGGTTCCGGCAGCTCGTCATTGCCTTCTTATCTTGGCGGGAACGGTTGCGTAATGCGTCCCCTTTTATCGGCCACGTGTCCCGCTCCGGATGGCTCGTTTCTGCCAACCGCCTTTTTCGCATCATTTCAAGTCACTTCGAATTAATGGCGGGACACGTGGCGCCCCTTGATTGGCCGTCCTCGGTAACTGTTCCTCTTCTTTGCCTATATAAGGCCCTTCACCTCCTCACTTTTCCATTTTCACGCATTTGCTCTTCTTTGACTCCACTCCATTTTCTGCACCTTCTCATTTTCGCCACACACAATTAACTTCCCATTTGATCTGCTGCTGTTTCATCAATTCGCACAGCATGCAAAAAATAACCAATTCTGCTCCCCTTGCTTTTAGTTATCACTAGTCTCTTCAACTTTATTAAATCCCTCTCCCGGGCCTTCCTTCTTTCTCGTCATCTCGATGTCTGAATCCACTTCTCATGATGCTCCACCGGCATCGTCCCCAGGGGCCGAGCCTGCGACCCCGGTTAAATTTGAGCCCACGGCCTCGGATATCATACCGGCCAAATTCAACTTTAACAAGGACCTTGAGGCCAAGAAGCCTTCCTCCGTTTCAGACAGGGGTTTTGACGTGAGGCGGTATCCCTCATCTATCACCGAGGAGAGGCTCGACATAGTCCGGGCTGACTGCGGGTGGGACACCCGTCCGGTTCGGGTTTTCGCCCCCGGGCCAGATGAATCCGTTACCGACCATCGTGAAGGGTTTTTGTATGTTTATACATACCCCTTCACTCTCAAACTCGATCTCCCGGTGGATCCGGTCATCCTCGACATGTGCCGGACCTACGGCGTCACGTTGGCCCAGATCGGCCCAAATGTTTGGAGGGTCGTAGCGTGCCTCCGGATGTTGGCCGACAACGCTGATAAGGAGCTCACCTTGGCCCACCTGATACGCCTATACTCCCCGAGGCTGTTCCGGGGTGGCGTAATGAAACTGGCCAAACGCAGCCGGAATCCCTTCTTCTCGAAAATGGACGAGGACAGGGACCGGGGTTGGTTGGAGCGATATGTCCGGGTAAAGACCGAGGACATCATCTCGGCCGATTACATGCCCTTCCCAGAGAAATGGAACAACAAGCGTAAGTCCCAAGTCTCGAACAATTGCCTTAGCGTTGCTTTGTTAAATTTTTATTCCGTCTTCTCACTGTTTTTTCTCTACTTCCGTCAGCCAACGGGTACGTTCCTCCGGTCATTCGGAATCTGAGTGACTGGGTCACTGTTCTCCTCGACCAGCACCATTATGACGACCGGACATGGGACCACCTGTCGCGTGGCCGATGGGTCTCCCAGAACCACGGTAGCCCTCTACCTCCATTCAGCTGCATCTTCCTTTATTCGTTTCGTCCTTCGACCTTCTCTAACATCTTATTTTTTCAGGTTTGCCCAAGGGCTCGGTAGCCCCCAGACCGGAGTCGAGGACCGTTCCCTCGGTACCGGCATCCGAGTTTGACACAGCGGGTTCTTCCCGTGTTCTTGCGGATGCTGCAAAAAGAAACGGCCCTCCGAGAAGGGGCAGACGCCGAAAAGGAAGAAAGCAAGAAGCGTCGCTCGGTCCTCAAGGGAAGAGACGGAGCCCGACATCATTATCCAGAGTGTCGGCTCTGTTCCCTCCGTGGCTCCAATACCGGAGGAGGCGGTCTCCGTTCCACCCCTTCCTTCTATCGGCGAAGGTCTGCTGGTTTCTGCTCCACATTCAGGTGCGGACGAAATACTTTCACCAGTTGCTCTTCAGTCGATTGACTTTGTCGACATTTCAGGTGAAACTTCTTCGGAAGACGCTCCTCTACAAAGGAAAAGGTCCGGGGAAGCGACTGCTGCTGAAGCCGACAAAAGGCCCGCCCCAGTACCGGAGAGCGAGGCCCCCATAGGTGCTCGCGCGTCTCCCGAGCATGAGCCTGCTAAAATTGCGGAGCCCCCGGCCTTTGCCGAAAATATTGAGGCTGCTCCAAGTTCATCTTCCCCGGCTCTGCGGGTGGATGATTTCGATGATATGTTCTCTAGAACTCCCCCCGCCACCGGTGAAGCTGCGGGCTTTGGTCATCTCCTTATTCCTCGGGCCACGAGGTCGGCCAACCGGACCAACGACTCTGGTGCCAGGGACAACTTGGTGAATATTTTCCCGGCCCCGAGGACTGCAGCTTCTTGTCGCGTCCGGTGGGTGTTGCGAGCTATTTGCGACCCCTCGTCTCTGATTCGGACAGGCGCAAAATGACCGGGGTCACCTGGCAGTGCCTCATTAACGAGGGCATGCACGCGGGCAACCGGGTAAGGTTCTTAGCCATCTTTGTATAATTTATCTGGGATTTTACCCTTACTTCGCCTAAGTCTTCTAACTTGTTCTACCTGCAGAGTGTGGTGCTGGTTAATAAAGCTTTCATCCATGCCCAGCATGAGATAGACGATCTTCGAGGCCAACTGGATGCCCAGGGCCGAGAAACGGAGAAGTACCAGCATCTTCTTGAGGAGAAGGAGGAAGGGTTGAATCGGGCGGCCGTGCTGGCCAATCTCCGTCCCGAGCTTGATGCGGCTAAGGACGAGAACCGTTGTTTGAAGAGTGAACTGGTCGCTATGGACGACTATAACCGGAGCCTTTAGTCTGAAAAAATCGGCCTTAACCGGGATAAAGCCCAGTTTTCCTCGAGGCTAGATGAGCTCGAGACCACGGTTTCCCGACTCCGAGGAGAGTTGGACTCGGTGAAGGCTGGTGCAACGGGCTTGGCCGAGAGGAACCGGCAGCTAGAGTCCGAGGCCGCCTTGTCCAACGAGCGTAGGAGGGTGTTCGAGGAAAAAGCCGAGGAGCGGTCTCGGATATGCGAAGGCCAAAGGGCCGAGCTCGAAGAGGCGGTTATCGCCAACAACGGCCTTAAGGCCGAGCTGGAGGCAACCACTGGTAGGATAAGTGTCCTTGAGGAAGACCGGGCTGATCTGGAAGCGAAATTGGCCAAGGCTGAGGCCGACTTGGAAGGGACCTAGAGAAGTGTTGAGGCGGCCGAGGCTCATACTGCTATTGTTGCCGAGTATGAGAAGTGGAAGTCTCGGCGGATCACCCTCGAGCAAGCTGAACACGGTTTCTCGGATCTTCCGGCCCTGATACTCGAGGCCAAGAGGATGGAGGAAGAAGCCAATCGTGCCCTCGGGTCCGAGTCAGACGACTCCGAGCGAACTGTCTCCGAGCACTCATCCTCCTCCAGTCATGCCGAATAGTATGGGGCTTATTCCTTGCTTTTTGTTTTTGTTTTTTTACCTTTGTAGGACTTTGTTTTTCTTTTGATGTAAGAGACATCCGTTGCATAAATGAAAAATGCATCTTTCTTGCTTCTTTGTCTGAATGTTTACTCGCTGCTTTTGCTATAGTTGTTGATCCGTTCTAGGACAAGTCGACTCGTAGTCGTTAATTCATCGTGCCCGTAGGTCTTATCCGATATTTTGGGGCCGGTGGCTTATCAAATTTTGGCTTGGATCATTGTGATCTCGTTGCCTTTGTCGAATTTCGACCATGGTACCCGGCGTAGGGTATGCGAACGAGGCAGTACCGAAATACGGTTTTTATCAACTAGGAAAAGTATATTTGACAGGAAGCTGTTATCCCAACTTTTGATGACTTTGTGCTTGCAAAATGTTTGTACTTTGATAACTTTGTGCTTGCAAAATGTTTGTACATATGAGAATTTTAACTCTTTCTTCCTTAGCCGTAGCAAATATAAAATGGGACACGATTCGTTATGATCGTTTGGTCCTTACATTGGAGGCTATAGCCGGTGGCCGGGCCTTAACTTTGCCGTAGCAAAATGCTAAATGGGACACGATTCATTATGATCGTTTGGTCCTTACATTGGAGGCTATGGCCGGTGGCCGGGCCTTAACTTTGCCGTAGCAAAATGCTAAATGGGACACGATTCATTATGATCGTTTGGTCCTTACATTGGAGGCTATGGCCGGTGGCCGGGCCTTAACTTTGCCGTAGCAAAATGTTGAGCTTCTCCGTCTGCTTTAATCGGGGTCATCTTCGGTGTGGCATAGTACTCCCCTAGCACTTATCTGATATCCGAGGTCGGGTGAGTGCTATTATGTCCTCAATCGGAGGATGTGACACCGGGTATCCGGGTACTTGCCCTTCATATCCGTTAAGTAACACGTTGTACTCGTTGCTTCATTAAAAACCTTGTCGGAAAACCCATTTTGGGATAAAACCGGACTAAGGAAAAGAGTGCAACACGTGTTTTCAGGCCTAAGACTCTAACTTTTATCCCGCTCTTGACTTCCTGTAAGATAGAAAAGTTAATAAGAGAATGTGGGGAGACCATACCTCAGCAGTAGTATCTCTTCAGATGGGCCACGTTCCAGTTATTATGCAGACGCTGCCGTCCATGGACTCCAATTGGTACGATCCTTTGCCTGTTATACCGGTTATCTTGTACGGGCCTTCCCAGTTCGGCCCCAGCTTTCCCTCGTTGGGGTTCTTGGTGTGCAAGGTAACTTTTCGAAGCACTAAATCCCCAACTTGGAAATACCGAAAGTTGGCTCTTCGGTTGTAGTATCTTTCCATCCTCTGCTTTTGGGCCGCCATGCGGACCGACGCGCTTTCGCGTAGTTCATCTGCGAGGTCGAGCTTCACGGCCATGGCCTCCCCGTTTGACCCCTCGGTGGTATACCTGAAACGGAGGGTCGGTTCGCCGACTTCCACGGGGATAAGGGCTTCGGCTCCGTAAACCAATGAGAATGGGGTTTCTCCCGTGCTCGATTTGGATGTGGTTCTGTAGGCCCACAGCACCTCCGACAATATCTCCCTCCAGCGATGCTTCGATGCTTCAAGTCTTTTCCTCAGATTTTGGATTATCGTTTTGTTCGTGGATTCTGCCTGTCCGTTTGCACACGAGTGATACGGGGTTGACACGATTTTCTTGATCTTCAACCCCTCGAGGAAATTGTTGACCTTGCCACCCACGAACTGAGGACCGTTGTCACAAGTAATCTCGGAGGGGACGCCGAAGCGGCAGATGATGTGATCCCATATGAAGTCGATGACTTCCTTCTCTCTTATCTTCTCGAAGGCCTGTGCTTCAACCCGTTTAGAAAAATAGTCAGTCATAAACAGAATGAAACGGGCCTTACCTGGTGCTTAAGGTAACGGACCCACAATGTCCATTCCCCACTTCATGAAAGGCCAGGGTGAGATCACGGAATGCAGTAATTCCCCGGGCTGGTGGATCATCGAAGCGTGCTTCTGACATCCGTCGCATTTTCGGACAAAGATTTTAGCGTCTTCGTCCATCCAATTCCAGTAATAACCGGCCCTGATGATTTTTCGAACCAGAGCCTCTGCACCGGAGTGGTTGCCGTAGGTTCCCTCGTGTACCTCTCTTATCACGTACTCCGTTTCACCGGGGCCCAAACACTTGGCTAGAGGACCGAGGAAAGAGCGTCGATACAGTTGGCCGTCCACCAAGCAAAAGCGAGCAGCTTTGGTCCGTAGCGATCGTGACTCCTTCGGGTCATTCGGGAGCTTACCATCACGCAAGTAATCGATGTACTTGTTGCGCCAATCCCAGGTCAAGCCCATTGTGTATATTTCAGCGTGCCCGATTTCTATGGCCGTGTTCGATAAGTGCACCGTTGCCCCGAGGTTGATTTCCTCCCCCTCGACCAAGGATCCCAAGTTTGCTAATACATCGGCTTCGCTGTTCTGCTCCCTTGGTATATGCTGCATAACCCATTCTTTGAATTGGTGAGGTACCACTTGGGTTTTTTCGAGGTATCGCTGCATCCGTTCTTCCTTTACCTCGAATACTCCGTTCACCTGGTTCACGACCAAAAGCGAGTCGCACTTTGCTTCGATTGTTTCGGCTCCCAAGCTCCGAGCTAATTCCAAACCTGCAATCATAGCCTCATACTCGACTTCATTGTTAGTCAGTCTAGCAGTTCTAACGGACTGTCGGACGACCTCCCCGGCCAGGGTCCTAAGGACAATCCCGAGTCCGGAACCTCTAAGATTCGAGGCCCCGTCCGTATGTAGAGACCAAACGCCCGTGATCTTTCCCGAGGTCAGCAAAAGTTCCTTCTCGACCTCGGGGACCATGGCCGGGGTAAAGTCTGCCACAAAATCGGCCAAGATTTGGGATTTGATGGCTGTTCGAGGTTTGTACTCGATATCGTAACCGCTAATTTCTACAGCCCATTTTGTTAATCTACCCGATAACTCGGGTTTATGCATGATGTTTTTTAAAGGTTAAGTGGTTATTACACATATGGGGTGGCATTGAAAATAAGGTTTGAGCTTTCTGGAAGCGCTTACCAATGCTAATGCTAGCTTTTCCAAATGGGGATACCGGGTCTCTGCATCCCCCAAAGTTCTACTTACATAATAGATAGGGAATTGCGTACTTGATTCTTCTCGGACCAAAACGCCGCTTACCGCCATTTCGGAGACTACTAGGTAGAGAAACAACGGCTCATCGGCCTTCGGTGTGTGCAGTAACGGGGGGCTGGACAGATACTTCTTCAACTCCCTTAGGGCTTCTTGGCACTCCGGTGTCCAATCGAAGTCGTTCTTCTTCCTGAGCAAAGAGAAGAAACGGTGACTCTTGTCCGAGGACCTCGAAATGAAGCGACTTAGCGCCGCTATTTGCCCGGTGAGCTTCTGTACCCCCTTTATATTGTTCACGACCTCGATTTCCTCGATGGCCTTGATCTTGTCCGGGTTGATTTCAATTCCCCGGTTTGACACCATGAACCCCAGAAATTTACCGGACCTTACGCCAAAGGCACACTTCTCCGGGTTTAGTTTCATGTTGTATCGGCGGAGTACATCAAAGGTTTCCTGCAAATGCTTTAAATGGTCCTCTCTTTCCAGGGACTTAACAACCATATCGTCAACATAAACCTCCATTGTTTTCCCTCTTTGTTCTTCGAACATCCCATTAACTAGGCGTTGGTAAGTTGCACCGGCTTTTTTTTAATCCGAAAGGCATGACGCTATAACAGTAAGTCCCATAACAGGTGATGAAGGATGTTTTCTCTTGATCCTCCGGGTGCATCCAGATTTGGTTGTACCCGGAGTAAGCATCGAGAAAACCTAACATTTCATGCCCGGCCGGCGCATCGATCATTCTGTCGATGTGAGGCAATGGAAATGAATCCTTCGGGCATGCCTTGTTTAAATCCTTATAATCGACACACATTCGAAGTTTATTACCTTTTTTAGGCACCACCACCACGTTAGAAAGCCAATCCGGGTATTTCACCTCCTGGATGGAACCTATATTAAAAAGCTTTGTTACCTCGTCTTTCATGAAGGCGTGTTTTTGTTCTGACATGGGCCTTCTTTTTTGCTTCACCGGTTGAAATTTTTCGTCCAAGCTGAGTTTGTGGGACGCTATTTCTGGTGATATACCTGTCATGTCTATATGCGACCATGCAAAGCAATCGACGATAGCTTGAAGAAATTCAATTAATTTATGCCTGAGCTCCTCCACGGTTGACTTGGTCGCGTCCGAGTCATCCGGCATGACGAAGGATCTGGGCGTCCCGAAGTCATCCTCTTCATGTACTGGATCCGGTCCAGTGCATTTTAATTGCTATTGGTGGTCCTGCCCTCCAGTTGTACCCTTCTCTTCCTGAGCCGGCTTCTCGTCTACTGCGAACATTTCCTTTGCTGCGGGCTGCTCGCCCCGGACGGTTTTCACCCCCTCCGGAGTGGGGAATTTCAGCAACTGATGCAGTGTTGAGGGAATTGCCTTCATGCTATGTATCCAAGGTCTGCCCAATAACGCATTATATTTCATGTCCTCTTCGATCACATAGAACATTGTTTGCTGAATGGTGCCATCCACGTTTATGGGCAATGAGATCTCTCCCTTCGTGGTTTCGCTAGCCATATTGAACCCGCTGAGTACCCGAACTACCGGCAAAATCCTATTGAGCAACCCTAGCTGTTCGACCACTCCCCATCGGATGATGTTGGCCGAGCTACCTGGGTCAACCAAAATTCGTTTAACCTTAGTTATAAAGACAAGTACAGAAATTACCAGTGCATCGTTGTACGGCTGAACGATGCCTTCCGCGTCTTCGTCATCGAAGAAAATAGAGCCCCTGGTCGAATGGTCTCGGATGCGTTTTTCATGAACAATTGAGACCTTGGTCCGTTTCATTACCGGTTCCCGAGGGACGTCAATACCCCCAACTATCATGTTGATCGTATGTTGGTGTTCGACCGGTTCGACCCTTCGATGAGCTTCCCGCTCTTTGTAGTGACTTTTGGCTCGCTCGCTCAATAGATCTCGAAGGTGGCCGTTTTTTAATAACCGGGCTACCTCTTCTCTCAACTGGCGGCAATCCTCAGTTTTGTGACCATGGGTTCCGTGATACTCACACACCATGCTAGGGTCCCGCCGTCCCGGGTCTGACCTCAGTGGTTTCGGCCATCGCACATCCGGTACTCAGCCGATAGCCGATACAAGGCCCGAGGTATTGGCGTTGAAGTTGTACTCCGAAATCTTCGGCGGACCCCTATGGTTGACGGAACTTCCGGCGTCGCTCCTGAACGAGAGTCCCCGGCTGTTTGACGGGCGCTCGACCTGCTTGCTACCTCGACCGGAGAGGTGGTTTGGGCTCTTCTTTGACCCGTCCGACCTGGAGTTTGGTCTCCCCGGGTGGGAGTATGGCCGAAACCTTTTTTTTGACGATTCAGACTTCATCTCATAACCCTTCCTCGACTTCTCGAAACCTCTATCCACTTTTAACTTTACCGGGGAGAGCTCGAACTGATCATCCTCTACCCGAATCTTCGATTCATACCGATTGTGGACATCGGCCCATGTCACGGTCTCGTATTCTAGCAAGTTTTCCTTCAACTTGGCCGAGGCAACTGAACTTAGCATGTTGAGCCCTTTTGTGAAGGCTTGTGCGGCCCATTCTTCTGGCACCGGGGGTAGTTCCATCTGTTCCCTCTGGAACCGGGTGACGAACTCCCGTAGTAGCTCATCGTCCTTTTGAGTTATCCGGAATATATAGGCTTTGCGGGCCTGCACCTTTATGGCACCGGCATGTGCCTTTACGAAGGCATCGGCGAGCATTTCGAAAGAAGTGATCGAGTGCTCGGGTAGATGGTCATACCACGTCAACGCTCCCTTCGACAGAGTTTCCCCAAATGTTTTCAGCAATACCGACTCGATCTCATCTTCTTCCATATCATTTCCTTTTATGGCACAAGTATATGAGGTCACGTGCTCGTGCGGGTCCGTGGTGCCGTCATACTTCTGTTTGTCGGGCATTTTGAACCTCTTCGGGATCAGTTTCGGGGTCGCACTCGGTGGAAAAGGCCTTTGGATGTACCTTTTCGAATTCGGCCCCTTCAGTAAAGGTGGAGCCCCCGGTATCTGGTCCACCTGAGAATTGTATGTCTCGACCCTTTTTTCGGTCGAATCCACCCGTTTCGCCAAAGTCTCGAGCATCTTTAGGACCTCTGTCGAGGAGCCAGCTCCGGAGCCGTCGCTCTCGACCATTCATACTTCGTTTCTTCCGGTTTCGACTGTACCCTTTGCCTTTACCGGCCCTGCTTCACCCTTTCCGCTCTACAGTTGGGCAATTGCTAACCCTTGCTCGGCGATTGCCGCCCTCTGCTCCTGCAGCATTTCAAAGATTAAACGTAAGTTAATGCCGTCGTTTGGCGCGTCCGGTTCTCTCCGGCCCCTATCCCGGTAGGGCGGCATTCTCCTGATCTACGGTATTTTGCCGGTTGAGTCCTTCCCTTGAATCAACGGGGTTCGGATCAGCGGGGTTCGGCAATGCCCGCAGTCCACTCCCTTAGTTTTCCGCCACGATCTCGGTATTATTGACATGACCGGATTGTTCGACGTCAGCCATTCAGACCGTTTTCACAGAGATGGGTGGGGACGTTTTTGGTTTCGATGAATATGGTAGAAATCAAGGCCAAAGACCACTATTATCCTAGCCCCACGGTGGGCGCCAAACTGTTTATCCCGGTTTCGGATAATCAATTAAATTTGTAAATGGGTATAGGATATGTGCTTTGTTCTTGATGTGTGTTGGATAAAGAAAGTAAATATTTGAGAGCACCTTAATAAAACGGCTAAAGATGATAGTTGGCTAGTAACACAAGTGTCCGTGTGTAATGTATGATATTTGATGGATTGAATTCATTAACAACAATAACGAGTGACCTTGGCCGAATTAAATAATGAGAGAGATTGTATATATAAATTCTTCTATTACAAGTGTTCTTAGAAAGTAGAAAGAGCCAACCCCCTAAAGGAAGGGGACACACCCTATTTATAGTGGCACTCCCCTGGTTCTCATAGCAAAACCTTCTTTCAAAGTTCAGTACCTCCTGACCAAAGAAAACTTCTACATGTAGCTTCAATAATTTTGATAACCTTCTTTGGCAAAACAAATATTTGAGCCCAGAACACTTGAATGGAAAACAATATAGATTTTATCAATTGAGCTTTCCCTGCACATGAGAGGAATTTTGTAGTCCAGGTCCTTACTCGTCCTAGCATTTTATCTATCAATGGTTGGCATTGCATTATAGAAACTTTCTTTTTACTTAACGGGACTCCTAGATATCTTATAGGAAGTACACATTTACCGAAGCCTAACAAGTCCATAATCTCCTGTTGAACATCATTTGAGACACCCCCACAGTACACTCTTTTAGTGAGGTTAGCAATCAAACTAGAAGCCTTTGAGAAACACTGAAATTTATCAAACAATAGCTTAACAGAATTAACATCTCCTCTACAAAACAACAACAGGTCATCAGCAAATCCTAGTTGTATGAGGTTTAATTTTGCACATTTTGGGTAGTATTTGAATTGAGGTTGTTTGCCAAGTTGTTTCAGAAGCCTACTCAGATACTCCATAGCTAACACAAAGAGAAAAGGGGATAATTGGTCCCCTTGCCTTAGTCCCTTTTTATCATCAAATGGTTTAACAGGTTGTCCATTTATGATTATTAAATAAGATACTGTTGAGATACAAGTCATAATACATCTTGTGAAAACAATGGGGAAGTTTAAGGACACGAGCACCTGCTCAAGAAAAGACCATTGCACATAATCATAAGCTTTTTGCATGTCTATCTTAGGCATACACCTAGGAGATATCCTTTTCCTGTTATACCCCTTGACTAGTTCATGACTTAGCAAAATATTATCAGTAACCACTCTTTCTGGCACAAAGCCAGCTTGCCCGTTATCAATAATACTGTCCATTACTGATTGTAGTCTATTACTGAGGACTTTGGATATGGTTTTATATAGCATAGTACAACACGAGATAGGCCTAAACTCCTTCACAGAAGAAGGGTTCTGGACTCACTACTACAAAAAGGGGATTTAGTGGCAATTATTTAGCGGCTATAAGTTAATTGCCGCTAATGTACTCACAGGAGCCAAAATATCAGCGGCTAATGTATATTGACCAGCAATAAGTATATTTTTAGTACCAATTTAAAAGAATGGCCAGTAAAACATTTAGCTTTTGCTTTTTTAACTCTTCCCGCAAGAATTTTCCTTCTAAATAATCTTCCCGCGTGTGCTTAATAAAAAATACTCTCCCGCCTAAGTAAAAACCCTATTCCATTATTAAAACAAATACAAAAAAATGGATCATCTTCTTCACAACCGCTGCTACATCTAGGAGAAACCCTAAACCTTATTTGATTAAATCAAATTCGTGGTAACGTTCTCTCTTCTGCTTCTATCTGCTCGTACCTCTTCTATATGTCAATTATTATAATGCTCTGGTTTTTTATCGTAGTGAAAGAGGGTTTTTCAAATTACGGGTTTAGTTCCTAGGTGGTGTTGAAAGAGGTTTTACAAATTATGGGTTTCTTTCGTAGATGGTGTTAAAAGAGGTTTTTCAAATTCTGGGTTTATTTCGTAGATGGTGTTAAAAGAGATTTTTCAAATTCTGGGTTTCTTTCATAGATGGTGTTAAAAGAGGATTTTTTTTTTCAAATTCTGGGTTTCTTTCGTAGGTGTTGTTGAAAGAGATTTTTCGATTCCTGCTCTGTTCGTGTCCATCTCTACCCCATGTGTCTCTATTTTTTATATAATTACAAAGCATGATTTTTATTGTTTCAAGTTTGATTTTCTATGCTTATTGTTTGATATCTGTTGATGATAGAATTTTGGGATTTGTTTGGTTTGGGTGAACAAAACAGTGGACGAAAAAAGAAAAATGTCATACTTTCTTATCTAGAAATGATTTAATTTGAAATTTCTAATGCAGACCATAGTTTTATTTGAGATATTCTCGTTTCTTGTAGGTTTTACGGGATCTTTCTTCGACTTCTTCTTCAATTTTTTGTCTTCGTCAGCAAATATTTTGCTTCCAGGTACGCGAACACTTGAGCCAATTTGTGACTTTTTAAAAGTAAAGCTTTTCTGCGTTTGCCAAGTGATATTTGTGATTTTCGACTGCTATTAATTTGATGAGCAACTAACTGAATTGATTCCTTTGTTTCCCTTACTATTTTATGAATTGTTTCCTCTGTTTGCAAAGGCTGTTGTTAATATATTCAACTTCTCGCGGTCGTTCTAAAGTTTTCTCACTGTTATTGATGAATATTGATGTCTCAAATGAATATACAACATCGGGAACACTCTATTATTGAGATTTATGTTATCTACTTGAAAACATGAATATAAATTACAACCTATAAAAACACAGGAATAAATTGAGCATAAACACTAACCGAATATCGAACTTTTTGACACGCTGTTGTGGTACATTGATTCGTAAGTCTGACTTGAGGGTTTTATTAGATTGAGACTGAATTTCATCTTATTTTGGGATTGAATTGAAGAGGCATGTTTGATTTTTAAGTTGGTTTCTCTATGTTTAGAAACTGAAGACTTTACCTTGTCTCCCTATTGAGGTCGAATTGTCGAAGTATTTGAAACCAAGTCGAGTTGCTAAGATTCAGTTTTCAGTTTGTCATAGTATTGTTTTAACAACTCTACGATTTCTGCAGCTGGTAATTCAAAAATTACATTGTTCATTGCTGAATTTTGTTAGAATCTGCTGTGATTAAAGATGAGAAGGACTTAAAGACCTTAGTCTACATTTTTTCGCCTAGAACTGAAATGAAATTGGATTCCATTTGAGCACAAAATTTGAAATCTAGCTTGGTTGTTTGAACTTGTTTCTGGGAAAGTTTACATGGCAGTTTAGCTACACTTATGTCCCTTTTTTTTTGGTAGCTAGAAATATTGTAATACCAAGGAAAAATATTTACAAGTAAAGCAAAATCCAAGCTCACACTCGCTTGATCCTAAGCACCAGGAAGTGCAATCCTCTATTCCTATCTATAACTCAAAAATAGCATATACAATAGTATTCCTAAGGTAAAAATTCAGTTCATGTAGTCTTCCAGCTAGTCTAGTCCTCTTTGAGCGTCTAAATACCACCTCTTGTATGATTTTCCTAACTAGTGGTTGGCCTGTTGTCCCCTGCTTCTGTAACACTCAGTGATTCTTCTCCTTCCATATGTAATAGACACATCCATCAAATGCCACTCTATATACTTCATTTCCTGCTTTCTTTGTGCTCTTGTGATCTTCAACCCATTCTTCTAACTGCCACTTGAGAGGAGTTCTATTAATGCCTTGCCAGTTCAAAATTTTACTCCAAACAGAAGTTGAAATCTATTATGGCTTGAAGAATTCACAGTTAGATTTTTTAATCATGTTCTTGGCTTTAAACTATGCTTCATTTACTGGTACAAATCTTGCATTTTAGTGTGACTAGGAAAGGAAATGTTTAGTGGAAGCTTTCTGATTTTTCCTTCTGTTTTGAAATAAGTCATCATTTGGATATAACTAGAATTAGATATCTATTTGATAGTTTTAATTGTTAAAAAGATATTTTTGAGCTATGCAATTACCTGTTAATAGGATGCACATTTTATCTGAACTATATTTTTGATTAATTCCCCCCTTTTCTACTAATGTATTTTTAGCTCTTACAGTAATTGCAGAAAAGAAAAGAATATCTTGGACATCATGGAAAATTCTAGAAATAAAAAATGGATGAGTTGTGATAGACTTAGTAAAGAATACTTGGATGGAGTGGAGGATTTTATAAACCATGCCTTTTCTAAAAAACTAGAGGGAGAAAAAATTTCATGTCCTTGTACGGAATGTGTGCTTATTCATCAAGCAAATCGGGCCACAACATATGATCATCTTGTGGTTAATGGTATCATGCCATCGTATGATACTTGGTTTTGTCATGGGGAGTCTCTGAACGGATCAAACAATACCCAAGTAAATAATCACAACCAATCAACTTTGAGGGGCGATGATATGAGAGGAAGGATACATGATGTCTTTAGAGGCTCTACACAGTTCATGGATAGTGACGTCACTGAAAGGGGCAAGATGGCGCAAAACCTACAAGAAAAGAGAGCTCATCCATCTGGAAATCAACCTCATCCAGAGGTGGATAAATTTGAACGGCTCATGAAGGAGGCAAATGAAGAACTATATCCTGGATGCAAGAAGTTTAGCAAACTGTCCTTTTTGTTGCATATCTATCGTACAAAATGCATGTTCAAATGGTCAAATGAATCTTTTAATGCTTTGCTTGGACTATTGAAGGATGCGCTACCTGAAGGAGAAACATTGCCTTCTTCTTTTTATGAGACCAAAAACATAGTTGAAAGCTTGGGCTTAAAGTACGAAAAGATTCATGCTTGTCCCAATGATTGCATGCTTTTTAGGAAAGAGTTTGCTAGTAAGGATGTTAATGAATGCAAAATTTGTGGTGCTTCTAGATGGAAAAATAATGCTAGAAAAAATCCAGCCAAGGTCCTAAGGTATTTTCCTTTAAAACCAAGGCTGCAAAGATTGTTTATGTCTTCAGAAACTTCTAAAGCAATGCAATGGCATCACGAAGAGCGCAATAAAGATGGCGTTCTCCGACATCCTGTAGATTCTGAAGCTTGGAAAAGTTTTGATAGTAAATATCCCGAATTTGCTGGAGATCCTCGCAATGTCCGGCTAGGATTAGCTTCTGACGGATTTAATCCATTTGGCACAATGTGAACTATTCACAGTACATGGCCAATGATTTTAATGCCATATAATCTTCCACCATGGATGTGCATGAAGCAAGAGTTCTTCATTCTGTCCTTACTTATTCCTGGACCAAAAACGCCTGGCAATAATATTGATGTCTTTTTGCAACCTTTAATAGAAGAGTTAAATGAATTATGGGATGTCGGGGTAGAAACATATGATGCCTCTACTAAGGAGATATTTCAAATGCGAGCAGCTCTCATGTGGACTATAAATGATTTTCCAGCATATGGTACTCTCTCTGGATGGAGCACTTATGGTCGGTTTGCATGCCCTTCTTGCAACATAAACACTCAATCTAGATGGCTCAAACATGGTAGAAAGTTTTGTTACATGGGGCATCGACGTTTCTTGAAGTCGGGCCACAAATATCGGAATGATGCAAGATCGTTTGATGGGACTAAAGAAACAAGACCTGCACCTTGTGCAGTATCCGGGTCACTAGTGCTGAATCAAGTTAAAGATATAAAGTTTACTCTCGGTCAGTCGAGTGAAGGGGTAAGTGGGGTGATGAAAATCACATGGAAAAAAAGGAGCATTTTTTTCGATCTTCCTTATTGGGAGTTTAACTTGGTGCGCCATAATCTCGATGTGATGCACATAGAAAAAAATGTGTGTGATAACTTAATTTATACACTATTAGATCTTGGTAAAAAGTCTAAAGACAACCTAGAAGCTCGATTGGACTTGCAGGATATGAAAATAAGACCAAGCTTATGGCCTCAATATCGAGCTAGTGGGAGGGCTTATCTTCCTCCTACTTATTTTACGATGACTTCGAACGAAAAAGAGTTGTTTTACGAAGTACTACAAAATACCAAGTTTCCACATGGCTATTCGTCTAATATATCACGTTGGATTCGCAAACGGAAGATATCTGGGCTAAAAACTCATGATTGTCATGTTATAATGCAAGAACTTCTTCCTCTTGCCTTGCGGAGATCAGCAGACAAAAGAATCAGTTCCGTTTTAATTGAACTATGCACATTCTTTCGTGTTCTATGTAGCAAAGTGCTAAAACTAGAAGAGTTAAAGTTACTTGAAGAAAAAATTCAAGAAACATTGTCTACTATGGAAAAACTCTTTCCCCCAGGATTCTTTACTGTTATGGTACACTTGCTTACTCACTTGGCAACTGAGGCTAGACTTGCGGGGCCAGTGCATTATCGCTGGATGTACCCAATTGAGAGGTATGAAGAATGTCAATGAATTTTTATGATAATTTTTAGTTATTAAATATATAATATCAAACTAATAACCTTACTTTATTACATAGGTACTTGGGTACTTTAAAATCATATGTTCGTAATCGTGCATGCCCAGAAGGTTCAATAGCAGAAGCATACATAGCAAATGAGTGTGTGGCATTTTGCTCACGATATTTGGAGGGTGGAGATTCAAGGTCTTATTGTTCAAGAAAATGCAATGATGAGATTGAGCATGAGACTAGTAAAGAAGAATGTCTTAAAGTGAGTGTTGTGCAGTTTAGAGCAGCTCTAAGAGGCACCTGCTTGTTCTGAGACTGTTTCTCCTGTTTCTCATGTTTGTCTTACGGGTGAGTGGTTGTTTTAGCTTGGCATACATACCCAATATGGCAGCAGGTGGGGCAATACTGCGGCTTCCAATCGTAGCTCACAGGCTGCTCAAATAGATTACCATCTTGATCCAACACCTTGACCTCATTTGGCATACGAATGGTGACACCAACTTGAACCAGTACACGCACATACGAGACTCTATCCATCTTGCTAGTCCATTCATCAGCACATATAGGAGTTCTTAGACCACTAGTAATCCTGCTAAGATATTTTAAGCCCCAACAGTGCAGCAGGAGGTTTGGGAATCTCACCCATAGTGGAACAAATTTCAGCACTTTATTCTTAAAACTAAAGGCGGCAATCCACGGCTTTATGATAGCTGGTTTTGCATTTATCATATGAGGTCCAGAATACAATATATCATCTCTATCATCTATGTTATGGAACTTTACCACAAAGTACCCTTCATTGTGATAGAAGATTTTTAGTTTTTGCGGAAACGATTTCTGGCTTTCGAGAAACCTTGCAATTGCAGGAATCGTAGGGGATGCACCTAAGACATATAGAATTAGCACTGATTTCCAAAGATCACTCTTATTTTTTACCTCTTCTTTGTCTAATTGCACAATTTTGACCCCGTCCTTAATCATCGGTGGGACAAATTGCAACTCCATCCCTTTCAAAGCCATTTTACTTCCTTCAAAGAGATTCACCCAAGGCTTTTCCATGGGAGTTGCTTGTGTCAAATTAAGGTGTTTTTTAGCTCCCACAGCTTCCTTGCACTGTTCCATTATTTATTGGAGAAAGATAGGGGTAAGATAGTAAAATACATCTTTTATTTATGATTCTTAAGGGGCATGCAAAAGGGAAAAAGGACAAGTAATATGAAACGGAGAGAGTATATATTTTACCATAATATTCATATTGATTGGTGTATAATCTCAATAGCTTTGGAAAATGATTTGAAAATGAGTAATTAATGTGAAAGATAAAATTAATAATAAAAAGAAAAATTCTTTTCTCTTGATATGTCTTTTCTTTCTTTATACTTGCTTAATGTTCTCCTCAGACTTATTAGATAATAGACTTATTAGATAATACTTTTTCCCAGTTCTCTTCATCTTTTCGGCTGGTGTTGCAACTTTAAGGTCTCTTCCTCTCTCGCTTTTTGTTCCCCGTTAATTTGTATTCATCTTTTCGGCTGGTGTTGCAACTTTAAGGTCTATTCCTCTCTCGCTTTTTTGTTCCTCGTTAATTTGTATATGGTCTTTGTAATCCGATATAATCGGTTAATCTGTTGTATCCGTTTTTCTTCTTTGTCAATACTTTAAACTTGAAGAGAGGACGAACAATAACAATATAAATTTGTACCAAAAGTTATATAAATTGTACATTTTAACCAATTACTTTTTTGTCTCACTTGGACATATGTCATCGTACTGAGTGTTTATTTTCTTCTAATGTATACACGTATGCACTTCAACTTTAGTTCTCCTACACATATTTATTCCCTATATGGACTTTTACTTGTCCAGTTTTGACTTTTCACATTTTTTAGGAATTAATAAATGAAGTATATATTTTATCATAATATCCATATTTATTGATGTATTGTCTCAATAGACTTAGAAAATGATTTGAAAATGAGTAATTAATGTGAAGGGTAAAATAATAAGAAGAAAAATTTCTTTCTCTTGATATATTAACATGGACAATTAAAAGTGAAGCGAGGGAGTGACTTTTATTGTGTTTTCCTTCTTTGTCAATACTTTACTTATTTTACTCTCCTTTGCATTGTCTAATTATTGTTTCTTTACATTTATAAAATATATTACTTTATATTTTCATTTCGGAATTAAAATTTGGTGATTTATGATATAACGTATACCTTTCAAATTTTGTTTTCTTTGTAACAATTCTTTTTATCTATAATTTTTAATGTAAAAAATTGTAATGTAACTAATTTGCCCCTTATTAACATATATATTTAATTAATTTAATAAAAATATTTTATTAGTTTTGCTTTTAGAAAATCCAATATATACAATAATAATTCTTATATTTGGATCTAAACAATTAGTTAATTGAGACGGATATCAACTTGTCGGAATACATATAAGATATTAAAGATTTTTTTTTTAAAAAATCTAGAATCAAAATATTAATTTTCCCTTATAAACTTATTAATTTTCTTTTTCACATCAATGAATAACTTTCATTGTCATGAAAATAATAAATTTTTAAAAATTATTTACAAAATATAAATCTTAAAAAGGCTAATTAAAGTGAATAAATATATTCTATCCATACATTACACGGGCATATTTTGCTAGTCCGTAACTATATTGAATAATGGACAGAATATCACTGGTGGGGATCTCCACCTCTACAAAAATTCCTTTTTGCTTGTGTTACGTGTTGGAAAACGTCTGGAATGGAAGACATGTGAATGTGTAGCTTTGGGACCCGAATAAGATTTGTTCGGAGATTACAATATATAGTGCTAATAACCACGTGTCAGCATAACTGATAGTCCGCAGTGGTCTGACTCCTTCTTGAGTGAATAATAATACCAAGGGTCTTAGTGGGGTATATTGATAAGGAAAATTTCCTTTTATTTTTTTCAGCTGTTCAAAAATTTTATTGATGAATTCTTTTCATTCAAAACCATTAAAGAAAAGTTCTTCAGTTATTTGCATATGTTTTTCTTCTAATTCTATAAAAGTTGAAAACTTTTATTATGTACATACAAGTAGTAAAATTATTTGACTAGAATGGAATTAAGAAGAAAGGAATTTTTTTTAAACTTATAATTTAAAATATGTCATCACTTTTTTGTAGCTATGAGAATTTTAAACTTGTGATCTTAAACAAAACACTGACGTATCCAATATAGTCCTATAAGTAAAGTTTGAGGGAAGATAGTGTGTATGCAGATCTTACAGTAACCCTACTTTGAGAGGTATATAGGTAATTTGTAATCTTAAATATGTAATAATATTTATACAGCTATAAAATAATTAAGAGATAAATTTGAAAATTCATTAAGAAAATAGGCCCACATAAACACAAACTGAAATGGAAGAAGTGAATACTTAGGCCCCGATTGGACATGGTTTGAAATCATGCTTCAAAATGGTTTCAAATCATGTTTGGACATACAATTTGAACATTTTAAGTTGTATTTTTCTTATAAACATAAATACCCCACAACTTGTGAAAATTATCAAAACATTCTCAATTCTTATATAATCTTACCAAATGAGCAAATTATAGTTTATAACAAAATTAGTACACTACTAGAAGGCCTTTCTAAAAAATGCAACATCAATTAATCAAACTTTAGTTCAATAAAAACGAAAATTTAACATGAATAGTAATGTAACTACTCTTTAATATAATCTTCCCACATAAATTAAAGGATGGTAGACATAAATAAAGGTTAGTGGAAGTTAATGAGATTGATAAATGATTGATGAGGGTAATTGTTAAAAATATCTACCAACTTATGGGTTTATTTTTACAAAATATAAACTTATGAGTTAAATTTTATATTTTAAAAAGTTAAAACCATAATTTCAAACCCCAAATTATATCTTTTTGGATGATTTAGAGTTTGAAATCATAATTTCAAACGTATGGGTTGGCCAAACGCCTACTTAGTTTTGAATGGAATATTCACCGTTAATTAAGAGCCCGTTTGGATTGGCTTATAAGTTGTTTATAAGCTGTTTTCAGCTTTTTTGAGTGTTTTACTGACCAGCTTAAAGTTATTTTATACTTAAATAAGCTCAAAAAAATAATTAGATCAATTTGACTTAGTTTATCTAAAGCAGCTTATAAATCAAAAAAAAATTTAGACTATCCTAATTTTTTTTTTTTTACCTTATAAGCTATTTGCAGCTTATAGGCTTAATGCAGGCTCTAAACAAACTTGTCAAAACAATGTCACTTTTGGAAAGAGGAAAGCTGATACTTCTAGAAGGTTATACACGGGCTCCAATAACAAACTCTTTAAATCTATAGTGCTTAAATGCTTGGAACTCCGAAATATAATCCTTTAACAAAATAAAATAATACTACATCTTTCACATTATTAAGACTCATTATTAAGACTCAAAAGTTGATCACTTACACCTGTACGTTCACCCTTTACATTTGTCCTATATAAGCAATTGGTCTTCAATTCATTCAACACCAACAAAACAAAGAAAATACAAATACAAAGTTTCAACCAAAAGCTCTATGGCAACTATAACTTCCACAGAATTCATTCAAGAAAACTTCCACAACTCAAGAAGACTACTTCTAATACCAGCTGCTACAGTACAACAATACCACCCGGAAACCACCATGGCACCGCCTCCGGCAGCCGGAATCAGCCACGGCCTAATTAATTTACCACTTGGTGACAGCTTCACCACATTTGAGGCAAATGTTATTATGGTTTTGGCAGTACTTGTATGTGCCGTAATTTGTTCACTTGTCTTGAACTCCATCATCAAATTTATATTTAGTTGCTCTACCATAATATTGGTGGAATCATCCTCAAACAATAACCCTTCTAGAGAAAAATTAGCCAATAAAGGGATCAAGAAAAAAGCCCTCAAAACATTCCCAGTTATAGCATACACTACTGCGTTGAAACATTCAGGGTTTGGCACTGAGTGTGTCATTTGCTTATCAGAATTTATCGTTGGAGAGAAAGTTAAGGTTCTGCCGAAGTGCAACCATGGATTCCACGTCCAGTGTATCGATAAATGGCTCAATTCTCACTCTTCTTGTCCTACTTGTAAGCATTGCCTTATTGAAACTTGTCAAAAAATTGTTAACGGCGACATATCCGTTACTACAACTGCAACTTCATCAGTAGCAGTACAAGAAACCATAATAAGGATTGAACCTCTCCAACGTGAAGATGTTATATCTAATGGTCAGCATCAATAGGTAGAAAAAATAGGAGTAGCTAGTATCTGGGCTATAGTTGTTTGGTTAGATGAGAAAGCTTAGCTTTTAAGTTGATATAGTTTAGTTCTTTCTTTTTTCTTGTTGTAAAAGTTTTGGCTAGCTATAGTAGTCTTGCAAGTGTATAAATCAAATTTTATTTCTGTTTCTTTATCAAGCTCATGCTCCTCCTTGTCAAAGGAAGGTTATTTTCTTAGGTCGGGGACATTGTTAAACTAGGGTTTAACTTTTAAAATATTTATTTGATGAAGAACGAAGAAAAGTCTAAACTCATAAATACCAAAAGAGTTCATTATCGAAATCTCACATGTTATTTCTAAATCTTGTTTTTCCATTTCAGATTTTGTCATTCTTCTGCATTCCTCTTTTCGAAAATATGTTAGAAGTAATGCCTCGGCCCACATTCTACTTTTATCTAGTTCCACATGTAGTGGTTTCACTTTTCATTTTTCATTATCTTTCATGGGCCCAGGGTTGGGGGTCTTCCATTATAATGATGATCAAGTTGATAATTGATTATACTTTTTTTTAATGCGATAAGTAATTATACTGTGTAATCAATGGATGTATGAGACTTCGAATATGAAATAGCTCGATCAAAGCCAAACAGATATCTATGTTACTTTAATGGACCTTATAAGAGAAAAACTCAAGCCTCTCGGACCTATGCATTATTTGATCCTTTTCCCTAAAATAAATATAAATAATCTGCATATTGGGTAGAGTATGTGCATCGTTATTTTTTATCAGGATAGCTCTTTAAGGTCAGCGTGGAGTAATTGATAGCTTTGCAAAATAGAATAGTATGATTGCATCCTAAGTATCATTACACATGTAAAAATGATATTTACTGCATCATGAGTATCATTACTCATGTAAAAATGGTATTTACTGCATCATGAGTATCATTACACATGTAAAAAAAAATAAAAAAAATACTATTATTGCATGTCTGAGTATTATTGCACATGTAAAAATGTAATTTTGCATTCAAACTAAGCCCGTCAACGGGTCCGGTTTAACCGGTTCAAATCGGTAACCGGACCGGTAGAACCGGTTAACCGTCTATTTCTTACCGGTCCGGTTTCGATTTTTTTGAAACCGGAACCGGTTAAACCGGTGATTTTTTTATTTTTTTTAATATAGTCGTTGGGGCTGGGCTCAGCTGTTCGTTATTGGACCGTTGGCAACGGTCCATTTGCAAAAATGGCCGTTGCCAAACGGCCATAAACTCATTCCCCCCCCCCCCCCCCAACCCCCCAAACCTTTTTTTTTAACAATTTAACCCATCCCCCACCCCTATATAAACCCTTCTTCATTTTCATTTTAGTCCACACCAATTCACTCTTCTCTTTCTCTCAAATCTCAATCTCTCAATTATAGTTACTTTGCAATAATTAGCCACTTTAAATTTCTCTCAAATAAATATTATAAAGTCTTATTATAGTTTCAATTATTAATTTTGCAATTATAATATTGTTGGTGGAGTTAGTGATTTTGCAACAATCCAAAGTAGCTTTGGTGGATTTGCAATTCTAGCCGCCTTCACTTTGTTGGAAATTAATCCGGCAATTTGGTACCTTCGTTCCAACTCTATCTTTATTTTTTGCAATTTAATTTACGCAATTTAATTCTAGCAATTTAATTTGTTGCAATTTATTTTCTTGTTATTTATTTGATTGTGGTTTAAATTAATTCTATTTAATAATGACAAAGAGATTTAGACGTGGTGCCGGTAGTAGTAGTGGTATTGTTAGGGGTGGGCTTAATGAGGAAACATTTGTGGAAGAAACACCTAATTTAGGTATTGATGTTGGTGGAAATAATTCACTTTTAGGTCATGAGGCAATGCAACAATATTTTTACCGACACTTTTAATGAAATTGATGATGATGACAATGATGATGATGAAACACAACCCCCCGAAAATCCCATAAGAGATACATGTCCTGCACAATCACATACACAAGACAAACCGCCTAGAAGTCGTAAGCCAACCGCTAAAATTTGGAAATTTATGACTAAGGATAAGGAAGACTTAGAGATTTTAAGAATGCTTGTGTGGAAAATAACCTTAGACCTAGGAAATTTCAAGTAGAAATTGAAACTAGGTGGAACTACACTTACATTATGCTACAACAAGCATATGAGTATAGGATTCCCATACAACAAGTTCACAACAAATATAATATTAATAGTGATGATTGGTTAAATTTTACGCATTGGGAAAATGTTAAAGAATGTGTTGAACTCTTAGAAATTTTTTATAATGCAACTCTTGCTTATTCTAGACAATTCTATCTCATGGTAACCGGAATTTTAGCCTACTTAGCGGAAATAGCTAGAGTTTTACAAGAGTATAAATATAAACCCGGTTATCAAGCGGCTATTTTTGAAATGATAATCAAATTTAAGAAATATTTTTTTCCCATCCCAACTTTATTTATTTTGGGTTCTCTTTTAAATCCTTGTTTAAAAGTGTCTTATACTAAAGCATTGGTTGGTCAAATTTATACATTTTTTGAAATTGAACAGGGAGTTCAACCATCTTTAGCTGAAGCCGAACTCGCCATTGATGCCGAGTTTAGAAAAGTTTTTACTCATTATTCTAATTTGGAAGAACGTGCTACACCCGTTGCTCCACGCCCTACTACTTCTCAAAGTAGCAAAAAGGGCTTGTCGGGTTTGTCGCATTTAAAAGTTTTACATTCACAGCCAACTTCTTCTTGTAATGCAAACTTTGATGAATATAACTTTTATTTGATGCAGCCAAATGTGGATATTAAGGAACTGGATGAATTGGACGTCTTAGCATGGTGGAAGAAGTACAAGGCAAGTCATCCGATACTCTCAAGAATAGCTCGAGATATCCTTACGGTTCAAGTATCAACCGTGGCTTCGAAGAGCGCATTTAGCCAAGGAAGACAACAAATTGGAGACCATAGACATTCATTATCCGGCTTTAGCTTGCAAGTACTAGTGTGCATTAGCGATTGGATTAGATCGGAGCGACGCAACCAAAACTTAGAAGCGGAGGAAGGCGAAGAGGAAGAAATTGAAGATTTGATAGCAAGTGGACCGGACCAAATGGAAGACTTTGAAGATATCTCCATGACCGAATATGATATGGGGGAAATTAACAAAATGATTCAGAATTGGTGAATTTATTATTCTACTATTTCTTTACAACTCATGTATTATTTGCAAGTTAAAAAAAAAACTTCAACTTGCAAATAAATGTTATCCAAGAATGAATAAAATATATGGCTCATTGAGCTTTATTCTATTTACTTGTGTTCATATTTTTACTTATATTAAGTTAGGAATATACCTAAAATATACTAAGAATATACTTATAATATATAGTATACATATAACTTAAACATATATATATATATATATATATATATATATTAAGTTATACATATATATAAGTTATATATAACTTAAACATATTTATATATATTAAGTTATATAACCTAAGTATATTGATATATATAAGTATATTGATATATATATAAGTATATTCTTACTATATTTTAGGTATATGTATATATATATATACGAATTTATAAACTTAGAAAAAAATTAAGCTATAAATAACTTAAGTTATAATATATAAGTTATAAGTATATATAGTATACTTATATATATATATATAACTTAAACATTTATCTATATATATATAAGTTATATAACCTAAGTATATTGATATATATAAGTATATTCTTACTATATTTTAGGTATATGTAGTATAACACTATATTCTGTATTGCTGACTTGCTGTTGACCTGTTAGTCAGTAAATATTTAAACTTTACTTATAAATTTATATAACATATGTAAATATACCTACAATATACTAATAAATACTATAATATATATATATAATACAAAAAACAAAACAAAAAAGGGTTTTGGACTGTTTGAACCGGATCGGTTCCGGTTTGGGGTTTCAAACCGGTAAACCGGAACCGGTGGCCGGTTCCGTAACCGGTTACCGGTCCGGTTTGAACCGGTTGACGGGTTTAATTCAAACTCTTCATAGCCTTACTAATTTTCTCCTCTCTGGCGACTGCTCACCAAATACTCCACATCAGGAGTAAACACCCTCTCGATTAGTATGTAACCTCCAGCAGCAAGGCCATGCTTCTCGCCATAGGTTCTCCACTCCTGTAGAAGCATAGTACCAGTATCGCTCATGACAATAGAAAGAGCTACTGGCTCCTCTTTTTTTTTTTCCATCAGGTTGCTCATAAACATCCCCATGTACTACTGGTATGTTGGCCCCAGAGCCACCCTTATCGATTGTCTTCATAATTTTGATCTATTGAAATCTGCATCATTCAGTGTTTTCTCTATAAAGGCGACTCTGAATCTTCTCCCAAAGTATAAAAAGAAATAATTAGCTAATAGCATTGCTCCTTTATATTAACTTTGATTATAAAGTAAAATTTTCTCATCATTCATATTAAACAGCCATATATGAGAGATCAATCCTGCTTGCATACAGTGGATGATTTGGAAGGAAATAAATCATCGATGTTTTGAAAGAAAAAAAAATATACTTACATTGAAATATATATGTATATCTTTTTTGACTTTTTGGTGTAGACTAGAAGATAACAATACTGAGGGTGGAGGGTGGAACTGAAAATATACTTACTTGGCATTGGTGCACAGCATTTGTAATGTTTTGTTGCAGTTATTTTGTGTGCGTGTGTGTATATATATATGACTAGGCAGTGATACAGTAATTCTCTATCCAATTGATGTATCTAAAGGAGAGCGTTACATTGTTTACCTCCATCGCTGCATTCTTTACTTCACATAGAAAAAACTATTTACAGACTATATACTATGTACATATTGGAAACAGTTGTGTGTTTCCCGTCCTGCACTTAAGTCTTCTTTGTAGCCTTCTTCTTAGCAGCTTTGAGATGAAAACACTTGTACAATTAAGAAGTAATGATAAACTGTTAGTCTTATATCTCAATCAAAGAAGAGAAGAAAAACAGTAGATCTTTGAAAAAGTGTTGGGTGAAGAAATAATAAAGGAGCAAGTCAATATTAATACTTACGTTTTTTCGTGTAAATCGAAGCTATGTATCATGGCTCCCATAAAAGTTATAGTAACAATCAGTAAGATATAAATGACACAACTAATAGCAAAATAGATCTAGTGTATCAGTATTAATTGAAGTAATATAGGCAGCACTCGGAATCCGTACTTAAAGACATAAGTTCACTACTTGAAGAGAAAGTTGAAATTTTGAAAATAATATTAAAATGGTTAAATAATGCACCTATATCTATAAGAAGCGAACACGGTAACATTGATTTAACTTTTATCAGACATGAAAAGGAGAGAAAGAGAGAACTGAATCATCTTCAAGAAAAGTGAATTTAAATCTCATCTCAAACATAGTTGAAGTCAAGATTGAACAGAGTAAATTTTTGTGAACTAATAATTTTCACAGATGAGTACTTATATTCTCATATCTCTTTTCCTTCATTCACCATTTCAGTAAAGGAATTCACTGCAAATCCAAAAAATTGTTCTCTACGCATACTATCATGATAGCAGTCCATGTTACAACATCCTTAAATACAATTTAACCAAAAAGAGCCAATGAAGAGCTAAAATTCTTGATTCTTGAGTAGGTAATGAAGCGAGTAGCGATGCTGATCAAATGAGCAGGATATATTCTTTGCAAATTGTAAACTTACCATGTTGGTTACTGTTGCTAACTTCAGCTGGTGTTTTGCCCTTTTGGCAAAGTTGAGTTTTTTATAGTGTCTTCTAGTATCACAGTTGGATTGCTATTTACAAATGAAAATAATATTTGCATAAGTTAAAGACAATTATAAAATGCTTGAGGAAGATGAGTAGTATATGCCAATAATATAAAAAATCAACTATTCAACAAACTAATTAAGTTGTAACTTGTAATTGGCATAAGGTGTTCGTGTGTTAAGTGGACAGATCGACTAATCTGATACCACAACAGCAAAGAATGGCTTCAACAACATGCAGAATAACGTAGCAAAGTGCCTTTACTGTAACATTCTGCTTCATATCATGGGCAATTGCAAGAAGAGGACCAACTTTTCCCTCTATGTTCATTCCTCTTTCTTTGATTTTGGTAGCTATTGCGGAAGCTGTCTTCCTTGGTCAAGAGATCAGTATCGAAATGTAACTATTTTTGATCTAAAAGTTCCACACCTAGAGCAACAATAATTGTGTATATTGTAATATCAATGAAGTAATAGCAGAAGTGCTTTAAGCACGTTCAGAAACAGTAGCAAAAGTTGGGCCAACGGTATTCCAAAACGGTGTTTGAAGGCCTTTCAATAGCGACAAAATCGTGAAATACAGTTAGTAAAACAATTTTTAGCGTATCTAATGTAGCACGAAACCATGTTTCATAGCAAAATGTAATGACAGTGGAGTGTCATATAGCTCTTTTCACTTTAAGGACAGATGATCATTTATGTGGATTGGTGACGTCAACAGTGCGTGCAAGTCTGAATATTTACTCTCTTTTATGTTATGTACACAATCGAAGTCATGAACGTGAGACTTGCAAGACTTGTATCATACACAAATTCAAACTATGGAGGCAACACTCTCTACATGGATCATTAAAAAGGTAATGACAAATACAAAGATAGTGAGTGAAAAAATCAACTCCAATATTTCTATTGGACTAAAAATTTTGGACTAACATTCATTTCTCGTGATACACGAATATGTTTTCCACTGAGAGTTGCCTATATGTGAAAGTTCGTTTGAAAGGTTTAGAAGAATGAATTTGCTGCATGCAAAAACAAATGAGATTTATTGGTAGTTGCTTACTTTCTAAGCAACTAACTTCTCTTAAATTATACCCTGCATATTAGATTTAAGGTATTAGATCTACACCTTAAGAATATATTTATTAAGCTAAAGAAGATATAAGCCTACTATTCCTAACGGAATGGTTTAAACAAACTTTGATTTGTACTTGTTACTGACTGTATTACCTTTTAGCAACAGCAGCTATAAGTATATTCTACTGATGTTAATAAATACAGATATAATTATAATTGTATAGCATCGAGAAGTGATAGCTATCTAACATGTTTGAAGCAACGGGTCTCTCATCGACAGTGTATTAGCTGATTTGGTAATACCTGAGTTGGTAGGAAGATGCCTTCTGTTTGATTCAGCTCATATTTGTGCTAAGAAGGCCTCTATTTTATCAGATTGCATCACTCTAGCCTTTTCGTCAGCATGCAACTTTTTCAAAATTTGATCAATTTTATTATTTTTGTTCGACATTTCAGCAATACTCTTTTATTCCCCGTGTGAAATATAAATTAAATCTTCAACTTTTCCTTTCTTAATATTAGTTCCAAATTCATGTCTTTCAATTCACATCGATGCAGGAAAACAATTTTTTTTTTTTTTTTTGACAAATGCAAGAAAACAATGAGACAATCCTAAATCCTCAATTCAAAACTCTGCGCCAAAATTTTGTAAAATCCAATCAGACAATAAGAAATTTTAATATCGTGTGATTTCACAGAACAGAACCAAAGGGAATGCAAAACTAAGCGGGTCATTTGCACTTTTGTCCCTATTTTGTGCTGCTCTTTAATTTTTATCTTTCAAAATAAACTTATGCCTAGAGGGACATAAGTCACGCATCATAATATCCGTTTAGGCATAAATTCAATTTTGAAGGACAAAAATTAAATACCAACCCAGGAAAAACCGTGCAATTACTTCAAAGGAATAAGCCTGTCTATTGGGCCGAGTCGGGCAGTATGTGGCCCAATCCAGTTAAACCCCAAATCATCACGGCCCAAGGAGGCTGAGTTGGGGTGGACAGAGGACGGGGCTAGACCGGAAGAGGTCTTGGGCCCGGTAGACGGACCCAGGTACAAGCCCATGTCGTGATCCAAAAGGATTTGTTTCGTACACAAAATCTTGCAGAATTTATTACTTACAAAAAAGAGCAAGTGCATTCTATGAAAAAGATGAAAAGGTAACTAATGACATGGATGGTCTCAAGTTTTCAACAAAAATTGTTGTTACTTTTCATTAACGCAATTAGTTGAATTTGCGTAATAAATGCTGATAGCCACTCAATAGACTTCCTGATTTCAACAGTTCTAAGACTTACTCATTTAATTAACATAGGAAGTACATTAATCCTTTTAATTTTTTTACCTTAATTAAATGTAGGCTTTGAAAGAGCTATCAGTAAAATAATTTATCCATCCATCAATTATTTAATTAAGAAACAAACAAATCTTTGATCCTTTAATCAGATTGATCTTTGGTGGAACCTCAAACAGCATGGATTAGGGGAGCCTAACTGAAGATTTGGTCCTGTACTAGGAATCAAGAAATGATTTGAAAAAGAGCATATTGTTCAAAAAAGTGAAAAAGCTGAAGTACACGTAGAAAAGTAACGAATAGATGGCTTACAAATAACGATTCTACAAGACTTTGAGACCTTTTTAACTACAATTTGGCACCACTTTTCCTGTTACTACTATATAATTAGTGCAATCACAATCGGCATGAAATTAAATAATGAGGCACTCTCTCTTTTGATTGTCAAATGTCATGTTTCTAGTATGGAAATAGATTTCCTCAATATAGTTTTCGATGCGGAGAATCACTAGTCTTATTTCCTCTCCACTAGTCGATTTCTTCTATATTTGAGCAAAGGAACAATTTTTACAATCTTTAACATTACAAATTTTCATCGATTTTGCCAGAAGAAAGAAACCAAGAACTTAGGACATGAACATCAAACTGGTTTTATTCTTACTCAATAAAAAGGCTAGTAATATATATGCTTAACTCATTCAACTCTAACTAAACATAATAGTTAAACCATACTAATCTTTCCTTTTAATTAAATTGTAGCACTAAAAGTAAAGCGAGTCAATTAAAAATATATTGTCAACGTAAACAATTTTTACATAATCATGTCTCTTTTACCTGTTATAGTAGCTAACACGCCTTATTTTTAAGATTACAAATCTCACATTTTAAAGAGGCTTATCTGTGTAAATGTCTTTTAATCACCTGATAGCATAAAAAGTTACTTACACTATGCAATGTATATAACTTAAAGTCAAATTTTAAAGTATATATTGTTTAGAGCACTCGTACTTATGATTACTTAAAAGTAACAATATAGTTTCACTTTATAGTACTCAAAAAGTTAATCCACACACTTTACACCTTTTCTCCCTATAAATTTACCCTATATAAGCAGTTATCTCCAAGGGGAACATGAATTCAATCTACAACAAAACTAAACACAGTTAGAGAAAAGAAAGGCGCAAAACACGCACACTCAACCAAAAGCTCTATGGAAACTACATCCACCCAATTCATTCAAGAATTCATGGAGAATTTCCGCTACTCAAGAAGACTACTTGTAGCTGCCCCTCCACAATACCACCCTGATCAGCCCACCATGGCTCCATCAACCGCCCCTCGAATCAGCCACGACTCAACAGATGTACTACTAGTGAACAACATCCCGATTGATACAAGAGTTATAATAGTCTTGTCAGTAATTTTTTGTGGCTTGATTTGTACGCTTTTCTTGAACTCCATCGTAAAGTTTGCATTTAGGTGCTCCAGCCTATTGTTGGCTGACCCATCATCAAATCATCGAAACCCTTCTAGATTAAAGCTAGCAAATACCGGGATCAAGAAGAAAACCCTAGGGACGTTCCCAGTTATAACCTACACGAATGAGTTGGAACATTCAGGATTTGACTCTGAGTGTGTCATTTGCTTATCAGAATTTGGAATTGGAGAGAAAGTTAAGGTTTTGCCTAAGTGCAACCATTGCTTCCACGTCCAATGTATCGATAAATGGCTTAATTCCCACTCTTCTTGCCCTACTTGTAGGCACTGCCTCATTGATACTTGCCAAAAAATTGTCAAAGACAATTCTATTAGTACAATTGCAATTGTCAACCCTGATCAGATGGCTAGTGATACTTCATCATCAGCACCAGTTCAAGAAGTCATAGTAAGGATTGAAGGTGTAGTATCAAGCAATTAAAACTACGTATATAGATTAGGAGTAGCTAGTTTAACTTTAGTTGGTAGCTATATGTATACACTCTCATTTAAAAGCTTAATTAAGTTAGCTAGCTAAGTTATGGCCAATGCAAGTATAACTTTGTAATTATTCATGCATTTAGTGATAGATCGGTGAATTTTTGTAATGGAGGAAAGAGTGGAGTAACACCCATAAAGTTATAAAAAAAATCCGTCTTTTCAGTATTTTGTGTTGCAGTTTCGCTTTAGTACACTGACGTACAATTTTTACACTACATCGTGTCAATAGAATTTGGAATGACGTGTTATGTACTAATTCAACTAATTATTAGCACTATTTGCTTCCACTTATCCAGGCCAATATTTAACCTTATACACCCTCATACACTTTCTTTTTACAATTTTCGCCTGTTAACTTTTTCTCCTAACTCTAAGCCACAGGAGACTTCATTATACTCCTTTCCGTTTTACAAATTAAATCCCATCCTTTCTCTCAGCTTCACTTTCCCCAAAATGCTCTATTTTGGGTCTCTAGAAACATTCATGATATATAAAGGTGTTTCTTCATTTTTCCTTTTCTTTTTGCGCCAAAACTTTCGTTATTGGTTATAATTTAAGGTGCAATAGCAAGTAAACTTTGTACTAAGAGCCTGTTTGGATGGATTATAAGCATAAGTCATAAGTTAGGAATCCTAACATATGGCTTTTAGCTTATTTTTGTTATTTTGATTAAAAAACAAATGCTTAAAAATACTTTTTTTTATCTTATCCAAACACACAAAAGTGCTTAAAAGCACCTAAAATAAGTTAAACCAAACAGGCTCTAAATTTGTCTTGGAACACAGTAACAAGCTCATATTCATCTCAAATAAGGAGATGTTCCTCTTTAACTTCCTTTCCGTTTCTTCGACTTTTAAGAGATCTCGTATTTACCTGACCTCAATTATTAACGAATAAAGTTAAATTGTTTCGCAAAATTTAGGGTCAAATTTAAACTTTTTCCCTTAATATATATATATATATATATATATATATATATATTCTTAAACTAAGTCAATAATGCCTTTTTCTTTTCTTTTCGTTGGGTTCGTTATCTCTTCCTAAATCCACTAACTTTGTTTCCCGGAAGTGGCCTTGTTGCTTGGGAACCATGAACAAATATAAATTAAAGTATCCATTTTTAAAACAAAAAAGAGATTCAAAAAGGATAATGTGCTTCATATTTGGGACTGTTAATTGGTGGATTTCATACTCAAATTATTTCTATATAACAATAGTGTACATGTTGCCAGGGGTGGCCACTTGAGACCCCAGAGAGTCAAAACAAATTGGCAATCTCCAATAAACCCGTTAAACAAGTTGACTTGAGATCTTCATTTGGTCAACCCAGTCCAATAAACTATATATATAGAGGTCAAGAACGGAATTATCGCACGCGAAGGATATTTAGTTGAACAATTTTCATCCAAAAATTAAATTATATTTATATTTTCATCCAAAAATTAAATTATATTTATAGGTAAAATATTTATATATGTTACACCTCGAGCACTTTTAGCGAAACTCCTGATTTTGTCACTAATTGAGATTGGGTGATGTTTCATACTGCATTCTTGAATTTTTATTTTGGTGAGGTCCAAAGTTACGGAAGGGAAGATTTTGAGGAGAATTAAATTTTATAATCATATATATATATATAAAAGCAAGCAAAGGGCCCGCTGATGTGCCATACTCACAAACCAGCATTTGCCTTTATCTATTTTCTCCTTTTTTTGGGCAATTTCTCATTAATTTAATTAATAATAAGTTGGAATAGACAACAAACAAAAAAAATAAAAAAACAGTTTTGTATTTCAATGCGGACTCCAAAAGTCGCTTCCCAAACGCCAAAACCCTTGATAACTGCCTTCAAAGGATGACCTGAAATTTCTCTTTATTGGTGTGAACTTACTTTCTTCCATATCTCCGATTCCGATAGTACACAATTGTTATGATTAGTTTGTAATTTTGGGTATAAGTAGCCTTCCTCTGTACAATTTTCTTTTCCTGTCTTCTCTGCATTGTTGTTAAGTTTTCCAAGGGATGAGTATTATATTGCTTTACGCTTTTCAACTGGATACTCAAGTTTTATTATAATATACTTATTGATGTTGCTGCTGCTGCTTCTTCTTCTTCTTCTTCTTAATTAATTGCTAATGTATGGTACATTTGTTTGATGTATAAAAACTTCAGAGATGGGGTCAACAGGGACAAGGAACTGCGAGTCGGCAAGCCAGCGGTTTACATAATTGTGTGTGATGAACAACAATTGTGCTTCTGTTTGCAACATTGAGGGCTTCCCTGATGCCAAATGCAAAGGCCTACAATCGCCATTGATTTTGTCTTAGAAATTGTTAAATCTATCTAAGTGTAGGAATTATCGGAGAAGACGATGATGATGAACATAGAAGATATCGATGATGAAGAACAACTGTGTTCTAAGTCCTAAGTGTTCAAAGTGAAGTTAATGGGCTGTTGTGGTGTTAATGGGCTGCTACAATTATTTGTGTTAATGGGCTGCTGCATGATTTAGTGTATTGGGTTGTTTGGTCTATTGGGCTCAAAATTCAGCAGAACAAAGATATGGCCCAATACCTTGATAAATGAATATTAGCCATGTGATCAATTAATCTTGTTGAACAAGGACAAGTCACTATCAGATTTACATAGAAAGGAATAAAGTTAGTTAGAGAGTAGCCAATAGGACTTAGACAAAATTGTATAGGAATTAAACATTATTCTTTTATTCTTATTTAGGATACATGTATAAATAGGTGCACCTTCTTTTCAAGAATACACACAGAAAATTCCAAATCATCTTCCATTACATTTTGTACATGGTATCAGAGTAGTGAGCTCGATCCAATCTAAATATCAACATAAATCATATTCTGTGTCTCCTCTTCAGTGAAGTCAAATGCCTCAATCACCACCAACTGCTGCTGAAACAAGCAGCACTGAAAGAGCAGTCACATATGACGCCAATCACCCTTATCATCTCAATAATTCAGATTCACCAGGAATGACACTAGTTAATAGTGTGTTTGATGGTAGAGGGTACCCGGGATGGAGGAGATCTATCCTCTTATCTCTGTCAGCTAAGAAGAAGCTTGGTTTCATCAATGGAACCTGCAAATCTCCAGATCTGAACTCTGCAGAATATGAACAATGGTCATGTGTCAATGATATGGTCATTACTTGGATCACAAATGCATTGACAAAAGACATTGCAGACAGTGTGATACACTCTAAGACATCACAGGAATTGTGGGAAAGTCTAGAGCAAAGGTTTGGGAGGTCAAATGGTGTCAAACTCTATCACTTGCAAAAAGAAATAACAAGTCTAGTTCAAGGTAATGTTGATGTTGCTAAGTATTTCACCAAACTCAAGAAATTATGGGATGAATTAGATGTTATTCATGTCATTGTATGCTGCTCATGTCCTTGTGTGTGTGAGGGTAAAGCAAAACTAACAAAATCTCTACAGGATCAAAGACTAATTCAGTTTTTGATGGGGTTAAATGATATTTATACACAGGCAAGAGGGAATATTCTAATGATGAATCCCTTGCCTAGTATAGACCTTGCATACTCACTACTTTTGCAAGATGAGAACTAGAGAGAAGTGTATGCAAATGCACACTCAACATCTGATTCTGCATCCTTTATGGCTGCTGGATTAAGTAAACAGCCCCATGCTCAGCTGTTTTCTAAGTTTGCAGCTTTCATGGCATCAGGGAATGGCAAACATGTTCAGAAATTTAAGAACCAGTTATTCAAAGGAGGAAACACACCACAGAGGTTTAACAATTCTGCTTAGAGGTTTGTTAAGCCACAACAAAGGTTTAAAGGAAAGAAGAAGTATAACCCAAATGTTAACTGTACCTATTGTGGGAAAACAGGACACACACAGGATGATTGCTACAGGTTGCATGGATTCCCACCTGATTTTGAGTTTACTAACTCTAAAGACTATCAAGGGAAATGCAGCAGTGACACATGAAGAGGAAGAAAGCATGGGTGGATACAACAATGATATCAACAACAATCTGGCACAACAATACACCAAGGAAGAAATTAAGGAAATGATGCATTTACACAAACAAGCAAAACTGGGACAATCAGGAAATCCAAGCATAAATGCTAATGCTGTGGCTGGTACTATTCTTAAATACTCTAGTTCAGTTTTTAGCAGTCTCAAGTCAAGCACCTGGATAATTGATTCAGGAGCATCAGAACACATGTGTTCTGATCCTAATTCATTCATGTTTCTCATTCCTCTTCCTGTACCTTTGTGTTGACACCCAATTTTGTCCCGCCTCTCCTCCGAATATCTATTTACGCTTCTGATATTTTGGGAAATTAAAAAATATACATTTAGATTTTTACCATAATTATTAGCTTCCTATTAATACCCACGTTTATTATTCTATTGCAGTTATCATCGTTATTATTATATTATTATTAATCATTATTATTATTAATTGTTATTAATTATTGTTGTTCTTATTATTACCGTTAGTACCATTATTATTATTATTATTATTATTATTATTAATTATTATTATTATTCTTAAATTATTACTATTATTATTAATTGTTATTAATCATTATTATTCTTGTTATTACCATTATCATCATCATTATTATTATTAGCAGCATTATTACCGCTATTCATTCGCTACTATTATTTAGTATTATTGAAATTTGCATTTCAGCGTTTTTACCAACTTCCGCATACACATCGCATTTATTTCGCGCATTTAAATGACAATGTTTATTTATTGTTAAAATGTTATCGCACGGCTATCATAGCATCATATAATTTTATTACCCGAATCCTAATAATTACATATTTGTATTAGATAATATTTTGTCATACTCAGTATATTACTAATTAAAATGGGTCTTTTATTCAAATTTAGAAGTCAAACCATTTCTTGCACTCAGTCCGTATTTTGGATTTATCGGATCCCAAATCAAAGTCCAACCAACTCATAAATATTTTTGGACTGGCCCATATTTGATCCCAATTTTTTTAGACCAATCCATGTTTTAATTCACTAGCCCATTCTTTTAATACCCGGTCGAGAGTTTCCCCTTCCTTTTCCTCATTTTCATCCACCACGCCGTCTCCCTCATCTCCCCCATCTTCTCTTGTCCCCTCAGTCTCTTCCATTTCCCCTTGTCCCCACGCCTTTGCCACCACCAATTCCTCTATCTTCACGTGGAGTGATACTTTTCAAAAGGGAACTTTTTGACTTTCAAGACAAAAAAGTTTCTCTTTCTTGTCCTCCACACGCTATTTCCTCAAAAAAAAGAAAGGAAAAAAAACTGACCAAATTTTCCAATTTCTGCTCTCTTTATTCTCCAATGGTAGACCACTCTCACGAAAACGAGCAGAACGACAACATTATTTCAAATTCAAAGCCGACCCAAAATCCCGCTCAAAATTTTAAAATCTTAACCCTAGTTGCATCTATAAATACCAAGTTATAGCAGCCATTGGGGGCAGATTGGGAGCCGCCACTTCTTCCCTTCGAACTATTAATCTCCTTCATATATTTTTTTTTTCGTTCAAAGCACCTATTAAGCTTATTTACTCTTTTATTATCTCCGTTTAAAATCTCGAATCTGAGCATCGTTCGTGTTCGAGCATAGATCGGAGAATCAAAGCCCCACTTCGCTGCACCCATAGCAGGTCAGTAGTGTCTCTTCCTATTCTTTTCAATTCTGAAGATATTTAGTCATATTCATGCTATGAAGTATGTTAGGCTAATGTTAAATATCAAAAAGAAATATATAAATTTTCAGCAAGCTTCTAGTTGATTGTTGTTATTCACGATTTGTAGCTTGTATATTAGGATTATGCCTATAGGACTCATTCAATTTTACTCGTTCGCGTGTTACCAGATTCGAAATATTTAGAATAAAAATAGTAGAAGTTTTAATGTGTGTTTTGTTGGACTAAATAACTTGCTGTTTGAGATCTAAGAAATTTTAGTTTTTTTTTTTTAGCTTATATCACTGGCTCAATATGTGCTTATAAATTCTATGTATCGTGAATTCTTCAGTTTTTTTTTACAAATCTCATGATTACTTTTTTTTCTTTTTTTCGTGATAAAAGATGACTTTTATATTTAAAAGGGGTCAAGCCTTTGAATTTTCAAATAAGAAATCATTCCTATTGCGATATGGTGCATCTTTTCATGTTTATCATTTTTTTAATGAAAAAATGAGATGTTTGATAGCATGTTGTTGAGTTCTGTTCTTTATTTTACATGTATATAAAATTTAGTAGTATGTTTACTGTTCCATGGAAAAAATGAACGACTATTTGATCTCAAAAGTGATTTCCAAAAGGGTATATAATATGTTTCTTTGTTTATCCACATGTCGCATTTAGTGTGAAACTGGACTAATTATTCACGTCTTTATGTCCTTAATCGTGTATATATTTGCAGTATTTTCCTCGAACTTACATATTGCTGTGAATTGAATGATAATGTTGCTTGCTTTGTTTTACTCACTTTTTTTTTTAAAAAGAGGGAATCGTATTGTTGCTCTAATCTTTCGTTACTTTTTGCTTATTGCATGATATCTGGAGTTGCGAGGAGTCTTAAATGAGATTCGGTGGCGCCACAAGATCCAAACAGCATCTCTCCTTCACTTTGTATCTTTAGTTCCCTCGAAACCCATCCGAATAGAAAGAATGAGCGTCGAGATGAAATCTTGAACTCATGTCGGATTCTTATTCGATTCTCTCCTTCTCCTGAAAGCAATCCGAGTAGAAGCAAGAGGAAGAGGAGGAGGACGAAAATGACTGCTACATTTTAACATATCTATGCTTACTTAGTTATTTGTATTCTTGTGTGTGATTGTTATTTGATATGTTTTAGTTTAATGGCCTTGAACATCTGACGAGAAAATGATCAAAATAGTCCTTAATGTATGGACTTAGGATTGCTTTGGTCCCTGATATATACAACTTATGGAAATGGTCCTTTAAGTATATTAAAAATATATCACTTTAGTCTTTGGCCCTACATACCTAACAACACCAAACAAAAATCTGTCAAACTTAACAGAAGCCTCCTCATGTGCAACCCACGTGAGATATCAAAATTCTAAAACAAAAGTATTTTGCCTTCCTGGTCAGTTCCAAAAAAGGTGGAAAGTCCCTCCTTCCCGGCAAAAACCCTTCTCCATCTCTTTCATGGTCTTGTAAAATCAGTCAACACAAGAGAAGTTTCTCCATTGTTAAACAATGTTAATCAAAAGAAACGATAGAGGATCAAGCCCATACTACGGTAAGAATTTATTTTGTTTTTAGTTGAAGCAATACAAAGACCAACCTATTTGGTACTCAAAATCTGGGTTGTTACTACTGTTTTCTCCAATCCTTTTAAATATAGAAGTGGTGTTGTTTAAATATACTGGGTTGTGGATTCGAAATCTGGGTTGTGGATTCAAAATATTTAGAAGTTGGTGTTGTTTAAATATACATGTTTTGTAACATCTACAATGTGGCTCTAACTTCTTAAAATATGTAATCTTTTATTTGCAGATCCTGTGTCTGAGGCGTCTTTTTTCAGTATCAAAGTTTATCATAAAGGATTGATGAAACATCAGCCAACCAAACAGTATGCTGGTGGTGTCATTGACTACTTTGATTATGTTGAAGTGAAGAATTTCAATCTTACTAACTTGAAAAAGATGGTCGAATTATGTGGTCACCGGAATGATTCAATAACATTTTGGCATAAATGCGGGAAGCTTGGTAACAAATGGAGATTAGTCTCTACGGAGGTTGAAGCTCATACCATGGAAAAATTCACCCCCAAAGACAGAGTAATTGAGTTATATTTTGAACATTTGGACTCTTATTTTGGAATAGATGATCCAGTTGAGCTTGGTTGCAGAACTAGTCACATTCCAGAGAATAAAGATGTTGTTGGACCTATTGACAAAGAGCTCGAAAGGGAAAACATATATTCCAGGGATGATTTTGAGGATTTTGAAAATGAATTCTCCAATGACGACGTGATGATTGATAAACAAGGATACTACAAACATAGCTTTGAGGATGGTAGAGAGCTTATTAGTGCTGAAATTCAAAAGCAGATGTTACACGAAGATGGGGATCCTGATTGCGTGAACTCTGAAGACAACAAGAGTTTGGATAGTGATTCCGACAATGAAAGCTTTGATTTTCCAAAGCACAATGCAAAGACCGATGGAAAAAATCCAGTTTTGGCTTTGGAATATACCTTTGAAAGTAAGAAGGAGTTCAAAAATGTTGTAACAACTCATGAGGTAAAAAAAGGGAGGTATATTAAGTGGAAAAAAATGATAAAGATAGGATGAAAACGAAGTGCATACATGACGATTGCAACTGGGTAATAATGGCATCAAGAATGCACAGGGATAACATATTTCAGATAAAAACTTATAGGCCCTCACACAGTTGTCGAAATTGGCACCATCATAACAAGACAATACCTTCTTCATTCATTGCAAGGACCTATCTTGATAGAATTAAACAAAATAGGGGATGGAAGATATCCGAGTTTAGAGATACTGTTAGTGTCGAGCTTAAAGCTCATGTTACTTTAACTCAAGCTATATAGATTTCAAAGAATCTATTTATGTTATGCTGCTTGTAAAGAGGCATTTAAGGTTGGATGTCGCAAAATAGTAGGTATAGATGGGTGTTGGTTGAAGGGCCCAATGTATGGGAATCAGTTATTAGCAGCAGTGGGTCTCGATGCCAACAATAACATATTTCCAGTAGCATATGCCGTTGTTGAAAAGGAAACCAAGGAGACATGGTCATGGTTTTTAAAACACTTGGCTGGTGACTTAGAGATTGACTATCAAGAAAGCTGGACCTTTATGTCTGACAAACAAAAAGGTCTTATTGAAGCATTTAATGAGATTTTGCCATATGTTGGTCATAGATTTTGTGTGAGACACCTCCATAACAATTTTAAGAAGGCTGGATTTTTTGGTTTGTCCCTCAAGATGGCAGTTTGGGCTGCTGCAAAGGCTACAACTGTGAAGTTCTTTAAAATATGTATGGAGAAGATGCATGAATTGGATGCAGAAGCCGCTGCATGGTTGAATGAAAAACCACCCACTGAATGGTCTAAATCACATTTCTCTTCAGGCGCTAAATGTGATGTTTTGTTGAATAATATGTGTGAATGTTTTAACAGTATGATTCTTGATGCTCGAGACAAGCCTATCATAACTTTGTTGGAGAAGTTAAGATATCTTCTTATGGCTAGATTCCAAGCGAATAGGGATAAAGTGGAAAGATGGAATTCAGGTGATATTTGCCCTCGGATTAAGGACATATTGCACAAGAATGAATCTGTGGCAGCTGCATTTATTCCAATCAAATCGAATCAGTGCAATTATGAGATTCTTGGAGCATCGATTGCCGACAATTGGGCTGTGGACCTACAAAACAGAAACTGTAGTTGTAGAAAATGGACTATAACAGGAATTCCTTGCAAACATGCAATATCGGCTATTTGGGCTAAAAAAGATGATGTTCTTGATTATGTTGATGATTGCTATAAAGTTGACACATATAGAAGAATTTATGAAAAAACCATCTTTCCGATTAATGGATCACAATTGTGGCCTAAATCAAATAAGGTTCCTCCTTTGCCTCCGATACTTGTAAGACAAAACAAGAGGGGAAGAGATCAGAAATTGAGGAGACGAGAACAAGATGAAGCGGGATCAAGTAGAACAAGAATGAAGAAAAAGCAAATATCTGTTAATTGTAGCTTCTGTCACAAGCCTGGCCATAACATAAGAACCTGTAAATTAAAGTGGGTGTATATGAGACAGCTTTTTGGATGCCTCCTACTTCATCAGTTCCCGAAAAATTACCGGTAAATTTCTTGCCGTAATATTTGATTTGGCTCTCTATTATATAGTTTTATGATACAAAAATAACTTATGGTACACTTGCAGGTTAGAAGAGCAAATCCTGGACCAACCCAAGATTATTTTGATATTTAGTGTGGTGTTGCAATTATTTTTTGTTGGGCTAAACATGGTGCAACACCTTTTTGTTTTTTGTGAAGGACAGAAAGTATTGCTTGTTTTGAGGACATATGGTGGTGCTGCTATTTTTTGTTCAATGACCATAGTGCAAATGCCTTTTGTTTTTTTTTTGTGAAAAGGACAGATGGTGCTGCTGCAACAATGGTTCTTATGGTGGTAATATTATGTTGTTGCTTTTCAAGTCAGTTGCTGCTGGTATCTTGATATTTTGCTGAATTTGTTGCTCCTTTTTTTCCTCGCAGTGAAGATTTTTGCTATCAGATGATGAAGGATTAAAGCTGGTATCACAATATCTTTTTGAAGGACAGAAGAAAGGAAGCTAGTGTCGTATAAGAGTAGTTTTAGTTAAATTAATCAAACCATGTGCAATTCCCTTTCTGATGTGCAATTCCCTTTCTGGTGTTGTTTAGAATATCTTAGGCAGCAACTAAAAGTTGTGTATATGCTGCCTTTTGGATTTAAATGGTGAAGTCATATGTTAAAAGTTATTTTTATCAGTCACATTCTCTTATGTAAGGAACGTAAATTGATATGTAGAGATCATTCAAAAAGATTTATTGGCTAGTGTAAGGTGTGTCCCTGGGAGTGCAGGACAGAACTGGGAACTAGACAAATGAAAATGGCACACATTTTTCTTTATGTTAGTACTGTTATAATCTTTCTGGTTTGGTTGGAAAGAGAACTTTTGACCTTTGGCTGATGGAAGAAGCTGAAAAGTACATAGGCTTCTGTTAAGTTTGACAGATTTTTGTTTGGTGTTGTTAGGTATGTAGGGCCAAAGACTAAAGTGATATGTTTTTAATATACTTAAAGGACCATTTCCATAAGTTGTATATATCAGGGACCAAAGCAATCCTAAGTCCATACATTAAGGACTATTTTGATCATTTTCTCAACATCTGACCTTAGCAAGTTAGTGGGATTTAGTTTTAGTAATGGGTAGTTAATTTAGAGGAAAACCGATAACTAATCCCATAGGTTTCATTCTTGTTTTATTTTTTATGTTGAAATTATTTATAATACCTATAATATTTATCTTTCTTAGAATAATTGATTTTCAATATAGCATGATTACATCTTTTGAGTCAAAGGAATTATATTTTATCTTACTATCTTAAAATTTCAAAACATCCCTAATAGGTAAATATTAATCCAAGTATATCTATAAATATTTTAGATTGATTCGATTATACATATATTTAGCCAAATATAGTTAAATAAAGTTAGTAAAAAGAAAAAAAATTCATACCCTTTTACCATATAAAAAAAGGTCTAGGTTTTTTACATCGCGATATCACATAAGAATAGCTAGGCAAGAAAGTTTGGTATGCTATATTTGACGTTTGGTTTGATCTGTGGGAACATAAAATGAACTGGAGAAAGAAAGGTATGAGAATTTTTTTTTGTTTTTTTTTTCTAAAAGGGTGGCCACGAGGAAATTTCCAATTCTTTGTATTCACACTTGGCAAAAGTTCACATGCAAATTTGCAGGATTTACATGCTGGTCAAATGTTATGCGGACCCGATAGATTTCAAGCTTTAAATTTTCCTTTTTTAGTACATCACTGTATATGAATAATCAACAATGTCAAATCAACTGAGAATAAACATTTGGAAGTGAACTAGTAATAAAAAAAAATGAACATAATTTTTTTTTTGATCTGTTTCACTAGTATATGTTTTAATCAGATAGATGCATTGTATTTAACGTTATTATATTCTTTCTTTAAAACCTTAACAATCTTTATAAATCTTATTTTAAAATAGTCTTTAAAGTCTTTTACACAAATTATTATATTTTCTGCAAATCTTACTTTAACTAACGTTATTTCCCTTTAAAACTTTAGTAATATTTGTAAGCCATTTTTAATTTAAACACTATATTTAGCTCTAATTAATTAACTTAAGTTTGGCCGGATAATCGTAGTTAACGGATTCTAAAGGATGCCTGACACCTTCTCTTAGGATAATATATAACCCTTACCTAGAATCACACTGATTAAGTAGACCATTAATAGAGGTTTAGTTTTAGTTTTACCTTAGTTAATATCTAGGTGTCCTAATTCACCGTTAAACTAATTAGGTGGCGACTCCTTAAAACAAAGAAATTTAGGAATCATCAATATGTTGTACTCCGCTTCAACTCGGTTAAAATGGGGTATGACACTTTGAACATTAATTTACCTAATTCTTTCAAGGTAAGTGTTACTCATACAGGAAGCATTCCTATTCTGCCAGGTCTTCTTTTAGAAAATGTTCTCCATGTTCCAGAATTCCAGTATAACTTATTATTTGTGCATAAGTTATGTGTTCAAATCAAGTGTGATACAATGTTTACATGTAGTAAGTGTCTCTTGCAGGACCATTCAATGAGGAGTCCTCAAGTTTTTGGTGAAGTGAGAGAAGGACTATACCTACTGGAACCTACTAATTCTAAGTCTAGGTGTTTATTTAATGCAAATGTTCTTTCAATTCCAAAAGGAAGAAATTCCAATTCAGAGTCTGTTCCTATTTCTGCACATGTTAAAGCTACTTCTGTTGTAAAACTTTGGCATGTAAGGTTGGGACATCTCCCATTTTCAGCAATGAAGCATTTACATTTCCTTCATTGTGATTCTATTTCTGATTTTATCTGTGATGTGTGTCCTAAAGCTAAACAAACTAAGCTTCTATTTCCTGTGAGTAGTGTCAAAACAAAAGGAATATTTGAACTCATTCACATTGATACACGGGGACCATACAAATCAACTACTTACAATGGGTTTAGATATTTCCTAACTATTGTGGATGATTTTAGCAGAGGAACTTGGACATTTTTGTTAAGTACCAAGAGTAATGCTTTTCCCATTCTCAAGAGTTTTCTTTCTATGGTTGAAAGACAGTTCCATGTGAAGGTGAAGATGATAAGATCTGATAATGCCCTAGAATTAGGAAAGGGAACACAAGAAGCAACTTATTTTGCTTCAGAGGGCATCATTCATCAAATGTCTTGTGTAGGGACCCCTCAACAGAATGGCATTGTTGAAAGGAAACACAAACATCTCTTAGAAATTGCAAGAGGTTTGATGTTTCAATCCAACATGCCTGTTACTTACTGGGGGGGAGTGTATTCTAACAGCTACATACATTATTAACAGATTGCCTTCTAGTGTTCTCAAAGGGAAAACTCCTTATGAAATCATTTTCAAACAACTGCCAGATTACTCTCACCTAAGGAATTTTGGGTGTTTGTGTTATGCCTCTACTCTAACTCAGGGAAGGAGTAAGTTTGATCACAGGGCAAAGGCTTGTGTGTTGCTAGGATATCCTTTAACCCCAAAAGGATACAAATTATTAGAATTAGATACCAAGAAAGTTGTGGTGTCTAGGGATGTCAAATTTCATGAGAATCATTACCCTTTTGCTGTTTCTACTGCATCTAAGCTACCTATTTTTTCACATCATTCGTCACATATCTTTTTGGACACTACTTCTTCACCATTTGATATAACTAATCCTGATGCAGCACATGATCAGTCTACTCCTAGTTCTTCCAGTTCCCTGACAAATACACCTAATTCTTCCCTATCTTCTCATTCCCCTTCTGATCATTCTGATCCTACTACATGTCATATCTCTCCTCCTATCTCTACTGATCTAACCCATACTGTTAACACTCAACTTGAACCAGAACCCAGAAGGTCAGCCAGATCAAACAAAGGAACTCTTCCTTCCCATCTTAATGAATACTTTTGTAATACTATTTTTCTTAGTAATGTTACAGAGTCCTGTTTTGCTATTCCTACTACACCCACCATTCTATCTTTCAATGCCCTTTCTAAGCCAAATCAACTCATTTTAGAATCTGTTTCTACAATTAAAGAACCTACCAGTTTTAATCAGGCTTGTCATCATCCTGGATGGATGAAGGCTATGGAAGATGAACTAGAGGCACTACAATCAAATCAAACTTGGGATTTAGTTCCTCTACCCCCAGGAAGAAAAGCTCTTCCTTGTAAATGGGAATATAAATGTTACACCTCGGAAGTTTTTCCGTACTGGTATGATGAGTGTATGGTGTTTCACTAAGTCGGGAATGGCTAATTACGAATCTCGAAAAAAAATTATAAAGTTGCAGAGAAATTCACTGCCAGTGGTCGTACGTGGCACTATACGGACCGTATAGTGGTTTACGGACCGTATAGTGCACTCGTCCTTCAACCTGCCAAAAATCTCAACTTTCTGGAAATTGTTGAATATGGTTAAATACGACCCAGTTTACGGCCCGTAAACTGGTTTACGGACCGTAAACCAGGTCGTAAACGGCCCTGTCCACCAGCCACACTTTCTGTTTCTTGGAACGCTTAAATACGTTCACTGGGACGGACTGTAAATCAGAATACGGTCCGTAAACTGCACAATACGGTTACTGTTCATCCCGACAGAAATTCATTAAACATTAGCTTTTGAGTTATTAAAAGGAACATTGGCCTCATTTTATTTCATTCATTATTCATGCAACTCAGGAGACCTCTAGAACTTTCCAAATATTTTCTCCATAAGAATTCAAGAGAATCACAAGGAACATCAAGATCAACACCACCAAACTTATGAAATCAAGTGTAAGAACACCATAAAAGATCATCCAGGTCAAGAAATCCCACAAAGGGTGGAACTAGGGTTTTGGCTAAGTGAAGAATTTCAACTCAAGGGTTGTTCAACCACTATCCAAGGTGAGTTTCATGATCATTCTATGTTGTTTGAAGTATTGAAAAGCTTAGACAACTTGAAATGTAGAAGAACATAGAAATGGACCATTACTGAGTGAATAGTGCCATAAATGAATGATAGTGGGATTGAATTATGAATGTTGAAGTGTTGTGAATACAAATACATTATGAATGATGTTTACATCATGAAACAAGCGTTAAACGCATGAAAACGCAATGACGAGTCATAAGGCTAAAAATGGGGAAATTGGAGGAAAATGGTGGATTTGCTAAATGTACGTAAATGACGATGGTCGATTGTGATATTATGAGTAATGTTAGGAATGTTAAGAGTTGAGATAAAACATGAGAAAAATAGTATAAACAAGTGAAGCGCTGTCCGACTTCTCCTAGAATTAGCGACGCATTCTTGTAGTTAGTATGCTAATGTTGATATGAATTCTTATGAAGGTAACGACGCGATATTGAAGGAGAACGAGTGAGCGATATCTTAGCTAAACGACCAAGGTATGTGAGGCTAATCTTTCTTTCTAATGGCATGAATCTTTTGATGTAATTTCCTATTCCCTTCATAAGTTCTCACTTCCTAAGAAGTTAAAATCCTATACCTATGAATGTCCATATGAGATAAGCTATATGATACGATGACACTAGAATGATGATGATGTTATTTCTTGCCTGCACTCACCTCATGTACTAGTCCTTTCAAGGTGAGTCATAATGTCTATGATGACTTCATAATGTAATCGGGGGATCACGACCTCACGACACCCCGATAGAGTAAAGTTGATCATGAGTCATGTACACGCATTATGATAAGATAAGTATGTTATGATAAGCATATTACTAGGAGCATTACATTGAGCATGTCATGAGCATTTCACACCGTGCCTAGTTGGCCGGGCAGTCACCGCCAAGGTGGGCAGCTATACGGATACACCATGACCTTCGGGCATGGGCAGACACCACTAGTGGGCGGCAAGATATGGTACCCCGGACGCGGGAGGCCTGGACGCGGGCTAATGATATTAATGATTACACCGTTCCGACACGGACGGGCAGCTTGCATATGATGCATACAGGTTATGGTGATGAGTATGAGTACGATACCATGCAATACTGCATTTATGATTACCAGTCAGATCCATATGTTTTATGTTGATGTTTTCCTTCTTTATGTATGCCTCTCATACTCGGTACAATATTCGTACTGACGTCCTTTCTTCGGACGCTGTGTTCATGCCCACAGGTAGACAGGAAGGAGAGCTTGGCCCAGGTCATCGGTATCTGTCAGCTAGAAGATAGCACTCCTTTGTTCGGAGGTGCTTGTGATTACTCTCTTTTGATGTACACTCCTATATGTATATTCTGGGCATGACGGAGTCTTGTTCCGTCTATGTATTCCTTATGTTAGTAGTGGCTCGTAGATACTCAGTGTGGGTTAGATTGTCCCATAAAACGATTTCCTATGTATGTATATTATTTTGACGGCCAATAGGCCAATGTATATGAAGTATGTATGTTTTAAATAAAATATGATTTTCTCGCAATTAGTGTGCAAAATGTATAAGAGAGTATTAAGTGAGCAGAATAAGCAGTAGAAAGAGCGGTGCCCGGTAAATTCTCCGGGTACCCGTCGCGGCCCCTAGTCGGGTCGTGACAAAAGTGGTATCAGAGCAGTTCGTCCTAGGAAGTGTCTACGAGCCGTGTCTAGTAGAATCTTATTTATGGTGTGTTGCGCGCCACGCTAATAAACAAGAGGCTACAGGGCATTTAGGAAAATGACCATCTTTCTTCTCATGAGATCGTGCGATAGAGCCATGTCTAGGATTATATCATTCCTAAAAGTGTGTTATGGTTTCAGAAAAATGCCGCCGAAAGGAAAAGCTACAGCCGCCCAGAAAGGCAAAGCTGCGACGAAGAAACGGGCAGAAAGGGAGCCTCCGGCGGAGGTAGAGGAAAGTGAATCGCAAAGTGAGGCCGCACCCAATGTAGAAGAACAGGGAGGAGCCTCAGCTCCTATTCCTCCACCGGGTGTTTCGGGACAACAAGTGTCCGAGGCCATACAATTACTGACACAGTTGGTTGCCGCTCAAGCACAGCGACAGAATACGGGCCCAAGTGATCGTTCAGCTAGCACAAGAGCCCGTGACTTCCTTACTCTAAATCCTCCAGAATTTTTCGGGTCAAAGCCGGATAAGGACCCACAAGGTTTTATCGATGAAATGCTGAGGACGTTAACACTTATGCATGCTTCTGAGACTGAATCTGTAGAGTTGGCCTCTTATAGACTTCGCGACGTGGCGGTACTATGGTATAAGAATTGGGTGATAACAAGAGGGGAGAATGCATTACCTCCAGTGTGGCAAGAGTTTGTAGATGCCTTTATTCGTCACTACTTGCCGCCTGAAGTCCGCCGAGCTAGAGCGGACAAGTTCCTGAACTTAAAGCAAAGGGGTATGAGCGCCCGAGAGTATAGCATGCAATTCAACTCATTGGCTCGATATGCTCCGACTATGGTGGCCGACATGGGAGACAGGATCTATAGATTTGTGAGTGGTCTGGGGCCACATTTGTACAGAGATTGTTTGACGACCTCCTTGCAAGACGGGATGGATATTTCTCGGATACAAGCTCACGCCCAGAGTCTTGAGGAGCGACAGCAGCAGCAGAGAAGTGAGCGTGATGGTGACAGAAGTAGAAGACAAGGTAAGAGGGCTAGATATATGGGAGAGAGCAGTGAGTATAGAGAGGGACCGAGACAGACACATCCCAGGCACTCAGGTCAGTCCGCGACTAGTGCGCCTCCCAGATTCTCAGACGGAAGGTTCGATTGCTCTTTCCAGTCAGGGCAGGGTCAGAGTTCGAGGGCCCCAAGTTCTCAGTATCAGGGAGATTTTAGTCAGAGGAGACCTCCAGTACCGCGGTGTAGCCAGTGTGGCAAATTACATTCCGGACGGTGTCGTCAGGGTTCGGATGCTTGTTATGCTTGCGGGCAAGTTGGTCACATGATGAGAGATTGCCCCTCAGCGAGAGATAGAGCTGGGACTCAGCCTACAGGTTCAGCAGCGGGTTCTTCTTCAGCACGCCCGACAGCACAGACTCCTCAGACTACAGCAGGTAGAGGGGGAGCATCTACTTCAGGTGCTGTTCAGCCCCGTGTGTATGCTTTAGCGGGGCGACAGGATCTTGAGTTTTCCCCAGACGTTGTCACAGGTACCTTAACTCTATTTTTCCGTGATGTATATGCTCTGATTGATCCGGGTTCTACCTTCTCATATATTACTCTGTATATCGCTGATTGTGTTGGGGTGAGACCTGAGCAAATTAAACCTTTCGAGGTATTCACTCCGGTTGGTGATCCCGTGATAGCGAGTCAAGTATATAAGGACTGTGTAGTGGTTATATGTGATCGCCAGACAAGAGCTAATTTGATTGAACTTGAGATGATAGATTTTGATGTAATTATGGGTATGGACTGGTTGGCATCGTGCTATGCTAATGTTTGTTGCCGGACAAAAGTAGTTCGATTCCAATTTTCGGGAGAGCCCATACTTGAGTGGAAGGGCAATACAGCTTCCCCAAAGGGTAGGTTTATTTCCTACCTTAAGGCGAGAAAGATGATAGCCAAAGGTTACATTTGTCATCTAGTTCGGGTTCATGACATGGAGGCGGAAGTGCCAACTTTCCAGTCGGTCCCGGTAGTGAATGAATTCCCAGATGTGTTTCCCGACGAGTTACCAGGTCTTCCTCCAGAAAGGGAAATTGATTTTGCCATCGATGTATTGTCGGACGCCAAGCCTATCTCTATTCCTCCCTATCGAATGGCTCCAGCAGAGTTGAAGGAGCTAAAGGCACAGTTGAAAGACTTGCTCGAAAAGGGTTTCATTAGGGCCAGTTCATCACCATGGGGAGCACCGGTCTTGTTCGTGTGGAAGAAAGATGGGTCGCTACGAATGAGTATCGATTATAGACAGTTGAACAAGGCGACTGTGAAGAACAGATATCCCCTCCCCAGAATCGACGACTTGTTCGATCAATTGCAATGTGCTAAATGGTTCTCCAAGATAGATCTGAGATCGGGTTATCATCAGGTGAGAATTAGGGAAGCAGATATTCCCAAGACTGCCTTCAGGACAAGATATGGTCACTACGAGTTTCGAGTAATGTCGTTCGGGTTGACGAATGCCCCGGCAGTGTTCATGAATTTGATGAATAATGTGTTCAGGCCGTTCTTAGACCTTTTTGTGATAGTGTTTATCGACGATATCCTGGTATATTCTCGCACAAAATCAGAACATGCATATCATCTAAGAATTGTTCTTGGTGTTCTTCGAGATCGGGAATTGTATGCAAAGTTTTCAAAGTGCGAGTTTTGGCTAAATTCTGTTGCATTCCTGGGTCATATTATTTCAGATGATGGTATCCGAGTCGACACTCAGAAAATAGAAGCTGTGAAGACTTGGCCAAGGCCTACGACGCCCACAGAAGTTCGTAGTTTCCTTGGGTTAGCAGGATATTATAGAAGATTTGTAGAGGGCTTCTCATCTATTTCAGCCCCGTTGACAAGGTTAACCCAGAAATCGGCTAAATTCCAGTGGAGTGATGCCTGTGAGCGTAGCTTTCAAGAGTTGAAAACAGGTTGACCTCAGCACCAGTGCTAACACTTCCAGAAGGATCAGATGGCTACGTAGTATATTGTGATGCCTCCGGTGTGGGATTAGGCTGTGTATTGATGCAGCATGGGAAAGTCATTGCATATGCCTCAAGACAGTTGTGAAAGCATGAACAGAATTATCCCACTCATGATCTTGAATTAGCCGCGGTCATTCATGCATTGAAAATATGGAGACACTACTTATATGGTGTGCACGTGGACATCTATACAGATCACAAAAGCCTTCAATATATTTTCAAACAGAAGGAGTTGAACCTGCGGCAAAGGCGATGGTTAGAATTACTGAAGGATTACGATGTGAACATTCTGTATCACCTAGGAAAGGCGAATGTAGTGGCCAATGCACTTAGCCGCCGATCGATGGGTAGTTTATGTGGAGTTCCTTCGGAAAAGCGAGAAATGGTTCGTGAGGTCCATCGGTTATCAAGTCTTGGCGTACGGCCAATTGATTCAGGAGATGCATGTATTAGCGTTAATAACCCCACAGTTTCATCATTGAATCTAGAAGTGAAGGAACGACAATATGAAGATCCTCAGTTAAGCCATTATCGAGATCTAGCTCATGAAAAGGGAAAGTCTCCATTCGAAGTTTCCATAGAAGGGGTCCTTAGATATCAGGACAGGTTATGCGTACCGGATGTGGCAAACTTACGCCAACGGATTTTAGAGGAAGCACATTATTCTCGGTATTTTATTCATCCAGGTGCAACCAAGATGTACCACGACCTTAAGTTGCTATATTGGTGGGATGGCATGAAGCGAGACATAGCAGGGTTTGTAGCCCAATGTCCAAATTGTCAGCAAGTGAAAGCCGAACATCAAAAACCAGGAGGTTTATTGCAAGCAATGGAAATTCCTACGTGGAAATGGGAAGAAATTAATATGGATTTTGTGGTAGGATTACCCCGTACGCGAGGGAAGTGAGACTCTATATGGGTGATCATGGATAGACTCACGAAAGCAGCTCATTTTCTCCCCGTTAGAACCACATACTCCGCGGAAGATTATGCTAAATTGTATCTCAAGGAGATTGTACGACTTCACGGTATTCCTTTGGCCATTATCACAGACAGAGGGGCACAGTTCACAGCCAAGTTCTGGAAGTCCTTTCAAGAAGTTCTAGGTACCCAAGTCAAGCTCAGCACGGCGTTCCATCCGCAGACCGACGGACAAGCCGAGCGCACTATTCAGACCTTGGAAGATATGCTAAGGGCATGTGTAATGGATTTCGGTGGTAGTTGGGATGAACATTTACCTCTTATTGAATTTGCCTATAATAACAACTATCATTCCAGCATTCAAATGGCCCCGTATGAAGCCTTATATGGAAGAAAGTGCAGATCTCCAATTGGATGGTTTGAAACCGGAGAAGTACAATTGATAGGCCCCGACTTAATCCAACAAGCGGTTGAAAAGGTTAAAGTGATTCGAGACCGACTATTAACAGCTCAAGGTCGCCAAAAGTCCTATGCGGACAACCGCCGACGAGACTTGGAATTTCAAGCCAACGATTGGGTATTCCTGAAAGTTTCACCAATGAAAGGAGTAATGAGATTCGGTAAAAAGGGGAAGTTGAGTCCAAGATATATTGGACCTTATAAAATTATCCGCAAGGTGGGTCGAGTAGCCTACGAATTGGACTTGCCTTCAGAGCTCGAATCTGTGCATCCAGTGTTCCATGTTTCGATGCTCCGCAAGTGTATGGGAGACCCAACGAGAATAGTTTCGATTGCTGATGTGCAAGTAACAGAGAAGCTAACATACGAGGAAAGGCCCATTGCCATTTTGGATAGACAAGTACGAAGACTTCAGAACAAAGAGGTTGCTTCAGTCAAAGTTCTATGGCGGAATAACAATCGGGAAGAAATGACTTGGGAAGCAGAAGAGAAGATGAAAATCAAATATCCGCATTTATTCCACTCCCTGGAAGAAACTCAAGAAGAAACGTCGACGATATAAGGTATGTATACTTTAGTTTTAATGTTTTTGGTCGTGCGTGGCCGTGTATGTGTTGATATTGTGATATAGCCCTGTGAGGCGGTGATATTATGGGTCGTTGTGGTAAATTAGTAGTGCCTAATTTACGAAGGAAACTTTGGCAAAAATTTTCCAAAATCCCCAAGTGTCGAACATCCGAGGACGAATGTTCCTAAGGGGGGGGGGGGGGGGAGAATGTTACACCTCGGAAGTTTTTCCGTACTGGTATGATGAGTGTATGGTGTTTCACTAAGTCGGGAATGGCTAATTACGAATCTCGGAAAAAAATTATAAAGTTGCAGAGAAATTCACTGCCAGTGGTCGTACGTGGCACTATACGGACCGTATAGTGGTTTACGGACCGTATAGTGCACTCGTCCTTCAACCTGCCAAAAATCTCAACTTTCTGGAAATTGTTGAATATGGTTAAATACGACCCAGTTTACGGCCCGTAAACTGGTTTACGGACCGTAAACCAGGTCGTAAACGGCCCTGTCCACCAGCCACACTTTCTGTTTCTTGGAACGCTTAAATACGTTCACTGGGACGGACCGTAAATCAGAATACGGTCCGTAAACTGCACAATACGGTCACTGTTCATCCCGACAGAAATTCATTAAACATTAGCTTTTGAGTTATTAAAAGGAACATTGGCCTCATTTTATTTCATTCATTATTCATGCAACTCAGGAGACCTCTAGAACTTTCCAAATATTTTCTCCACAAGAATTCAAGAGAATCACAAGGAACATCAAGATCAACACCACCAAACTTATGAAATCAAGTGTAAGAACACCATAAAAGATCATCCAGGTCAAGAAATCCCACAAAGGGTGGAACTAGGGTTTTGGCTAAGTGAAGAATTTCAACTCAAGGGTTGTTCAACCACTATCCAAGGTGAGTTTCATGATCATTCTATGTTGTTTGAAGTATTGAAAAGCTTAGACACTTGAAATGTAGCAGAACATAGAAATGGACCATTACTGAGTGAATAGTGCCATAAATGAATGATAGTGGGATTGAATTATGAATGTTGAAGTGTTGTGAATACAAATACATTATGAATGATGTTTACATCATGAAACAAGCGTTAAACGCATGAAAACGCAATGACGAGTCATAAGGCTAAAAATGGGGAAATTGGAGGAAAATGGTGGATTTGCTAAATGTACGTAAATGACGATGGTTGATTGTGATATTATGAGTAATGTTAGGAATGTTAAGAGTTGAGATAAAACATGAGAAAAATAGTATAAACAAGTGAAGTGTTGTCCGACTTCTCCTAGAATTAGCGACGCATTCTTGTAATTAGTATGCTAATGTTGATATGAATTCTTATGAAGGTAACAACGCGATATTGAAGGAGAACGAGTGAGCGATATCTTAGCTAAACGACCAAGTTATGTGAGGCTAATCTTTCTTTCTAATGGCATGAATCTTTTGATGTAATTTCCTATTCCCTTCATGAGTTCTCACTTCCTAAGAAGTTAAAATCCTATACCTATGAATGTCCATATGAGATAAGCTATATGATACGATGACACTAGAATGATGATGATGTTATTTCTTGCCTGCACTCACCTCATGTACTAGTCCTTTCAAGGTGAGTCATAATGTCTATGATGACTTCATAATGTAATCGGGGGATCACGACCTCACGTCACCCCGATAGAGTAAAGTTGATCATGAGTCATGTACACGCATTATGATAAGATAAGTATGTTATGATAAGCATATTACTAGGAGCATTACATTGAGCATGTCATGAGCATTTCACACCGTGCCTAGTTGGCCGGGCAGTCACCGCCAAGGCGGGCAGCTATACGGATACACCATGACCTTCGGGCATGGGCAGACACCACTAGTGGGCGGCATGAGATGGTACCCCGGACGCGGGAGGCCTGGACGCGGGCTAATGATATTAATGATTACACCGTTCCGACACGGACGGGCAGCTTGCATATGATGCATACAGGTTATGGTGATGAGTATGAGTACGATACCATGCAATACTGCATTTATGATTACCAGTCAGATTCATATGTTTTATGTTGATGTTTTCCTTCTTTATGTATGCCTCTCATACTCGGTACAATATTCGTACTGACGTCCTTTCTTCGGACGCTGTGTTCATGCCCACAGGTAGACAGGAAGGAGAGCTTGGCCCAGGTCATCGGTAGCTGTCAGCTAGAAGATAGCACTCCTTTGTTCGGAGGTGCTTGTGATTACTCTCTTTTGATGTACACTCCTATATGTATATTCTGGGCATGACGGAGTCTTGTTCCGTCTATGTATTCCTTATGTTAGTAGTGGCTCGTAGATACTTAGTGTGGGTTAGATGGTCCCATAAAACGATTTCCTATGTATGTATATTATTTTGACGGCCAATAGGCCAATGTATATGAAGTATGTATGTTTTAAATAAAATATGATTTTCTCGCAATTAGTGTGCAAAATGTATAAGAGAGTATTAAGTGAGCAGAATAAGCAGTAGAAAGAGCGGTGCCCGGTAAATTCTCCGGGTACCCGTCGCGGCCCCTAGTCGGGTCGTGACAATAAAGTCAAACAATATGCAGATGGTACTATAGAGAGGTTAAAGGCTCGACTAGTCATAAAAGGGGATATACAGACTGAGGGAGTAGATTTCAATGAGACATTCTCCCCAATAGTTAAAATGACTACAATCAGATGTTTGCTAGCTATTGCAGTAAAGAAAGGTTGGGATGTGTCACAATTTGATGTGAATAATGCCTTCTGCAAGGAGATTTGCAAGAAGAAGTCTACATGAAATTTCCTTCTGGTTTAGATCCCCCTACTCCTGGTTTGGTGTGCAGACTTAGAAAGTCTCTATATGGTTTGAAACAAGCTTCCAGGCAGTGGTATGCCAAGCTTGTTGGTGCATTAACATTTAAAGGATACACAACCTCACTCAATGATTACTCTATTTTCTTTAAGCATACAGGATCTTTGGTTTCTATTGTTGCAGTGTATGTTGATGATATACTTATTACTGGCAACAATCATCAGGAAATTAGGGATCTTAAGGTATTTCTTCATTCAGAATTCAAGATTAAGGACCTTGGTCTCATCCACTATTTCTTGGGAATGGAAATTTTAAGGGAAGATCATGGTATGATTATCAGTCAGAAAAAGTATACCTTGGACCTCCTGGATGAATTTGATGTTTCCTACCTTGCCTCTGTCTCTTCTCCAATGGCTCCATCAGCAAAACTATCTGCAACAACAGGAGAAGTATTATCAGATTCCACCATCTATAGACATCTTGTTGGAAAATTGAATTATTTAACTCATACTAGGCCGAATTTATCTTTTGCTGTTTTGACACTGAGTCAATATATGCAAACACCTACTATGGATCACTTTAATGCTGGATTGCGAGTGTTACGTTACCTTAAGAAATACCCCTGTCATGGGATTCTTTTCAATGCTTCACCGACTTTTTCTTTATCTGCCTTCTGTGACGCCGATTGGGCGACTTGCCGTGACACTCGTCGTTCTGTAAGTGGGTTGTTCATTAGTTTGGGTGGATCGCCTATTTCTTGGAAGTCCAAGAAACAAGCTTCCGTCTCTTTATCCTCCGCCGAGGCTGAATACCCCTCCATGCGGCGATTGGTTGCGAAATTGACCTGGATGACTCGTTTGCTCTCAGATCTGTCGATTTCTTCTCCGATTCCGGTGCCTGTACATTCTGACAGCAAGGCGGCTATTGACATTACTCGGAATCCCGTGTTTCATGAAAGAACGAAACACGTTGAGCTCGATTGCCATTTTGTCCGGCAACAGTATCTCTCCGGCTTGATTTCACTTTCTTTTGTGCCATCAAAGGACCAGCTTGCCGATATTTTTACAAAATCTCTCTCTGGGCCGTCGCATCATCTTCTTCTTCGCAAGTTGGGAGTCACTACGATCCCCTCCAACTTGAAGGGGGGTGTAGGAATTATCGGAGAAGACGATGATGATGAACATAGAAGATATCGATGATGAAGAACAACTGTGTTCTAAGTCCTACGTGTTCAAAGTGAAGTTAATGGGCTGCTGTGGTGTTAATGGGTTGCTACAATTATTTGTGTTAATGGGCTGCTGCAATGATTTAGTGTATTGTGTTGTTTGGACTATTGGGCTCAAAATTCAGCAGAACAAAGATATGGCCCAATACCTTGATAAATGAATATTAGTCATGTGATCAATTAATCTTGTTGAACAAGGACAAGTCACTATCAGATTTACATAGAAAGGAATAAAGTTAGTTAGAGAGTAGCCAATAGGACTTAGACAAAATTGTATAGGAATTAAACATTATTCTTTTATTCTTATTTAGGATACATGTGTAAATAGGTGCACCTTCTTTTCAAGAATTAACACAGAAAATTCCAAATCATCTTCCATTACATTTTGCACACTAGGTAATGCACTGAGTAGTAGTAACTATATACATATATTGAGAATAACGTGCATTCGATTATATATATATATATAGAGAGAGAGCGCGCGCACTAAGGCTACTATTTTGAGTGCTACTATTATTGAATGTAGCTTTTTAATATTTACTCATTTAAAATTATATTTGATATGTATAGGCCAAAATGACTTTGTAACTAATTTTAGTAACAGAGTTAGGAATGTCGGTGAAGCTTATGCCTAGGAATGTCGGTAAAGTTTATGCCCTCCGTTTTAATTTTCACAGCAATTCGTGTCCTTTGAATTTTGACTTTGCTAGAATGTATAATGGAGTATATTTCCTTTTGAACTTTTCTTCTATTGCAGGTCTTCAATGACGGCCGTAAGAGCTGCAAGAAACAAATACCTGCTAAAGATTTTAGCCAAAAAATAAACTTTGTTGGTAATGACTCCCTCTCTTCTTCCTTCTCCCACATATATTTTTTCTGATTTTAAAAAGACATGCTACATAGAAGAATCCTCGCCCGTCCTTGTATTTTTTTTCACTTTTTTTTTTTGTTCGTTTTAAGCTTCAAATTTCCTATTTTGTCAACCCGAATTTACACCATGTTATTGATTTTGCCTACTCAACTCCGTTGCTTCTTTCTGTCAAAACATAGAAGTAGGAATCAAAAGAATTGTTTTCTTGAAAAATAAATACCTATGATTTCAAAGGCTTTAACATTAGTTTTCATGTAAGAGCTCTTATAATTCTATTTTGACAGTACAATATAGGCGAATTTGATAGACATCTCAGAATTAATCATTAGGTGCTTAATTGCTCTTTCCATTTCTTACAATTTATAATTAAATTGATTTGAGTGGAAAGAAAAGAGATGAAAACAAACTCTTCACATGTAATTGAGAGGAGACAGGGAATAAGAGACGTTTTTGATGTCTTGGTCACTAAGCTCTTAATCTTTGGTACAACTTGATTCATCCTTCTATTTTTTGATTTTGTTTCATAGGTTTCGGGCATATGATCGGCCATTTATAGTCACTCTGCCTGAGTGACTCTTTGAATTTCTTTTGGTTTCTTTGGTTTGTGGGATTTCTGTGGATATCTTTATGTATTTTCTTTTTTCTGTCACTTATGCTTGCTGTACATATAAGAAAGAAAAGAGATCAGGTAAAATTAAGTGTTTGAAATCTCTTTGACATTGCTGACTTTGATTTCAGAGACTCAAAGATTTAAGAAAAAATAAACATAACTCTGATATGGTATGTTCAATGTTTTCTAATTGGTTACTAAGAAAGTTTTGGATCTTGATGAGATCATTAGCTACGTATCATCCCTTCGATGCCAACTTTGATAAATTAGTTAGATGGCGTTTGTTTTAAAATTTGCAAAAACTGACTTTGCAAATTTAGTAGTTGAGTTTTTTCTAGAAATGATTGTTTGATATGTTATTGCTAATAAAAAATTAATCAATTTATGTTTCAAATTATGGGGTTAGACATTTACCAAAATGGTTGAATTTTGTATATGGATGCTTTCATGCAGTTCCTCACAAGGAAGTTAGCTAATCTGAATCCAAGAAGCATTTCAACATGGATGTTTGATCCCTCCAAGGAAGCAAGTTAGTCAAACATATAGGACTATTGACGAGTTTTTGGCTTCGTGAATATAATTGTTCATGAATTCTCTGACAGTCTGAGATGAGGATCATTGTATTACACTAATAAAAGTAGTTGTAGGGTTTGGATTTCAAAGTTATGAAGGTGGCATAGAGGAAATTTAATTCCTCTAAATACGTTGAAAATATCTAAAGTCACGTTGTACTAAAGAATTTACTATAAACATTATTCCTATATCAATTTGAAACAATAGTTCAATATGGCATAATGACTTATTGCCTCCTTTGCAGTACCTTTATGAGATTTCTACTCATATTTTTCTTCTTTAAAATCCACTCATTTTAATGTGGTGTTTTTGCATCCCCATCCATTTTCGTATGGTGATTTAAAGTATCACCTATCACTTCTTTAAATTATTTTCTTAGTCATTGCTTATACAATCCTTGATTGGTGATGAGACTATCAACAAGACATGTTTAATTATTGTCACTTTATGCATGCATTACTACATTGAGGGATATCTTCGTCTCCTTTTTGTTACATTTTACCTTCTTTAAACTGTTTCAAATGGACAGTAATATGTAAAATGTATTCTTTTTTCCTTAATACTTTATTGTGATATACAAGCTGTTGACATGACTAACTATGAAATATTAAATAACTAAGAGCTTATTGTTGTTAACTAAGTAGAACTACTATGATGATATCGCTTGCTGATATTATAGATGTCTTTTCGATTGACGCGAGATCTTGAGACTGATAAAAGAAAATGGAGTTCTTTTTCTTTTTTTTTTTGATTTGTGTTGTGTTTGTTTATAAATTATTCTACTTTTCATCTTCATGTTATTCGAATAGAAGGAAATTTTAGAAAAATCCAGTTCTATTATCTAATGAAACAAATATACCAAAACACTTGAAACACGTGTTTACTAACGAGGTATCTAAGAGATTCATGTATTCAAGTTACGCTCATACACTGACACATATTCTTTAATTTATCCCTTTTAAAATATGCTAATAAAAAGCGCAGTTCATTTAAAATAATTGATAATACACAACACACGCAATGTAAAAATTGATAATAGTATCAATTTATTATAAAATTATTACTGTCATTCTATCCCGAATATATTTACAATAATATCAACTATTATAAAATTACCAATATCCTTTATACCGCGCGAAGCGCGGGCTATTTCACTAGTATAAATATAAAATGGAGTGTTATTACTTATCTCCTAACCCTTTATCACCAACCCTTCTTGTGTTCTTTTTCCATTTCCATCTCCTTTTTTTTTTTTTTTTTTTTTTTTTTATTATCCTTCAACTTCTATTATTAACACACACTAGCACGTGAATATTCCTTAACAATTCACTCCCTTCATATCAGGTTATCTGATATTAAGTTTTTATTAGTTCGTCCAAAAGAATAGCATATTTAAATGAGAGTTTACCATTTTCATTTTTTAATGAGAAGTTTTTATATTCGCACAAATGTTATGCCATATTAAGATTATAAATTTTAAAAACTTATAGTCACGCATTGATATGTTTAAAATCATAAATTTAAGTATTCATTTTCTTAGAAAATATTGTGTCAATTCAAATAATGTCACATAAATTAAGCAATATTTACCCACGAAAAATGATACTATTAACTTGGTTTCTTTCTTTATAGCTAGGGTGGACCCCTAATATCGGCATACTTTACAAGTGTAGTATATCCCACAATAAGATAGGGCTGAGGTGGTTTTTAACACTCAACATAGTAAAAGAAAAACAACTAAGCAATACAATATCCCAAGCTTAGTTTCTTGCATAATTAACTAATGAGCACAAGCATAAAACTATAATGGCTAAACAAACAGGGAAGACAACTTTGTGATGTATATATAATAGTAGTTCTAAGCGGATAGATCATTGTAAAAAATCCTTGTCAGCTTTACACCTTTGAAGCCTTTTCTTAATCACCATTATCTATCTTTTTAAATAGTAATCCTGCTTAATAAAGATTTGATTAAGTATCTAAGAGGATTATCTTGCTTTAGTTACAAACCACTTGAACAATAATTAAAGCTTAAACTTGATTCCCAAAATTATTTGCTTTGTTGTAATCAGACTAAATTACCAGGATCAGGGCCCGCTGGTCAATCTTTAACTAGAAATGGAGGAAGATTTGGGACCTTTCTCCAATTCAGGCGAATTGTATATGTTATTAGCTAGACATTAGGAAGCATCAGAAAATAATGGATTATGTGCTAGGATTCTTAGAAAGAAGTAAAAAAGTTAGAATTACTACTTCAAGTCCAAAAAAAAAAAAAAGAATTGAGACCCTACATCTGTTGGAACGTGTGATCATTTTATTTAAAAGTTTAACCAGCTATAAAGAGCATAGTTTAATTTACTTAATTATATCTTCGACACACCTCCACGTGTGGGTTTGATTCTTAATTTCATGGACTAGCACATAAATTCTTTTTTGAATAATGTATGGCGATGAAACTTGAACTCTGAACTTCTGCCTGTGACCCGGGCTGGCTGAAGCCTAAAACCACCAAAGCAATCGCTTTAGGCCCCAAATATATTAGGGCCCCAAAATAATTTGTATTACATATATGATTTTAAAATATATATATATATATATTTATTATTAGTGATAAATAATTTTCTGGATCATTTTACTGTCAATTATTTATCAATTATATATATATCAGTGTTTTAAAAGGCGAGGGCGTAAGGCGGGGTTTTAATTTTTAGTATTTTATAAAATGAGAATTATAATAAATACTTTTAAATAGGTGAAATAGCGTAAAAATTTGAAGAAAACTATAAATAAGTGATATATATATATATATATATATATATATATATATATATATATATATATATGCTTCACCCCCACAAAAAAACTAATTAGAACAATCTATTATATGCTACTTACAAGTACAAGTGACTGCTCGTTACTTTTTTGAGATAGTAGAAGACAAGATAAATAATTGGAAAAGAATATATATTAGGCATTCTAGCAATAAAAAAAGGTCTTGACTTTTAAATTTAATGTTCCAGTTCCTTTTTATAACATTTGAGTAATTACATGTTGACTTTTGAGAATTTGGGCATTATATTAAGGACTTATTTAACAAATTTCGTTTTAGTTTGAAGAAGTTTTCTGGGCTTACGCCCCAACAAAAAAAACTTGCCCCAAACGCCCGGGCGTACGCCCCGAATTGCTGGGCGTACGCCTTTGGAGACTTTCGCCCCGACTCATCGCCCCGGGGCATTTTTGGTACATCCCGCCCCACGGCTCGCCCCGAAAACGCCTTTTAAAACACTGATATATATATTTATTTTTTTTTTATTTTTTTTTTCAAAGTTTATGCTACTTCTTAGAAATATGATTGATGTAACTACAGTTAGAAGTTGTAGTCAATTGAATTTATAATTACTTCCTACTTTGTAATATGGTAAATTTAATTCACTGCAACTTAAGTCAATCTAGTTTATAATTTTGACTTTGTACGTAAGATCTTCTATAACTCTTTGAGTGCCTTTTTAGATATTTTTCAAGCTCAAGTTAAGTAGATTATTAAACAATTAGAATAGAAAAGACATTATTAAGCCCTTAAATATTTTTTAAGGCATAATAGTCACTGACAGTTTTAATCTATTTTTATAGTTAAAGTGATACGAAAATATTTATATGCAAAAGATGATACTCTTATTGGCATGAAGTTTACTTCTATTTTTAGATGTTTCCATTGCTTATAAAATAATTAAATTTTTTTTTTTTGTAACAATCGCTCGAACTAAAAAAAAAAAAACTAAATCGATGAAATGATTGTAACATAGAATATAAGACTCATGATTCAGTTAATGTCTCATGAAAAATTATACAAATTGACTATATCGTCTATTGAAAAAAAAATACACTTTAAAAAAGCTATAAGAATAAAATATATTAAAATTTTACTAAATAAATATAAGGCCTCCTTTTAAATTCCGGCTTTCTTGAGCTGCCCCTGTAATAAGAGAGAACACATTTTTTATTTATTTAATTATGTCTTAAACAACATAAGCTTAGGTCTTAGACAATATGATTTAGGTCTTTGCATTCTTGTAATTAATTGCCAATATAATTGGTAATAGAGAGTGTTGGTGATATGTTTTTGAGTTGCAAGCAGTTTTGGTGACAACTGTTGGTACTTCTCTATTAATAATTACTCCAACCATCTAATGTTAACAACTTCAGTTCCTTTCCTTACTCATTTTCCAACAAGGTCTCAACTAATCTCCTATAGGCTTCAACCTTAAAAAAGTAGTCACCATTTTAATGTTCTTTTCTTTTCGCTTTGGTTAGCATTTATTATCGAACTTAACATAAAAATGTAATACTAGCCACTAGAGTAACATCTCTCCACAAATCAGTACAAACTACTAAGAAGCAAATACGTGATCCTATGATAGACTAGTCTAGCTACTTGGAGTCTCAACCAATTGGTCAAAAACTATGATTTGGTTGTGTACTAGGAATATATTTGATTAATTAGAAAAGGACAAGGAGTATATGATATGGAAAAGATTAACCCAAAAAATAATAAGTGATTTTTGTCATCATTTGCTCAAATTTTGATGGACAAAAATTATCCAGACATATACCATGAGTAAAAAAATAGTACTAGTAGATACCAGGTGAAATATGCAAGGTCTGCACAAACTAATTCGAATGCCACCGTAATAAAAATAATGATTGAAGTAATTATTCAAAAAAAGTTGTTACTTTTTCCATTATTAATATTTCGATCAGCTTAAGATGTTGACAATCACTAAGCTCAACCTTTAACAAGTCTACAACTCATCAAATACAAATGAAATTGATTAGTTCTTTGAGTTGTTAATTTGCGGCTAAAGAATAAAGGTATCTTAAAGAAAGGCTTTAAAGGTATCGATCATAATCGTACTAGCACTAGCTAGAAACATATAAAATGTTTTATCAAATCCCAGTAATTTATCACGAATCTCGACAGAATTTGGACTAGTTAATGCAAAAAAGCATAAGCAAGGATTTGTTTTTTTTTTTCCAAGGGATCTTTAACAGGATTATTAATGAAAAAGATCAAGTGGATGTCATGGAAAAGCCAAAAATGTTCTAATCGCTAGCAGTGGCGGATTCAGGATTTTGAAGGGTTCGAAAAATAAAAATCTAGTGATTGAATTTAAACTTGGAATTTCAAGGTGAATTTTGTACCCCCTAAACTACTGAACCAACCTCTTCTCTTGTGTTTATGATATTCAAAATCTATATATATATATAAAGAATAATAAAAAAATACTTTATATATCCGGTGTAATAAATAGTACTCCAACAACTTGTACTTGAATCAGTGTAAAGTGCTTCCTGACTTACTAAGATGCATGCACTTTAATTAATTAGTACAAGGAAGTTAACAGGTCCTTTAAGATTTAATTCAGGTCTGTGTCTGAAAGATCATCTTAAATAGTACAACAATCAGCACAAAAACTAGCCTCTTTTATTTTGTCCTTTGTTTCATTTGTCTTTGGTAAATATGAGATATAATTATTAAAAATAAAAGATCAGTACTACAAAATATAGTAAGTGTTTCTAGACCACAACGGTTTTCAAGTGGAGCCAAATAATTACAAGTAGCCTTTGTTTCATCATTTTATTCTGTGCAAAGTTGCCAAAGGCCTTTTTTTTTTTTTTTTTGGGTAAAATGGAGTCTATATATGGAGTTAACAAACAAATATTTGATTGTGATATGGGACAAATCCTTGATTGATTCTCGGACAACAGGCTATAGTTAAATGACTAGGGAGCCTAACTAAAAGATATGGTCGTGTACTAGGAATCTAGAATCGATATGGAATATCAGCTAAAAGCTCTATAAAAAAAATAAAAAATAAAAAATAAAAAAGCTAAAGACACGTAGCAAAAGGTAGCCATTATATTGTTTACAAGTTACAATTTACAGGATAATGATACTATACTTTTCTTTCACCACACTTAGATATATAACACTTTTTCTTTTGTAGTTAGTTTAATTGACGCGAAATGAAAAGGGAAGATCATGTTTTTATGGAGCAGCTAACTCATTGGTTACTAAACTTGGTTGGATTTAGTTTCCATATAATATTCTTGTTGATCTCTTCTTAATGGAAAAGAGATCGCCTTCAAAAATTATAAGTGAAACTAACCATACTTAAAAGCTCCCCTTTTTATCTTTTTAATTTGTTTTACAAATGAAAGATTTCTGGTAGGTTTCTCTCCTAGATTCGGGGCAAGGAATACTGCGGAGGAGAAGTTCTATTAACAACCTGTCTTATGTGATTCAAACTAGACAGCGTGTCCCAACACAAGAGGATCAGTCATAGTCTATGTTGTTCAGCTTTATGATTCATTGATTTCTTGAAAATCAAACAAGCAACATACACTGAGTAGGAGTTCAGCCTAGGCTGAATACATAAGTATGGTAGTAGTAGTAGCGGAGGTGATTTGGTTGGTTGGATTGCTACTAGATCTAAAGGTGCCAATTACCATACCTATCAGACTTTCTTGTGATAACGGTTAGAAAAATATTATTTTCTGTCTAATATCTCAAAAATAGAAGGACTATTCCTAATGACTACTTTGAAATAATAGTATTAATTCTATAGTTTATTAGCCTTAATGGCAGATTTCTTAATGAGAGAAATTGATTGATATCCTTGAATAGTATTAAGTGCTATTATGTGTATTCAAGTCCCACGTTATTTGCTGAACTTTTACTAGCTTTGATTAGCCTTTATGACTAGCCATTCAAAAGTTATCTGATTTAACTTCTTAAGCCTATAAATTCCAATATCTTTTCCTTGATAAAATATACAGAAAGAAGGAAAAAAAAAATCTTCTACTCCTCACTTTCTTTTGCTGGGTTTCATAAAATAATTTAATCTTTGTTAGATTCTGGCTCCTAGTTTTGTACTAGAAGAGCTTGTTGAATCCTGGGGGATACACCTTAACCGGGTGAAATATTCTTAAGGACAGTGTCTTAATTGACACGCCTCAAGCTACGAATATTTCCGTGAATTCAAGAATTTTTCTAACAATCTTAAGGATATTTTCTATTTGTTGTCATGGATCACGGAAAAGATCAAATCGCTACCGTTACCGATAACACCGATGGTGTTCCTGCTGCACAAACATTTCCTATTGTTGTCCTGTTGTGTCTCCACACAACTTTGACAAATACTTCCCTGATGTTTCAAAGGTGGAAGTTTTGGTGGACAAAATTTTAAGAGATGGCAGGAACGTATTTTTTCTGCTCTTGACATGTATGGTGTGGCGTCTGCGCTAACAGATTTAAAACCTGATGAATCTTCTTCTTCTACTCAACAAAATCAATGGGTTTATGCAAACAAGGTGTGTAAGCACACTATACTAAGTACTCTTTCTAACGAGTTGTTTGATGTGTATTGTTCTAATAAAGAAGCAAAGGAAATTTAGGACTCGCTGCATGCGAAGTATACTGCTGAAGATGCTACCAAACAAAAGTTTATTATTGGTAATTTTTACAAATGGGAGATGACCGAGGACAAAGATGTGAAGATGCAAATCAACGAGTTTCACAAACTAGTTGAAGATCTTAAGTCGGAGAAAATTATTTTGCCTGAGCAGTTCGTGGCTGGTATGTTGATTGAAAAACTACCGCAATCTTAGAGTGACTACAAACAAAATTTGAAGCACAAACAGAAGCAGTTATCTCTTGATGATTTGGTGAAACACATCATCATAGAAGTTACCAACCGAAAACAATCAATTTTTGCCAAAGGAAAAGAGATCACCACAAATGCCAATCTTGTGGAAGTCAAGAAGTCTCGCAACAAAAATACCGGGTATGAAAAGGAACCTGGTTACAATCTCAAAGCCAACAATCAAACTTTCAAGAAAAAAGGCAATTGTTATGTGTGTGGAAAACCAGGTCATCATGCTGCTCAGTATAGAAACAGAGTTGGGAATAATGACAAACCTGCTAAGCCAAGAGTAAATCTGGCTGAAGCAGATGATATTATTGTTGCGGTCATTTTCCAAGTGAACATTGTGGCCAGTGTGAGTGACTGGGTGATAGACTCTGGTGCTACTAGGCATATTTGTGCCAATAAAACTGATTTTGTGTCTTACACCCAAGTCAATGAGGGAGAAAAAGTGGTGTACCTTGGTGATTCAAGAACTGCTCAAGTTCTTGGAAAAGGAAAAGTTCTTCTCAAACTCACATCTGGAAAAACTTTGGCCTTAACTGAAGTATTGCATGTTCCTAATATCCGAACCAATTTGGTTTGGGTGGGATTATTAGGAAAAGTGGGGGTGAAAGTTTCGTTTGAATCTGATAAGGTTGTGTTAACCAAGAACAATGTTTTTGTGGGCAAAGGGTATTGTAATCATGGTTTATTTGTGCTCAATGTTTCTCAGGTTCAGAGTGAAAATACTAGTACTTGATTGTTTGCTGTTTTTTTTTTTTTTCCTTTGGCATGTTAGAGTTGGAAACATGTGGAATAAATGTTTTCTCTGATGATAAAGTTGAAAACATGTGGAATAAATAAGAACTTAGCTTTCTTACTTGTCTCTCTTCGTGGTTTGATATTTGTTAATGAATGTTTACTATATTAGTTTATTTTATACTACAGTAACTTTAGATTTTTGAAAGTTGTTTTTGACAAAATGAATAGTTTTCATATAACAGTAACAAAAATGATGGATACTGTATGTTATGCCTTCAAAAACATTTATTTGGTTTTTATGAATTTTTTGGTTATCATTGGCAGATGAGTAATATTATAGTAGCCTATTGAATCTGCAATCATGTGAGTCCGTGCTTGTGTAATGTTTTATTGTTTTAATATGATAATTAGGTGAATTCTCATTTTCCTTTCCTGGGTTATCATTGTTCACTAATTTAATGCTACATAATTGATGACGTTGCAATGTGAATATGTGGTTTAGTGTTCAGGAAAAGGGTACATCTTTTAGGATGATATTCTTCGTTATAAATTTAATGTATATGTTATTTTGTTGAATAACTTTAAATGTATTGGAATGGCTTTAACAAAATTAAGTATTGTGCAGTAATGTTATCAGAACATGTTTCTATGAGAACGTTAATATATGTCCATTTCTAGTCTACTTGTCTTTGACATGGTTTGGTGTATAAATTTTTATGTCATGTACAAAATAGGATACTGCACAAGATTGAGATACTTCTTTGAAAATTATGGAAAGATTGTTGCTCAGACTGAAATATTTGAAATTGTGGGGGTGTCTTGGTAATGTTATACTAAATATAGTGATGTTTTGTTGTACTAGAGAGTACAATGATGCAAAGTGGATCTCAAAATCCGTATCGACACGATGTGATAGAGAAGTTGTTGAAGATGGAACTATTTCCATGAGTTATGTGATGTCTGAGGTGAATTTGGCCGATTCACAAGACTAAAAGAAACATCGAGGGGAATGAGATTTTTATCATTTGAGAAGATTAACAATGATGGTAACCCAACCTATGTGATTAGAGATCCTATGAATTAGGTTCATATGGGTAATAACAAGTCATTAGTTGATCAAAATGCACTATTAAATTACGTCCCTTCCTATGGTGTGTGAATATAGTGCAATACTGCAAGGCAAAGTGAGGTTGAGTTATAAACTCTTAATTCATTACCATATCCTTTATAGGTGATGTATTGCTCTGCAGAATACACTTGATGGGTGGACCTATATGAGTGTGGAGTGGTGCCGCTTCTATGAAATTGTGACGGATTTCTAGAGCACTCATGAATACCAGGACACGCGCATGGCCTCTTGGCGCAAAACCGCGATAACGACAAAAATTGTGAGAGTATAATGTGATAGAATAAGACCCTAGACTTACGAAAGAATTCTTGGTTCATAGAAGTTTTAAACTTCACCAATTATTCTGTAAGTTTAATTTTATTTTATCTAGGTCTGGTTCATAGTCTACGCGACACTAGATTCGATGCATTGCACTCATATATGTTAACCCAGCAAAACTTTTTATTTTAGTTATTTTATTATTTTTGAGATATATGGGGGATTGTTAGAAAAATATTATTTTCTGTCTAATATCTCAAAAATAGAAGGACTATTCCTAATGACTACTTTGAAATAAGAGTATTAATTCTATAGTTTATTAGCCTTAATGGCAGATTTCTTAATGAGAGAAATTGATTGTCCCAAACGTTTTGTAACTGAATTTTGATCAGCCTTTATGGTTGAATTTTGGTCCCCTTTATGGTCTAGATTCATTCTTTCTTGACGAGTATTTGATATTCCAATAATATCACTGTAGCTGTCAGCTTTTTGAAATAGTAACTGATGGCCCACATTGATATCCTTAATAGTATTAAGTGCTATTATGTATATTCAAGTCCAACGTTATTTGATGAGTTTTCACTAGCTTTGATTAGCCTCTATAACTAGTCATTCAAAAGTTCTCTCATTTAACTTCTTAAGCCTATAAATTTCAATATCTTTTCCTTGATAAAATATACAGAAAGGGAAAAAAAAAATCTTCTACTCCTCACTTCCTTTTGCTGGGTTTCATAAAATAATTTAATCTTTATTAGATTCTGGCTCCTAGTTTTGTACTAGAAGAGCTTGTTGAATCCTGGGGGATACACTTTAACCGGGTGAAATATCCTTAAGGACAGTGTCTTAATTGACACGCCTCAAGCTACGAATATTTCCGTGAATTCAAGATCTATTTGCAAATTGCATCAATATCTATTTTTCATGAAAGAATTAAAGCATATAGAGATTGACCGGCACTTTGTAAGAGAGAAGCTCAAAAATGATCTGATCAAACCAGAGTTTGTCAGTTCCAAACTGCAGCTTGCAAACTTGCTTACTTAGAGATTGAGAATTGTTCGACATCACTTTCTTTTGTCCAAGCTAAGAGTTCTTGATGCATTTCACCCCGGCTTGAAACTAACTGTATTAACAGCTATATGAGCTGGCACTTAGTTGTCATGAGAGGGTTAGTTAGTGAAGGTGTTAGTCGGCTAGCGAGTTGTTAGATGATGTACATGCTAGGCACATGTGAGTCAACTATAAAAGATCCTATGTACTCTCATTATTTACAAGCTAAGGGAAATAATGTCTTCCTCCCTTTTCTTCTAGAACTGCTTCTGCATATGACCTAGCTTTCATGGTTGTTTGTGTTCGAGATCTCAGTATAAGAAACTTAAAAGGTAGGATTGGTAGGATTAATTATTCCACCCTCAAGATGGGATAAAAAAACACTCTAATCCCGGGATAACTCGGGATTAGTTATCCCAAATTTTTTTTCCAACTAAACTTGGAATAAGGCGGTACTAATTTTTATCCCAGGATATTTTTCTCTAACTATCATACCAAACGAGCCCTAAGTATATACTGGCCTTTATGATGGTCCCTAGCTCAAAATTCTCTGGCTATGGACATTCCAAACACAAAGATTAGAAGTAAAGCTCTATATATTCCAAAATTAATACTTTATTCTTCCACTATATTTTTGAGCACTTACTATTAATGATTGCTTTGTTGTTATCTAATTATTCCCCGCTATAAAAGTCGGCTTGTTAAAATTATAAAAGGTGCATTATTAAAATCGATTAGAGAAGACACTTCAACACACATTATAGTACCCCCACCCTCTCTGTCGATATGTAGATCAAAAAGCTATGAATAAAGTACTAGGATTTGGAAAAATAAAATAAAACACTAAGATGAAAAAGTTTGCATTTTCCATGTCACAGGAGAATAGGAAGCTTGGGCTGTATGCTGGGGTGTTAAATTTAGCCCAAAAGGTGATTGCCCGTTCAATTCGCCCAAAGTTTTATGGGTTGGGCTCAAGATAATTTCACATTGGGCTGATTTTAGCTCAACCCAACATAACCCATTTTAAAGTAATCTCCAACTTAGTCCCAATTCTAGCCCCTTTTTAAGATTTACTTAAATTTGGGTTTATTACTAGAGTTTACTTTAGTTTTTTTTTTATTTTTATACATACACTTTTCTTGTATCATGTATCTTATAAGTTTGTAGTGTGTTAGATATGAAGAGAAATATTTTTCACGAAAAAAGCTTTGCTCGAATATATTTTCCATGGAAAAAGTTTTCCTCAAAAATATTTTCAAAAAATCGACGACAATATTTTTTGCGAAAAATGTATTTCTAGAAAAAGAAAATATTTTCCACGAAAATGTTTTTCTAGAAAATAGACCCATCAAAAAAACTGGATTAAGTTGGGCGGGTGATGACCCAACCCATTTTTAGCCCATTTCAGCTCAAGTAATTTTTGGGTCAATATTAGCCCAACCCACTTATCACCTCAGCTCATTTTAATTGGGTCAATTTCAGCCGAACCCGCTCACTTGACACCCCTAGTTGTATGTATGGGTCCAAAAGAGCACCTGATTTAGAGATATGCCCCCCCCCCCCCCCCCCCCCCCTCCGTTATAATGCAAATAACCACGTGGCTGCCTACTTCTCGCTAAATGTAGCTTTGGCCCATCTTGAGTAGATAGCCCATTAGCATACACAAAATGTCTTAGTGGAGTATCCAAATTGGTGAAGGCAAAAATAATTGATATTAAAAGTTTTCTATCCCACTTTCTCAAGTTATGTATTACTGTAGCACTCTCTCTATATACATATATATATATATATTATGCCCGGCGTTCGATATTTCTATTGGGGTTCGAGTAAATTCGGTCTCGCGTTGGGAAGTTCCATCTTTGCGGTAAAGCGCTTCCTTTATAAAGACGACTCTGTACACAGCAGTACAGGATTCGAACCCGAAACTTCTAATTAAGAATATATTAGAAGAGGATTGGATCGTCGTCCACCATTAAAAAAAAAGGTGGGGCCCACTCTTCTACAATAGTAGAAATAAAAAAAATAAAAATTAAGGTGGGGTCCACGTGAACAATTAGGAGACAATTGCAAAAAAAAGGTGGGGTCCACGTGAAGAAGTAGGAGACAATTGTAAAAAAAAAAAGGACATTTAAATAATGATAATAAGCTCAGAAAATAGTAAAGGTACGCTTAGAGAGAATTTAAAGAAGAGAAATTCATGAAAAAAAAAATAACGATTTAAATTGAACACAAAAATTACTAAAGAAGTCATAAAACCAAAAGACTTAAAACTTATACCTTTGGGTATAAGTTTAGACAAATATGTCTCACACAAATAATGAGGAATAACATCAAGAAGGCGAAATATAAACGGTCAAGAAACGTATACACATATTTTCTTAAAATGATGAAGTTGGTCTATATTTAAAAATTTAAGACAACAACAGATGCTAACACATAAAAACGTTTTTCAATGTTATTTTGTAGAAAGAGATGATGGCATGAAATTCGGTAGGAGAAGGCATATTTCAAATCTTTCAATTGGAGAACCAAACCAGGAAAGTCATATATGGGAGAAGCGGACTAAGTAAAATAATTTATTGATATTTTCAATTAATTGCATTATAATACTTTCTATAATAAAAAATTTCATAATTATATTACTAAATGTACTCTCTCTGTCCTAATTTATGTGACATAGTTTGACTAGGCACCAAGTTTTTTTTTTTTAAAAAAAGATCTTTGAAACTTGTGATCTAAAAGAAGTCATAGATATTTGTGTGGATTTAAAACATTTCATTAAAGGTTAAAGGGGAAGTTTCAAGTTAATTGATTTTTAAACATAAAAATATATTATTCTTTTTAAGACAGACTAAAAAGAAAAATATGATAATATTTTTTGTGTTGGGCTCATGCTAGCACAGGCTTTCATCATCTACTCTAAATAAGAAAGAAGTGGTACTTTTCATTCCACCACAATCCCAGTCGATACTATTATTATACTTGTTGCTATAAGAACCAGAGAATGTTATTCGTAGTTTTGAAGAAAAGGTGTGATGTTTAAAGACCCCGTCAGCAGTGTTGTAAAATTGTACAATTTTTTTTTTCAGAGCTGTCGAGGAGCTGTAAATCATAAGAAGATGTTTAACAATAATATTATCAATTTATGTCTTGAAATAGAAAGTTAATCACATAAAAGAAACAAGAGGAGTACTACTATACTACTATTTAGTTTCAAATATTAAATGTTCACATTTGCTAGCTTTTGATCCTTCTTAAACGTATATTTTGCTAAAAGGGAAACTTAACACTCTTAAATAGTTATAGAGGCTCCACCGTTCCTTTTTCCATAAAAAAAAAAAAAAAAAAAAAAAAAAAAAAGAACAGTTGTTGGTATTTGTAGTTTGTAGTGGTTAGAAGTAAAGCAAGTTAACTAAAAATATGGCATGAAAAGTCTAAAGTATATTTTAAAGATAATAAACTTCATAATAATTACTCCCTCCGTCCCAATTTGTTTGACACTTTTCACTTTTCGAGAATCAAATGAGTTGTTCTTTGATTGTAATTTTTTCATGTCTTTTAAATGTTTTAGATTATTAATAATGGTAACTTATAGTGCTTTTTACGTAGTTTCCAAATATGTAAATTTTATTTCAAAAAATTTAACGATTCTATGTTCAAACACACGATCAAAATTGAGAAGTTTGACTCTTGAAAAGCGAAAAGTGTCAAACAAATCGAGATAGAAATTGTATAATTAACAATATTCTTTCATTATTAAGACCCAAAAGGTCGACCCACACTTTACATCTTCTGGCCCTATAAATTTGTCCTAAGCAACTGGCAACAACAATCATTCAACCCCAACAAACAAACAAATAACACTTCGAGGAAAAACACTCACAAGCACTCTGTAATAAAAATTTCCAGGGCAACTACTTCCACTTTATTCATTCAAGAATTCATGGAGAATTTTCATTATTCAAGAAGACTACTTCTACCAGCCACCCCACAATACCACCATGAGGCCACCCTGGCACCAACAGATCTACCACATGGGGAAAGCAATACATTTGATGCACATGTTGTTATGGTATTAGCAGTACTCTTATGTGCTTTAATTTGTTCACTTGCCTTGAATTCAATCATAAGGTGTGCATTAAGATGCACTAGCTTGGTATCAACGTCATACTCATCCTCTATCCGTACAAACCCTTTAGCAACGAAGCTGACAGATAATGGGATCAAGAAAAAAGCCCTCAAGACGTTCCCAATTATAACATACTCTACTGAGTTGAAATATTCAGGGCTCGACTCTGAGTGTGTCATTTGCTTGTCAGAATTTGTTGCCGGAGAGAAAGTTAGGGTTTTGCCTAAGTGCAACCATGGTTTCCACGTCAGATGTATCGATAAATGGCTCAGTTCGCACTCTTCTTGCCCTACTTGCAGGCACTGCCTCATTGAAACTTGTCAAAAAATTGTTAATGGTGGTAGTTCTAATTCCACTACAACTTCAATTTCAAACCCTCATGTAGCTAGCAATACTTCATCAGTACCAGTACAAGAAACTATTACTATAAGGATTGAACCTCTACAACGTGAAGGTGTGGTATCTAACAATCAACATTAGGTAGAAAAATTAGTTTATATAGGTTCTAGAGTTCAGTTGATTGATATGTAACACATAGCTTTCTTTTCTTTTTTTAATTCATTTTAAGCAAAATTTTAGCTAGATAGAAAAAGGCCAATGCCCTAGTTTGCAAATTGTATCATCAATTGTATATAAATTAAATTCCTTTTACGAAAGTTCTTGTTCCTGTCAGGAAACAATAGCGTTTAACTAATTTATTTATTCGGGATCTCACTACTAAAACATCAGGAGAATAAAATTTAACAAGTGCGGGTTTAACTTTTATAATATTCCTGGATGAGGAATAAAGAAATATCAAAATTCATCAGGATGGAATGGATTATTGGAATCTCACGGGGCTTGCTATTTAGAAATCCTATTATTATCCCATTTTGAGATTTCCAATATTCTTCTGCTACCTCCTTTTTGACAATATTTTGGCTATATACACCCCACATTTTCTACTTTTTCTATTTCTCCATTTTGTTCTTTCCCTTTTATTTACAATTTTTATATGTCGGGTGGTGTGCGGGTTGAGGGGTGTTGCATTATAATGATTAAGTTAATTATAGTGTTCATTAAATTATTTAACTAAAGGAAAGTGCTTAACGATGGTTAATCACTGTATTAAAATGATGATGCACAAATTAAAGAATATCTTGAAAGATCCCCAAGAACTAATTAAAATTGCAGCAAGCTGATTCTAACGTTGGAATGACAATGGGCAAAGCAATTAATTGGACAGCGATTTCCTCTTGTATTCATGTTATCCGAGTAGACAAGTCACCAAAAAAAGAAGAAATATAATTGCGCTATCAACTATTAAAGCAAGAAAAGCCAAGTCCACTGATAATTTTAGCCAGTCTTAAGGAGCAAAATTGGCAAACTCTTAATGAAAGTCTAGTTTTTTAAGGAATTATTCATCATGTTTCAACAAAAATTTTGAGAAGAATAAAGATTTAAGGTCAACTGTGTTTCTGCTATTGGGGTATAATTATTCCAAGAGGAAACCCACTTCCTAACAATTATATTTTTAAGTATTTAAAGGTCTGTCTCACTTCTCACTAAAATCTATAATAAACTATTTACTAAGAATTGGGTATTTCAAGACTAATAGGATTTACAAAGCACCAATATAAGACGGTACTTAAGCTGTGTTGCGTTTGGGAAGAAATTAACAAAGTAAATCTATAGAAGGAACTCTTTTTCCAGGGTTAAGAACAATGCTCACAGTCTATTGCTCAAACGCAGTGTTTCAAAAAGCGTTTCTAGTGCGAGTTTCTGGACGGGCGTACCAAAAACGTACCAGGGTAATTTGGGGGCAAGAGTGTTACATCATTACAAGGCGTAAGCCCATTGTTTTGAGCCTATGCACAGGATTCAGCGAGTTTTTGTTTGGAAAAATGACATTGTGTGGCTGCCACAAATTTTAATGATCAATTTTGTATCATTTCACCCAAATACACTTTAGGCCCAAAATATTGAAAAGTTATAGCCAAACTCTAAAATCACATGTTCCCTCTCTCTCTATCCCATGCTTCTCCTTATCTTCTCATCATCTCACTTCTTTCACGCACCAATGACCGCCACCACCCACTCCCTCCCTTTTTTCTTCTCATCCACCCACCAATAACCACCACCATGCCATCTTCTTTCTCCTCACCTTTTTTTTTTACGTGATCACCCTCTTTCACTTGGATGCAAAAAAAAATATCTATCTTCTCTAGATAATTTTCGACCAAAGTACAGGGGTGGTTGACGTTTGCTTTGCTTGCCATCCATTTTTAGATACGGCATCGCATAATACTTTCTTCAAAGAATTTTAAGAGAAGATGAAAGATGAAGGAAAACAATTGTCACTGCTAGAGAAGATACTTTTTCCGGCCAATTTTGTCGGCCTCTTCAGTGCTATACATTGTGTAATCAATGTATAATAATTGTATAATTATGTATAATTAGTGTGTATACATTAGATACTAAGTATACGTTTATTATACACATATTATACAAAAAAGTGGGCGTGGGGGACTACAGGGCTATGGTGGGTATTGATAAACATGTATACAATGTGTATATATATTATATGAAAAGTGTATCTACACTGTGTATAACACATATACACTATTTATAAGCATCCAATGCTCATACGATTTGTGTACACTACATATATAAAGTGTATATTTAGTGTATAATGCATACATTCAACGGATATACAACTTATAACATGTATATAAAGTGAATAATTGATATATCTTGTTTATATAAAGTGTATAATCTTTCTCACACAGACATTCTTACTCTGTTTTTTCTTTTTCTCTTTTAGATCTTATTTTTTAAGTCTGGTGGGCAGAGTTTGGGGGTGAATGAGGCTGGTCTAGAGGCGGGTGGGTCTGATTTTTATTAATTTAATTTTTCAAGTGTCAGGTAGGACGGTCCGGTGCATTATCTTGGGGTAATTCTATTTTTTATTCCGAGCATGTTAATGATTCTTATTCACTTCTTGAAGATGAGTACCCTTAGTATAGTCGAGCTTATTGTATGATTGAATAACAAGAAGAGCATAAAGAGTTCTTGTTTTTTTTTAAAAAAAGAGTGTTGTAAGTAGTAATGTCCCTAACTTTCGTAGACGGTCTCGGATTGTTTTGGAAATGTTCGTAGAGGTTTCCATAATGAATAACGTTCCTAACTTTCATATGCTAACTCAGATTGTTTTGGAAACGTTCAAGGAGGTTTCTATAATGAATAATGTCCATAACTTTCTTATGCTAACTCGGATTGACTTGAAACGTGTTTATGATTTTACTAATGATCTCGAGAAAACTAGTTTTACACTAAAGGAAACATAAAGTTTGATTTTCAAAACCACTCCGAAGGGGGTGCGAGATTTTACTATTTAGACTTTCCAAACCACTCCGGAGGGGGTGCGAGATTTACTAATTAAATTTTCAAAACCACTCCAAACGGGGTGCGAGGTTGTACTATTTCATTCCATATACGAATTATGTTTACATTCCACGACATCATTAGTATTAATGCCCGAAGGGGCCATTATTATTATTATTATTATTATGTCGGAACCGGCATGCCCGAAGGGGCCAGAACTACTATTATTATGTCGGAACCGGCATGCCCGAAGGGGCGAGGACTACTATTATTATGTCGGAACCGGCATGCCCGAAGGGGCCAGGACTACTATTATTATGTCGCAAGCGGCATGCCCGAAGGGGCCAAGTCTATTATTATGCCGGAAGCAGCATGCCCGAAGGGGCCATCATTATTATTAAGCCGGAAGCGGCCGTCCGATGGGACTATTGTGATACTACATTTAGATTGTGTATTCTAGAATTTGCGTTTGCTGTAGTTATATTGTGCATGCTAAAATTTGGGTAAAGGCCACAGGGCTTGGTTCAGAATGTTGTTTCAGGTTACTTACAGTTTGATTTCTAAACTTGTTTACTGCTGCACCTTCCTTGTGCTATGATTCAGTAATGCTTTACATATTCCGTACTGACCCTCTTTCTTCGGGGGCTGCGTTTCATGCCACGCAGGTACACCCAGATGAGTAGAAGACTTTGCTAAAGGTGTTCCAGCGGGATTGGCGAGCTCCATCTCAGTTCGGAGTGTTGCCGGGTCAAAGTACTTATGTCATGGTATTCTGTATATGTTAGAGACTTTGCAGACAGTGTCCTGTGGATAGGGCGTCGAGAAGTGCGAATCATTTATAGATGTTAAAAGAGTATGTATTTTCAGATGATTTCAGTTGGTAAAAAGTACGTAATTGATTGAAAGTTTTCATAATATGTATAAAGACAATGATCTATATTTGGAAAAGTTCCATGTTTTAAAAGTTTTTGAAATGACAGGTTTTGGTAAAGCGAACGTTTAAGGGTTCGCTCGACTCTGATGAGAGTTGGGTGCCCATCATGCCCTATCAAGATGAGGGCGTGACAAAGTGGTATCAGAGCAGGTCGTTCTAGGGGTTGTCTGCAGAGTCGTGTCTAGTAGAGTCTTGTTTATCGGTGTGTTGTGCACCACATCTATAAACAGGAGCCTACGAGACATTAATAGGGTGCCATTCTTCCTTTCATATCTAAGATTGTGCGATAGAGCCCAGTCTTAGGAAATGAAGTCCCTTGTACTAACCTTTGATTTCAGCTAAAGGACGACATCGACAGAAGAAAGCGACCGATGGCATTAGCAGCTACAATGTACAGTGGTAAGTAACGGTGCGAAAGAGGCATGTTGGATAAGGTAAGAATATCGAAATATGATTTAAGTGTAAAGTTAGGGAATGAAAGTGAAGGTGAATATGGGGAATTAAAAAGGCTAAATTAGTAATTGTTAAGGAGAAAGACGTGTTACGAGAATGTCTCGGAATCTGTAAGACTTCGACTTGCTCCAGATCATGTAATAAAGGTCACGCGAAGAGGTGGATACAACTATATCGGCATTAATGCACTAGATTTCACCGAAGTTTCAAGGTTAAGCGTGCTAGGGCGAGAGAAATTTTAGGATGGGTGACCCCCTGGGAAGTGTGCTAAAAATTCCATAAATGTAGATATAAGAGACAAATAGGAAGTTAGGGTAACCGAAAGAAAATTAGAGTGTGCGGAGTGGTTAGAAGCCTTAAAGAGGTCACGTAGGCCGAGGTGGACTAGACTAGTGAAGAGAAAGAAAGTGCAACACAGTTCGGGAATTAGGGTGAGTTTGAATGGCGTTTGGGAATATTTTACAAGCGAGAGGATAGTGAATATATATGTGTGTACATAATATCCCATTTATGCCCGTATCGATCGGTAGGTGAATTCTAGCAACCAGTGTTGCGATGTATGGAAGACAGTAATTGAACGAAGTGCAAGAGACAAAACGAAAAATATGGTACAGATGTTACGAGGTAAACTGATACTGGTTCCACTACTACTGGTTAAGGATGGAAAGTCCTAACACAACGATATTCGGGATTAGAAAGGAAGTGAGTACGTAGAGGGTAAGGAGCTCCGAAGTGTCAGGGATGTCGAAGGAAAGGGGGTATGGATGTGTAAAGCTTCTAAGAGAGAGACGACGGGCAAAGCATGAAGCTAATTGAGTAGAAAGTCTGTAAAAGAATTAGAGTGTGGTAATATGGGACAAAAAGAGGAATAGAACCAAGAAAGGTTAAGGGTGAAAATAGAGAGAGCATATGGGAGCACAAAGGATACTTCGACAAATTAGCGATAGAAAACCGATTACTCGTGTCACGACCCAACCCCGTAGGCCGTGACTGGCGCCCTACTTGGACACCCAGACAGACAAACATATCAAATCGTAACACACTTTCCAAATCGAATCACAAACAAATAGCATATACGGCCATAAATACTATATGTCGTCTCAAACTGTATCAGACACATTTCAGCGCAACCATATACGTATGCATATATCAAAAAGCCGGCAAGACTGTCAAATGTATCAAAAGCCGACAAGGCTATCAAATGGCACAACGGCCCAAAACACATATACGAATGCACGCCGACAAGGCTGCCATAACGAATGGGGTCATACCAAACACACCCGTACAGAAGTAGGCACACACACCCACAAATACGTCTACAGACCTCTAAACAGACCAAACGGATCATATGGCGGAACAGGGCCCCGCCGTACCCCTGAACAAATATATACATATGCATCAAACAAGTATATATACCAAAATATATGCTCTGAAATGAGAAGAGCACTCCAAACAGCAGAAGAGTGTCCTAAACTGGTGGATCACCAAACTGTGCGTCTGTACCTGCGGGCATGAAACGCAGCCCCCCGAAGAAAGGGGGTCAGTACGAAATATGTACTGAGTATGCAAAGTAGAAAATACAGAAACAAATCTGACGCATAAACGAAATAGTAGTACAGAACATAAGTATAAATCCAACATATCAAAATTTGTTTACTTTCAAAAATATGTAAGTCATGCGTAGGGTACAGAAGAATATGGTCGCCCGCCCGTCGATGGCGCCATAACACAGCATAACACCAGAAAGTTTCAAATCTCCGTATCCCCGTCACATATCATCTCACAACATAACGCCATACACAGCATAACACCAAATATATGTGGAACCCGACCCTCTTTTGCGAGTAGCTCGGTGAACCATAAACACAGCATAACTCCAGAGTATAACAAAGTGCGCACGATAACAGAACCGGCCCGGGAACCGGCGAAAGATATAACAGAACGCACGAGCAGAGTCATGAGTAACCATATGCATAAAATCATTATCATAGACTCGAATATAAGTAAATGACCATACTTGAAATTCGAAATAATAATCATAACAAGTTCTTTCAAAATTTCTCCGAATTACATAAAGGAAAGTCGCGGGACCCACGGACGGGTATCGACCCGAGTCGGGCCCGCCTATGGAAAACATACTTATCATATGCCATACAAACTTCTACAAAAATATGGAAGCAATCCGAGCCTTTCTGTGAAAGCTATGGCGTTCACAAATTTCGAAATTCTTTAAAGTGAAACCTTTTTATGGAAAGTTCGGAAAGCGATTATTTCAAAGACATAATGGTTCATATTTCATCAAATCATACATAAGAGTGCCAAGGAATATTTATAAGGCTCATAACATGCTCGGATTTCTAATCTTAGAATTTTCCTCAAGGCTTATAATCTAGCCTATTGAAAACTAAGGCATGCCAAAAGAAAGAAGGGTTGCGCTTTACATACCTCGTACGCACTCCAAGATAGCCAATCTAGAGTAAATCTCAATCTACGTCTCGGGCTCCCCAAGGTCTACAAATATGCCAACGGATATCCAATATTAAACATAGGCACTTAAGCCATTCATTCCAAACTAACATTAAATTTTACAGAAAATTCGGCAGCATTTCCCCTGTAAATAGGCCAACCCGAGAATTTAACTCGCTCAAAACCAACAACAACAACCACAATAACCAACCTAGAAACTCCAATAACCAATCCGAAAGACAATATTACATTAATACTCTCTTTTTCATCATTCAACAACATTTATAATAATTAACTCGACGGCTTACATTCGAGCCACATTATCGCTCATACATTCAATTATCAACCCGAATCTTTACCAACAATATTCAAGGACATTCTAAACAATTCACATAATATTTCCAACGATCCAACAATTTCTCCAAATTGGGCCGAAAACAACCCCAAAACCGTGAGCAGCCCCTTTATCACATTCCTCATTTTCAAGTCATGATTTGTATCAACAATCCACACTATAACGATATAATTCTCATAAATATAAAGATTGCATTAATTTCACAAAATTCTCCAAATCAGTCCGCAACATTCACCATATCGATTTGGGACATTAAACTCTCATTTCCAAACTAGAATTCATAACGACGACAACTAAAACACTAAGCGATATTGATTCATCCTTTGCCAAACATTGGGGCTATACACGGCCACACTACACATATATACATATATTGATGATTTTTATTCTCTTCTCCACTCTACAACAATCAAACATGCTACAAAAATTTTATTCATTAACCCAATCACACACCCATTTACACGGCTAGCTCCCCAAGCACACAACCCACTTCCAACATACGATATTTCACCAATTTCATCCATATTAACATACCTCAATATGCATAAAACATTTATATCCCATAAAACAATAGAAATTTTACCTTTGTTCTTTACTCCACAAGAAAGTTAGGGTTTGCGATTTACAAAAATGGATGGTTTGATCGCTCCAAAAATGCTTCCACGCTACTTAGGGACCTCCAAATAGTGGGTTAACACCAAGGAATTATTTTTGGGAAGGCTAGAAATGGGGTTGGATTTTTCTCCTCTTGGCCATGAACAGTGCTCCGTGAACAGTTCCGCCGTGAACAATAGCCGCCGTGAACAGTAGTCGCCGTGAACAGTGGCGGCGTGAACAGTAGTCGCCGTGAACAGTGCGGCCAGTCTTCTCTCTCTTTAGGTTTGAGAGCTCCTCTCTCTATCACTAAGTTTCTCAAGTTTGAAAGATGATAAATGAGTTCCTTAGTCATCAATTTGACTTAAATATCATGCCTACTAGTTGGACACATGTCCCACTCATGGCTTGAGCCAATCAAATTTGGCCACATGTCTTGGTGGGGCCCACACGACCACTAGTGCCTAATTAGTGAATAATTAATTTTTAATCCCCACTTAATAATCTAATCATGGTAAATTAATCCCAACTTTCCATTAATATTTTTACACTAAGTAAAATTTATAAACAATTCATGTTCTAATAGAAACCGGAAATTAAAGATTTCTACTTCGTGCCCGAAAATGATCCCGTCTTTAACTTGAGTCGATTCTTTTGCGAATAACTCGACGTATAAAATTACGGGATATAACAACTCGTCAAGGGAAGGACAAGGATAGTGAGTTGGCGCAGTTGAATAGAAAATCCATGACATGGAATGAGGATTCATGTGAAGACCGAGGAGTTCGATTATAAAGAAGATAGGGTAAAAGATAAGGAATGGAGATGAAGGAAAGGACAACTATAAGAGAGACCCTCCCGAAGTATTATAACACCCCATGAAGCCAGTCGAACATTCGAGGACGAATGTTCTAAAGGGGGTGAGGATGTTATATCCCATATTTTGTACATTCGGATATGTCAAGATAATTGCAAGAAGTTAAGGGCAAGGCCATATTTTTTTATCTTGTTTAACACACAAGTTGTTTATGAAAATTTTTGATGTGGAAATATTAATAAAGGTTAGGGGCAAAAAGGGAAATTCCCAAGGTGGCTTATGGAAATATTAAGGAAAGTTTGGGGTTAAAAGTGAATTTTTGGAAACTTATAATTCATGAAATAAATGGGCCAAGTGGCCATGTGATGTGGTGTGGGCTATGGCCCACATGGATGTATAATATAAGTTGATGAAAGAAGACAAATTACTCATATTCATCATCTTCACCCCCTTAGAAACTTGTAGAATCTTGGAGAAAAAAAGACAAGGGTCATTCGGCCATGGTGCTCAAAAATTAAGATCCAAAAATCTTGATCAAAAAAATATTTTCTTCTAGCAATTCAACTAATTGGAGGGCCCTCATTAACGTGGAGTGGTTGTTGGAACAAGCAAACCATTCATCTTGTTGTAATCTACAACCTTAGCCAAGTTAAGAAGACAAGTGGAAAAGGTAAGGTTCAATCCTTTTCTTATATGTTATGGGATGGTTGTGTATGTTGTAGTTTGTAGAAATGGATGAAATTTATGAAAATATGGATGTTATGTTGTGGCCGTGTATATGTAGTGTGTGGCCGTGTAGGTATGGTGTGGTGTGGAAGAGAATGAATCAAATTTTCTTAGTATTTTGGTTGTTGTTGTAAAGGAATCTATGATGAAAATGAAAGTTTAATGATTCTAGTTGAAGTTGTAAGTGTTGGAGAGTTGTTTAGAAGCTAATGTGATGTTAAAACCATTTACCGTATTTATGGAAAATAATGTTATTAGTATGTGAATTGTTGGTATAGTTCATGAATTTGAAAGAAGGAAATGTGTTGTTATTGTTCTTTTTGAATTTGGAAGGTTTCGGGTGAAGTAGTATGTTGGTTGGGTTGTTTGAATATTGTGTGAATTGTTTGAAGTGTTCCTGGATCATGTTAGAATGATTTCGGATTGTGTTGTTATGGGAAATTTGAACATAAATGGAATGCCGTCAAATTATGTAAAGGAGTCACTAATGTTAGAATGCATTTTTGAATTGATTTGAAGTTGTTAATATAGTTGTGGGTATTGTTGTTGATAATTTGGCCGAGTTGAATTCTCGGATTGTTGTTAATGATTTGGCCAAGTTGGATTCTTGGGGATGGTCGTATTTACAGGGGAGATGCTGCCGAAATTTCGGCAGATTATAAATGAATTTGTTTGAAAGACTAAGATAAGTATGTGATGATAAGTCTAATGATTGTATAAATCCTCTTGAATGTAGACTAGCAAGCTTGGACGAATAAGCGTAGCTAATAGCCCGTGGAACAGGTATGTAAGGCTTATCCTTTCTTTCTTTTGGCATGTCCTAGCGCTGAGTAAGTTATGATACGTATCTTGGGGTAATTCTATTCTTGATTCCGAGCATGTTAATGATTCTTATTCACTTCTTGAAGATGAGTACCCTTAGTATAGTCGAGCTTATTGTATGATTGAATAACAAGAAGAGCATAAAGAGTTCTTGTTTTTTTTTTTTAAAAGAGTGTTGTAAGTAGTAATGTCCCTAACTTTCGTAGACGGTCTCGGATTGTTTTGGAAATGTTCGTAGAGGTTTCCATAATGAATAACGTTCCTAACTTTCATATGCTAACTCGGATTGTTTTGGAAACGTTCAAGGAGGTTTCTATAATGAATAATGTCCATAACTTTCTTATGTTAACTCGGATTGACTTGAAACGTGTTTATGATTTTACTAAAGATCTCGAGAAAACTAGTTTTACACTAAAGGAAACATAAAGTTTGATTTTCAAAACCACTCCGAAGGGGGTGCGAGATTTTACTATTTAGACTTTCCAAACCACTCCGGAGGGGGTGCGAGATTTACTAATTAAATTTTCAAAACCACTCCAAACGGGGTGCGAGGTTGTACTATTTCATTCCATATACGACTTATGTTTACATTCCACGGCATCATTAGTATTAATGCCCGAAGGGGCCATAATTATTATTATTATGTCGGAACCGGCATGCCCGAAGGGGCCAGAACTACTATTATTATGTCGGAACCGGCATGCCCGAAGGGGCGAGGACTACTATTATTATGTCGGAACCGGCATGCCCGAAGGGGCCAGGACTACTATTATTATGTCGGAACCGGCATGCCTGAAGGGGCCAGGACTACTATTATTATGTCACAAGCGGCATGCCCGAAAGGGCCATCATTATTATTATGCTGGAAGCGGCATGCCCGAAGGGGCCAAGTCTATTATTATGCCGGAAGCAGCATGCCCGAAGGGGCCATCATTATTATTAAGCCGGAAGCGGCCGTCCGATGGGACTATTGTGATACTACATTTAGATTGTGTATTCTAGAATTTGCGTTTGCTGTAGTTATATTGTGCATGCTAAAATTTGGGTAAAGGCCACAGGGCTTGGTTCAGAATGTTGTTTCAGGTTACTTACAGTTTGATTTCTAAACTTGTTTACTGCTGCACCTTCCTTGTGCTATGATTCAGTAATGCTTTACATATTCCGTACTGACCCCCTTTCTTCGGGGGCTGCGTTTCATGCCACGTAGGTACACCCAGATGAGTAGAAGACTTTGCTAAAGGTGTTCCAACGGGATTGGCGAGCTCCATCTCAGTTCGGAGTGTTGCCGGTTCAAAGTACTTATGTCATGGTATTCTGTATATGTTAGAGACTTTGCAGACAGTGTCCTGTGGACAGGGCGTCGAGAAGTGCGAATCATTTATAGATGTTAAAAGAGTATGTATTTTCAGATGATTTCAGTTGGTAAAAAGTATGTAATTGATTGAAAGTTTTCATAATCTGTATAAAGACAATGATCTCTATTTGGAAAAGTTCCATGTTTTAAAAGTTTTGAAATGACAGGTTTTGGTAAAGCGAACGTTTAAGGGTTCGCTCGACTCTGATGAGAGTCGGGTGCCCATCATGCCCTATCAAGATGAGGGCGTGATAGTGCCTACCCAGCCACCTACAACACGGCTCGGTAAAGAAAGAAATACATCTAGGTGCACAGTTACGTGCCTACCCGGCCGCTTACAACACGGCGCGGTTAAGAAAGCAACATGTCTAGGTGCACATATAAGTGCCTACCTGGCCGACTATAGCGCGGCTCGGTAATGAAAATAAATACATATATATAAGTGCAATGCAAAAATGACCTCAGAAAAGAAATCATAAGAAGAGTCGGAGTGACTTATCGTCGTTACCCTTCGACTTTCGTTACTGTCGCTACATTCCTTACCTTTCAATTCAAGAGATAACAACATGGAGAACATGTAAGATACTTGGTATGAGATACACATGAAGTAAAGTTCAACTCATTCGGATGGTATATGATCAATCAAAGATTAGCAGAAACATTCCAATTCGGTGGCCCAAAGAGATATGGAAGCATAAAAGGCGTTTGATGCAATCATATATGAAATAAAGATTAGTCAATCACAAGGAAGCGTATTCATCTCATATTTAGTGGAAACATATATCAATGGAAGGTCCGTCATCTTTAAGTGATGGACAAGAAATTAAAGCTAAAGATGCGGGAATACACTTTAACATAAGCTATTTCGGAGAAGATGTAAGCTTAACCATTTTGGGATACGCCCGACTCAAGTTTTACGAAAACGTTTGAATCAATAACCAAAGAAACATGGAAATATGGACAACACTTTAATATAAGTCATGTATGAAGTAGAGTGCCGCTCAAGTAAAAGAAAATGATCGACTTATGTTTTCACGGAATGAATGTATGAATGAAATGTTCGTAGAGTTCTAGTCATGCCACAAAAGAGAAGAGAAAGCCCTACATACCTTGTCGATGGAGTTATATATGTTTTCCGAGTCCTCGAACGTCTTACGAATGATTTGCTACATAATATGGACTGTTCAAGATCAAAACCAAGGTCATAGCTTATAGAAATCTTCATTTAGACATTTAATCGAGCAACTCATGGACGTGAATTTATAGGCCCTTTTGTAGCGTAATTTTCCCGTAAAACGCTACCAAATTCTACTTTTGTACTTCTCCTCTTCAATATGATCCCATCCATATCACCACAACTCCAAACAACACAACAAAACCATATAAAACAGCCCAACAAATAAGCTAAGTTCATGAAAGTTTGATAAGAATATAGAAGAGCTTGTTCTATGGGGCTTTTCAGCAATTTCTATGATCAATTACTTGTAGAAGTTCAAAGATATCAAAAGGAAGTTAAAATATACCTTAGATCATGAAAATCACTTCAAACCCCAAGTTATTTCAAAGCAAGGTTTCCCCCTGAAAGGTGAAATACTGAAGAAATCACAATTTCGAAGTTGTCATGTTGTTCTTCATGTTAAAGTTGATAGATTTGCTCTTGGTTTGGATTGAGATTGATGGAGGATTAATTTTAGAGGGTTCGAGGGTTTCCCAGGTTGGGGATGGTGAGAAAATGAAGAAAAATTCGTGCAAGGGGCCTAAATATACTTGGACAATTTAAAGTCACCGACTTAGCACACTGTTCCCGCGACAGTTTGCGTCCCTGGACGGAAATGCGAATTTCTCTCTACTCCGATGTCATATCGACGAACGGTAAAATGCACTGGAAACTAGACTCGTAGACCTTTGATTTGATAGGTGGATCACCCCGTAATGCCTTATAAACACATTTCCTGGTCATTACGACTTCTTCCTAATTAACTAATCCTTAGTCGATTTTTAGATACATCATAGCCTTCCTTCTAACATTAAGTACCTCATTAGAGAATCTTATAACTAGCATACTATTCATGTCTTACAACACACTCCTTGAGAACACATTTCTGAATTCATCGGAGTGACGTAAGGTCGTTATACCTCCGATTATCATTATGGAGCTATCATCATGAACATATCTCACCTTGAAGGAACAATAATCATAAGATGAGATCAACATTAATGATATCATAAGAGAACATCAAGAATATAAGCTTCTAGCATTTCTATTAGAGGAATTGTTATGGACATCATTTGTGAAAGTTCATAACAATAGGATTATGCCCTAAGAAAGAAAGAGACAGCCTTAAAATACCTTGGTGCTTACTTAGCCACTCAAAGTCTACCTTCCGAATCTGCAAATCTACATCCAAGATGATTCATACAACAATCAAGCCATAAGAACACTTACACACTCAAACTTAACTAGTTAATAAGTTAACGAAATTCAGACAACACTTTCCCTATATCGTCTACTTTCTCCAAATTCCAAACACAACTCCCAAACATCATTAACAACATCAACAATAACATAATCAAGATACTACATGATAAACATATACAAATCCATTCGAAACTTCCTTCGAAAATCAGTCCATAAGCCAACAACATCAACATATCAAACTGCGACCTTTATAATATGTTTTCCTTCACTTTAAATCATTAAAATCCTCCAAAAAAAAAACTCAATATCAAAGTCAAGATGCAAAACATACATTATACTTGAAGAAATTTAGACATACCAACTTTCTTCGAGACCAAACTCACCACCGCATCAAGTAGAAGTAAGAACAATCACTTTTCATGAACTAGTTTAATGTAATCTTGTTGAATTCTTGATCCAAGGGATTATAAGTGTTTAGGAGAAGTATATGGATGTTTCTAGAGCTCAAAAGATGTGTAAATGATGATAAAAAGGGGATAATGGGGGTATTTATACCCTTTGAAAGTCGGTTCCACCAACTTTTTAAGTGGGCCCGCGGAGAAGCCATCTGGCAGCCTATCTTGAAAAGCCCATAACTTTCTATTCTGATGTCGTATCGACGAAGAGTTTGTTGCATTTGAAACTAGACTCAATGAACTTCAATTTACATAGGTTATGCATTACATAACTCCTCATATTCTATGAGATACACCTCCCTCAATTTGGACCATAATTTCCTTTCCAAAATTCTGCCAAGTTTTCCAAAATTTCGACAAACTTAATTTCTTCGATTCTCTTGATCCTGAAACCTTTAGACACTTGCTTAGCACTTGTTAAAAGTATTGCTTAACCTTATAAAGGTTCCATGACCTCTCCAATCTTACGTTAGTTTACTTACAACGTAAACGACGTGAAAATTTTCGAGGTGTAACACAAACAGTGTATGCATGAAGAAGTATATATAATACTCTCTTTGTCCCAATTTATGTGATACACTTTCCTTTTTAGTTTGTCTCAATTTATGTGATACACTTTACTTTTTAATCTGTCCCAAAAAGAATGATATATTTTCTTATTTGATAATAATTTAACTTTAAACTTTACCTTTTACGCTTAACAAGATGATCTATAACCACACAAATATCTTTGGCTTATTTTAGACTACAAGATTCAAAAGTCATCTTTTATTCCTTAAAGTCCGTGCCTAATCAAAGTATATCACATAAATTGGGACGGGGGAGTATAATATGGTAGAGAAGACCATCCAAATAAAGAAATAAATGAGCTTGCCTTTAGTCTTTAGATACGCCACAATGCAAAAAGGGGTAAAGACAATCAGAACTGGATCCCCATAGACTAAAATGAACACGAAAAGATAAACTAAATGGAGTAGCTTTAATACAATCAAATTATATAAACACCGAGTATATAAAATGGGAGCTGAATAGGACTGCACAAATGTCTTTATTAATACTCATATATGGATTAATAGTACTCGTGGGAAAAGGTGATTTTGTTTTATCCCTAGTATATTTTTTCTGCATCCAGAGTAATTAGCTAGTACACTAGCAATATTGGATCGGAGGCTATAGGATAAATTAGTGTGGCATGATATTGATAGTGTCTTGCATATACAACACACAGAATTGTTTACAATTCTAGTTATTGACTCGTCCACTTATGAAGCTAGCTAGCTCAATCTATATTGCTGCCATCCTCTTTTTTTTTTTTTTTTTTTTTAAATAGGGTGGAGCTAGCGCTTCGGTTATGGGTTCAGCCGAATTCAATCAGTAGTATCGAAACTTTATGTCCTAAGAAATTCGTTGAATATATACAAATTATTAATTAAAAATTATTTAGTACCTTAATTAAAAGGACTAGAATCCTGAACACATAAAATTCAAGTAAATATAAAATATCAAACCATGATATTAAATTTATGGTGCATTCGACACTGTTAAGTGTTTTCAGCTTTTTGAGTGTTTGACTAGCCAGCTTATAAGCCATTTTGTGCTTAAAATAAGTTGGGGTAGCCCAATTTTTTATTTTTTTTTACTTATAAGCTGTTTTTTTTAAGCTAAGTCAAACTGGCTCATAATGAAGTAAGTGTTGGAAGTTTGATCCAAGCGACGACACCTACTTTGCACCAATATTTTTATTTTTTCAGAGGTGGTTGTATATAGTAAAACTTAGGTTAATTAGAAAAAAAAAAGTCTTAATTCCAATCAATTTGTGTGGCCCCACGCCCAGGTTGATGGTCTAATGATAAAAGCGCAACACGTGATGTTTAAATTAGACATACGATTTAAGTAAGGAAGGATAGAGGGGCAGACCTATTATCTACCGAGTTTTGAATCTTGCACTAATCGGCCTTAGAAATTTTGATAAGAAAGAAATCAATTTGCACGTCCAACATTACTTATAAAAATTATTCCAAATCGTATGTCCAACTCTACCAATTGAAGTGTTATACTCTTAAAAACTCACGTATAGGTAGCATTGTAAAAATTGCAGACATTAGAAAATAATAATTACAAAATCAAAGAAAGAAAACCAAAAAAAAAAAAAAAAAACTCTCACTTAGAAGTTTCAAAATGAGTTTAGTTGTAGGGATCTAGTAGCTCAGTTGGTTGACTGCCTGAACTTACACTTTGTTGGTGAGGGTTCGATTCTCCACGTTGTAATCCCCTCCCCCATTTCCCCTACCCCTTATGTAATAAAAACAAATTAAAAAAAAAAAAAAAAGAGCTTAGGTTTAAGACCATTTTTGTACATAACGCCCAATCCAATAAGAAGCCCAGAGACCACGCAGCTACCACTGGGGCTGACACATTCTATATTTGCCGGAATTTGAATTCGTCTAAAGTTTCGTATAATTTAATTGTTTTTCAGTTGTCACCCATTAGAAAATCCCACACTATCAGAAAACCAAGACCACCTTCGTAGTAAACTTTTTATCTAACAAACCCCATATAGAAGCACCAAAAGTTTGAGGGTCATTGTTGTTTAGTAACATAAACTACGGATTGTTCTTCCTTAATTAGGACTCACAATGCATTCTCTACCGCCTCATTTTGTCACAAGTCTGCAAATTTCAGGGTTTTCACTGTTAATTGTTCTTCTAACAACTTTTCCTCACATTCTCGTCGGTCTTTTCTATCTCAAGTTGTAGATATGATTTCATTTATTCTTGCCTGTCATTTTCAACTATATATGTTCTATTCTTATGTGGTCACTTTTATTAGTATGGTCACTTGTCTAGGTGCTTTGCGGTAACATTGGCAAATAAGCAAATTATGATTACTCGAGGATAACCTTAGTAATATAGCCTGTTTTGCTAAGCTTTTTAAATCTAACTTATTTTAAAAATTGCTTTTTTCAAAAGTGTTTTGGGTGTTTGATCAAGTTTTTAAAAAGTGTTTTGAAGTGTATTTTCTCAAAAGTGTTTCTCAAAAATATACTTTTGGAGAAATGCTAATATTTTTAGCTTCTGAAAAATAGCTTCTGCTACTCCTAAAAGTGCTTATTTTCTCTTAAGAGCTTGGCCACACACCTCTTTTTTAAAAAAAAAAAAAAACACTTTTGGCCTCTCAAAAGCTTGGTCAAACAGGTTATAAATACTTATTCATATTTCATACTGTGTTTATACCAAATTGTGTAAATTTATTATAGTAAAGTAAACTAATGAGGTGAGAATGCATGTTAATTTGTTAATTAACCATACTTAAATGTCAATCTCTGGGTGATACTAACTAATTGAAACAATTTAAAGGAATTAGCCTTCAGGAAATAGAATTTTGAGGAAGGTCGAATGGCTTAGGGAAAATGAGGAAGTTCTGAGAACTATTTCAAAGAATGAGCAGCTGATTTGTGTATTATTGAATAAGCTGGGATCTAAACGAGTGATTACTTGCATATATGCAAGAAGATCATTGACTAACTAACTCTAACCAATTTTCCCGCCAAAAGCTAATTTGAAATTTGACTGCCTCACTAACTAATTTTCCAGCTTGACTAACTTTGACTTGTTATACAACTTTTATATTTGTAACTTCTCTTTCTAACATTCATGTGTCTTTTTGTGATAGCTTCTAAGATATTTGTGATATTACGAATAGTGTTGTGTGTAATATTATGACTGTGATAGTTGTTTAGTGAATAGTGATGCTACATGCTGGTGTTTTGCGTGGAAAACAAACCTCTCTGAATCTACTGGAAGTGCAATTATCTGTGATGCAATTATCTGTGATAATTTTTACATCTCACTTCCCTTTAGTGTTTGATTCTCATTTCTTTACGTAAGATATCTTTTGCTTCGCTGCGAGTTCTTGTATTCTACTGAAATAGGGAATTAGCTAGTTCTTCTTTTCGATGATGTTTTTGCTATGGTTTTATCATTAGTAAGTAACAGGTTCTGCCCCATAGATTTCTACGGCTCTTCTCATCACGTAGATGTCAAGTAGCTAACTTCCACCTTTTTTTAGGGTCTCTTTTTCCTTTAACATACTTGTACTATTTTGTTTTTAGATCACCTTTTTTTTTTTTTCCTTAAGCCGAGGATCTACCGGAAACAACCTCTCTATCTTCCAAGGAGGGGTAAGGTCTGTGTACACTCTACCCTCCTCAAACCCCACTTTGTGGGATTACACTGAGTATGTTGTTGTTTTATTCTTGTTGTTGTTGTGGCCTTCTTTAAAAAAAACACAGCCCGGTGCACAAAGCATCCCGCATTAGAAGGGTCCGGGAAAATGCCGCACTCAAAGGGTGTGATGTACACACCCCATCGTTGCCTTCTTCGTTTTTTCTGTTTTCTTTGAACACACTTGATCCAGATTTTCACGGATGACTACTTTTCCTCTTAGATTCACAAATGTAGCTTATTAATGTATTCTCTTTATATACATATATCAAAAATTATTTTTTGATTGGATCACTTTTGGATTGAGGTCACTGTTAATTTTATCAGAACTCAGTATCAACTGACTCTAAATTTTGGATTCGCCACTGCAACTGGGAATTGGAAGTTTCAGGCCTTTAAGTCAGCTTAAATGGTAGTGAAAGATGGGTGTAGTTTACTTACCGGTTTCAAGTTGCTTTAGTTTGGTTGGTACTCCATTAGATTATCTTAATCTTGTCTTTTTTGTTTTTTTCCTTTTTCTGTTTAGGGTTTAGTGAGATACTATAATAATTTTCTAGGTTTTGATCTCTGCTCCTGTTAGAAGGGCAGCCTTGGAGTATCTGGTAAATTTGCTGTCACGTGACCAGGAGGTCACGGGTTCAAGCTGTGGAAATAGTCTCTTGTAGAAATGCAAGGTAAGGCTGCGTACAATAGACCCTTGTGGTCCAGCCCTTCCCCGGACCCCCCACATAGCAGGAGCTTAGTGCACTAGGCTGCCTTTTTTTTATTATTATTATTTGATGTCTGCTTTTTTTTATCTCTCGATGAAACGAGTTATTCTCTATAACCATAATATAAAACAAGTAAGCTTCAATACCTTACCTGGTAATATTGCATTGTATATTAGCACCATTGACACCGGTCAAGAAGACCACATGGATTATGCAATATGGAATGAAACAGAAAATGGAAAGTTCTCTAACATTTCTTCTTGGCACCTTACCCGAAGTCATAGACCAAAAGTGCCCTTTCTTGATAAGCTATGGCACAGCTCTATTCAAAATCTCTTTCCTTTCTTGGAGACTGATTCACAAAAAGCTCCCTTTTAATGAAGCAGTTGCTAAATTTGGAAGACAAGGATCTCCAACATGTCTATGCTGCACAGTTCCTAAGAATGACACTATACAGCATGTTTTTGTTGAGGGATAGGCAGCTCAACATATTTGGAATATTATTGGAGCACCTTTGGGACTCAAACACCTGCATATCCCTATCAATGGCCTGCTTGAATAATAGTGGAAGGAAAAATCCAAAAACAAAGTGCACAAGCTTATTTTTCAGACTGCCCCAATAATGATTTGTTGGGAACTATGGAAAAACTAAAGTTCCTGCAGATTTGGAGATCAGCAGAAGTTTCCAATTTACAGATTGGAAAACCAAGTCATATGGAATATCAAAGTTGTCCTCAATGTGGCTTTTCCTAGCATAAACACAGAGGGAAGTTGGATCAATATCTGTGACACTGTTGGGAAACTCAGGCCTGTTATGAATTGCACTACAATTTGCCGGGAAAAAACAACTTTAGGTAAAGTGAAACTCAACACTGATGGCAGCTTTTGTAAGGGAACTAGAAGAGCTGGTATTGGAGGAATTATCAGGAATGAAGAAGGAGATCTTATTATGGCATTTTCTATCCCAATAGAATGTGTTAGCAACAACCATGCTGAAGCCACTGCTGTTGAATATGGTACTATATGGTGCAAGCAGAATGGCATAGGAAATATTCATATTGAACTGGATTCACAAATCATTGCCAATATGCTCATTAACCAGGGCACAAACAACTTAAAACTCAAGCAAGTCATCACCAAGATCCTCAAGAATCTAGAGGGCATCTCAGTCAGCGAAGGAGCTAGGATTTCCGCCGAGCGGGTTCAAAATATAAAAAAGTAAACATACGAAGAAGCCTAAGAGGTTTCAACATCTACTATATATACAAAAAAAAAAAAAATTAACCTTGTAAAAACAGTGTTTTTTTCCGCCGAGGGGGTTCATCAGCTCCGCCACTGATCTCAGTACAAATCTCTCATTGCTTCAGAGAAGCTAACACTGTTGCTGACTATTTGGCTAAGCTGGCCTCATCAAGTAGAATCAGGATCTTATATCATTCTCATGACAGCCTACCTAGAGAAGCAAAGGGACTGGTTCAACTAGATAAGTGGCAGCTTCCAACCTTTAGAAAAAAATTTGAGAAATGTAATTTTTTGGTAAGCTAATATGTTTGTTGTATATTATGGAAAGAGACTTGTATAGGCTCACTCTTTCCTTCTAAGATTGTATATCAATCTTCTTTTGTAGATTAGAGGCAAGGTTCCATGTCCCCCTCTAATCATTGTAAGTTTCTTCCATAAATTAACATGATAGGGGTCAAGTCAAACCCCCCACACCTTAGGCCCACAATCTATTGGTGATGGCTTAATATAAAAAATAAAAAATAAAAAAACTGGAAGCTTCGAAGCGGACTTTAAAGAAATGTCATATAGGGAAAGTCCAGCTTCAAATCCGACTTCTAACTCCCTCATCTTAGAGTTCTCGTTAGAGCAGAAGTAAGGCGCGACCCGGGATTCTATTTTATCATCAATCCAATCCCCGTTCACGTTTTTTCTTTTTCTAATCAATGAATAGATCTCTTTACTTTACTTGTATGACATAGATGTCTTGTATTTCTCGAAAAAGTGATGAACGGTTTTTTCCTGTAGGAGTTGTAGGTCTGGTTGAAAGACCGTGGAAGGTAGCAGATGCTAGACTTGTTCTTGAGGATGGTTCAATTTGGAGGGAAAAGTGATTTGGTGCTTCTGGAACACAAATTGGAGAAGTTGTTTTTAATACATCTTTAACTGGGTAAGACAAATTATCTTTAGCTATCAGTCATATCCATTTTTAAGTTTTGCCGACAACATTTATTCAAGCTTTGACATTGGTTATTTAAAGTTTCCATTATACTGAGTACTGACATATGCTTCAAGATTTCAGTAAAGCTATCTTTATCCCAGCTTTTGTATAGAAATGTTAAACGAGCCTTAGATTTCCATCAAGCAAATCCCCAACAACCTGTCTTCCCTAGAAAATATGTTCAAGCATGCGCCGCTTCAATGAATGTTTTATCTGGTGGAAATGGGATTCACCTTCTCTTTTGGATCACTGTGTTGTTTATAATAATTTCATTAGCACAACTGATTCCTTAAGAAATACAACATGATGTTCTGATAAGTAGTAAACTTCGTATCTTTTGAAATCTTCTTCCCCTAGATAAAGATAAGTCAAGGCTTATTTCCGACCAGAAGAAACATCCCCTTATATACATGTTAGTATGTTGTTGATTATTCTGGTTCCTCCTATGTCTAAGAATGATAGCAATGGAACTCACCAGAATTCAGATTTTCTTCTCTTTCTCTACCTTTTTTCCTTATATGCTCCGTTTGAAAAGGCAGCAATCTTTTCTTTTTCTTTTCCCTGCACCTCGAATGGACTTAACCTGTGATTCCATTAAGTTTATCTGTATAAAATCATTGTCAATCAGTTTTGTAGTTCAATAAAATATGTAGTCCTTACTGTATAGCTTGCTTTCCATGAAAGAACATCTTCTTTCCCCTTAGGTCTATGTGCTGGCCCAATACAGTGGGAACGAACAAGCGGAGCTTTGAGCCTCTACGATAAACTCAAGATGAACAAAAGGAAGAAATGGGAAATATTCTTTATGACATTCTTTTAGGAAATATCGACATTTACATTCATAGACCTATACCAACCTGGTAAAATAGCCAATAGGGAGACAAAATTGCCTGCACATCTTTAAGGACATGTCTACTACACTAGAAAGGAAAATGTTTCTTGCCAGTACGCTTTGAAGATGAACCAATTTGGGCATCTTCAATAGAAATTGAGGTGTTCATAGTTAGAGTTCTAAGAGAGAGGCATAGCATTTAAGAAACTATTCGTCTAAAAAGTCCAACAGATGTTAGAGATAAGAAGCATGGTATTTGACCATATTCAGAATCTATTAATATGATATGGACATTCATCCAAAACATTTTGGGTTTGTAATTTATATCCATTTGTTTTCTTCTGCTAAAAGTATTCTTCCTAGTTTGTAATAGTGCAATTGAGTACAGAACAACAGGAAGAGAAAATAGCAACATTGGGACTTGTGCAGAAGGGTCGGGTTGAACGAATAATAGATGCATTAGAAATGATATCTGCACAAGCTTCCGCTTCATTGTTGATTCATTTCCTCTTTTTTTTTTTTTTTTTTTGAGAAATTCTTTTAGATGATTTGATGTCTTAATACGAAGGAAAATCTAAATTGTGGATGTTAGATCACAAAGTTGTCTGTTTGGAAAATGAAAGAAGCCTTTAAATGCCTCCAAAAAGGAAATAAAACAGAAAGGAGGAAAAATGGATATAATAAATCCCCAGAATACAGTGCATTACTTTGGACCTATATTTTGAATAATCTTTTAATTGTTTTAGAAATTTCTTCTCCGGGCAGATGATGAAGAATCAGGACAGTGCTTTCTTGCAGGATTAGCTATTAGAAGTTTAAGTATCAGGTTTAGTAGAATGCCCTGCTTTTCTGTCAGACTTCAAAAGTATGTTTTTTTTTATTGTGTATTGAATATTTCTCATTACCTCAAATTGGAGATGCAAAGAGACACTTGGTGACTATTTGGCTGAAAGGAACATCATGGGTATATGTAAGTCCTCTGTGTGGTTTTATACTAGAGCAATTGTCAGTTGTCATTTGTATGTCAAATCTGAGTTTGTGGAATTCAAAAACTCTGATCACTTAGTTGTTGTACTTTGCAACAGATGATGCCGATACTCGAGCGATTACACTAAGAGTAAGAGAATAAGAAAGCCTAATTGGAGTCTTGAGCACGGAGAATTCCAAAAGTGACAAAGAACTTCTAGAATCCCATACATGGGATATTGTCGGTAAGTTAGTAGCCTTGTCCTCTGCTGAATTTTTTAGAAAACTTATTTATTTGAAAACCAAGAATTTTCTTATTGTTGTGTTACATTGTGTAGGTGTGGATTTAATCAGTGGTGTTTCACGCAAGTCTCCTTATGAATGGCTAGGTGGAACAGCCTCAGCTTGAGATTTTAATGACAATGCAAGAAATAAACAAACTTTCAATGTTAGTAGCATTAGAGTTCATTCGATTCTGGTAAAACATCATTGACATATTAACACTCACTTTCTGTCCCTCTGGGTGGATGAAGGTTGTTGCATATGATTTTGGAATCAAGCAAAATATCTCTGGGTGGATGAAGGTTGTTGCATATGATTTTGGAATCAAGCAAAATATACTTAGGCGGTTAGCATCCTATGGCTGTAAAATCACTGTTGTTCCTTCAACATGGCCAGCATCTGAAATCCTAAAGATGAGACCGGTGGAGTTCTTTTCAGCAGATCATTATGTCATTCCTTATGCAGTTGAGACGGTAAAAAACCTTACTGGAAAAATTTCAGTTTTTGGCATTTGCATGGGTCACCAGTTGCTTGGTCAAGCACGGGGGGTAACATATTCAAAATGAAAATTTGGTCACCATGGAGGAAACCATCGAGTCCGAAACCTTCGAAATGGTAGCGTTGAGATTAGTGCTCAGGCATGTTCAATAGCAAAACTCTAGTGATTGCTTTGTGTCAATTTCCATTTTTCTGTACAGTTCAACCTCAGTTCATCAACGTAGTGTTCACTTTTAATATTCTTGAATTTTTATAATCTTGATTGCTTTCCATATGCAGAATCACAACTATGCTGCTAACCCTGAGTCTCTTCCGGAGGGTGTAGAGGTGACTCGTTTAAATTTAAATGATGGAAGCTGTGCTGGTCTTGCCAACTTCCAAATGAAGTTGATGTCACTTCAATACCATCCTGAAGCATCTCCAGGACCCCATGATTCAGATCCTCGTAAAAAGTTTTCCTTACTCAATGGCCCTTGCATAAATGTCTGCCCTTTTTCTGTGTGGATAAAGTAACAAATCTCTGCCAGTTTGTTTAGTGGTATCCTTCGGTGGTAAAATTTTAACAAATATAGCTGAAATGTAGGAGAATATTACATGACAGGTATTATCTTAAGAATAATGATGTTACATGGCCCTGCAAAAGAAAATTTCTGGAGTACTTCATTTTGTTTGATCCTAATTTAGAGTTCTGATTTTCAAGTTAACTGAAGTATTTCCAGCTTATTTTGTGTTCATGGTAGCTGTCATACTCCAGTTTCCATCTGATATTTTTTAGACAAAATCGAATGATAAGGCATCAATAATTTTTTTTCTGTAGAAATCAATATTTCCTTGATTCTGAATGCAACAGCTAAAGTATTTGAGTCAAGCTGCAAAATTACCTCAAGATTCTTATAGTATTCTATCTCTATCATGCAGTATTTGGGGAATTTATACAACTTATGAAGCAAGAAAAAGTGAAGGCATAAGCCCCCCGAGTGTTGATCGGTAGTTGGTAAGATATGCTTGAGGGAACCACATTCCTAAGGGTAGTGATGGCGCTGAAAAAAGAAAAGAATTCTTATGAGATTTGCATTCAAATCAAAACAATCCTGGATTTGTCGAAATATCATGTTGCACCTCTTCTCACTTTACATTGATGGACATATACACGATTCTAAGTTGTGAGAAGCGGTTGATTACTCATCTGTTTCTAGAAAAAATCAAAGAATTTCTTGGGAGTCCTACCGGATTCTGTTCGTTCATTTCTCTGATAGATGATTGGAACTTTATTTGGGTTCAATCCTACTGAGAGGTTCACTAAAGATTAGAAATTGTTGAAGGAACAACGAGATCTTTCTTTTGTCCCTTACAGGGCTTGTCTTTAAGAAGTTGACTTCTATGTAGCTCAGTTGCAGAGGATAGTAAAATCTGTGCCTTAATCTAGTCTAATGACTTGCTAAATGTTTTGGTTTGTGTAATGGTTCTTTGTGGATTGTTTTAGTATTAAGTAATCACATTATGCAGTTTTGTCACTAATGTGTATTGATATATGTTAACTATATTTGTTTTGTACATCTGCTATTTTGCTGTCCCTTTTTCTTTCTTACGTTTTTGAATCGGTTACATTTCTTTTGAGCTGAGGGTCTATCGGAAACAGCCTCTCAATCCTATCAAGGTAGAGGTAAGGTCTGCGTACATCTTACCCTCCCCAGACCCCACTTGTGCAATTACACTGGGTAGGTGGTTGTTGTTGTTGTTGTATGATGCTGCATAAGTTGCTCTTGTGGTCTGACAAAATTACCATGGATAGGATGTTTTGTCTCTTGAAGACGCTATATTTGTTTTTCCTGCTTCGCGAGTGTTATATATAGTTGATTTGTATACCAACATGACATAATTCCCTTTCCCCTGTCTCTTTTCCAGAATAAAAGAAGGGAGAGGAGAAAGGGACCTAGTTTGTCTCTTTCTGATCTTCTTGATGTTGGTTTGGTTGGTCTATTACTTAGTTAATTTGATAGTTAAGGTGCTTTTTTTGTTCAAAGACGTCTAATTGTTTCTTCTTTTCCTTTCTGCTGTAAACAATCAACGATAAGTATTTGGGGATGGATACTTCAAATCCAATGATCTTTATGTAATTCTCAAATATGTAGATTTTTATTTCAAAAGAACATACGAAATCAATTACAGAATTTACAGTCAAAATTGGATACTGTAATCTCCTTCCAATCTGTGAAAAGGGAGTATAAAACTGGTCATGTGAGTTGCAACTGTCCTTAACCAAGGTTATCCAAGGTTAGTTTACATGCTAAATCTTTAAACATACAGAATGGCAGCAATCTACTTGTTAACAATTACTTAAAAAATAACTTATCATTAAAGCAAATAAAAACAATAAAACAAAGATAAGAAATGTTTCATGTTTTGGATTTTGCTTCAATCAAAAGGAAATACTGTAGGTAATGAAGGAATTGCTTTCTTTACAATCTTATATTATGGTAAATTAATGTCTAAGTATTGACTTTTTGTGTCCATTTTATACATGCAAAAGTGTCTACTACGTTTCCACCATTAAATCAATAGTACTCAAGTTTTTTTTTTTTTTTTCTACTTTTGAGAAACCAATGACACTGCATTTTTTGTATTATAAGAACCATATAAATATAATATGAGAGTATCAAACAAACAATGCAGCTGAGTTTCGCCCCATAGCCATATTGTTGAGTTAAATCTGATCCATACTTTCATGCTAATAATGCAAAAGAAGAAAACTTAAAATGACATATAGTCTTTTACATAATAACAGAAATGCAATACTTGGTGATCGGCTTAATTCATAAAAAACTTTTCGAAAAGATCATGAATTAAGTATTTAACTCATCAAAATCAGTTCAATTAGCAACTTTGGTGCCTTAATTACAATGGAATTAATAAACGACTAATGCTTGGTTTTGTGATCTCTAATAACTTGGTTACTAAGATTAATTAATTAATTAATTAAGCATCTTGGGGTTGCTTAAAAGATGCAGTGATTCCAACATGCTATTGTTGGGTTTAATGATGCCCATTGATGCGCCAATCAACAAAACTGATATTAAACTAGTGTAAAATAGAAAGTGATGGCACCAAACGCTTATTTACTAGTAGTATATTATTATGCTATGCTGAAAGGTTCAAATGCTTATCTTTGACTGTGACAAAGCACATGAAAAAGTCGGTACATGGATTTATTTAGCTTTTGATATTCTATTAAAGATGATCAAAATGTGCTGAGCAAGTCTGAAAAGAATGGTTACCCACTGATTTGCCAACTGGTTACACTCAATTTTACCCCTACTTCAATTGATGTTGATTACTATCCTCAAAGATAGAGATAAAGTATAGATAAAGTATGCGTACATTTTATCTTCCCCAGATTTCACTTGTGAGATTACATTGGGTATCTTGTTGTTGTTGATTACTAAAAGGGGGAAAAAAAGGAAAAAAGAAAAGGTGTTTTTCATTTTTTCTAATAACCAATTTGTTTTCAATTTAAGTGGCACGAAATTTTAAAACTCAATGGATGTCGACTGTTCTTTAATAATATACTCTCTTGTCCAATTTATTTGCCATGATTACTAAAAATAATTGATTTAAAATATTCGTCATTTTAAAAATCAAGATAGAATTATTAATTATTTTTCACCTTTTATCGTTTCTCAATAAATATGAAATGAGATTAACGTGGTGAAATAAGGAACATTTAAATTGAAATTTAATAATAAATAAGAATAATTTAATTCAATTACTTTTTAGTGAATATTTCCTTAAGAAACAAGTAAAAGAAGAGCATGACAAGCAAAATAAATCAAAAGAATATCTACTAAAATTTGAGGCGTAACGTGCGCCTAACATACATCACAAGCAGCTTTCTTATAATTGGACCAGAGCTCTAAGAGGAACAGACGTCTATCATGTACAGCTGTGTTATCTTTAATTAGTACTAGTATTAAATCAAACCTTTTATTTACTTTGATTAAATAATGCCTTTTTCTTTTTTGAAGGATTGCAAGTTTTGCAACTTTTCCACATGATCACCTACCTAGACTTAAATATATTATGGTACGATCCACAAATCTTCCAGAATATTCCATGTCTGGAATTAATTGCGGAGGCATTTGGACAACATACTTTTGTTAAAGTTGGAAAAAGGAAAATTCCGAGTCAAAATTGAAACAAGGTTTGTGAAAATTAACAACTTTTGTTTGATTATTAGCTTTACTGAAAAAGAAAGTAAAATATTTTGTGAACAAAGACTGATATTTCACTTAAAATTTACCTTCAAACCAGTATTTTAATATCTTATTCAAATTTCTAGCGCTTAAATTTAATACTCCATCTATTAGGTCCTTCGTTTTATTTGTTGGTTAGTTACTATCATAATATATTTTTTAATCATGATTTTTTCAAATACTTTTTAAATATTTTGAGTTATTGACTATGGTGACTTAGGGCTCGTTTGGTTGGAAAACAACTTATCTCGAGATAACTAATCTCGGGGTAAGTTACCCCGGGATTAGTTATTCCACCCTCAAGGTGGGATAAAATAAGGCTATAATCCCGGGATAACTAATTCCGGGATTAGGTATCCCGGATTTTTATTCCAACCAAACATGGGATAAGGAGACACTAAAATTTTATCCCGCGACTATTTTTGCTTATCCTTCACACCAAACGACCCCTTATAGTACTACTTTTTACGTAGTTTCTAAATATGTTAATCGTATTTCAAAAATAAGTTATGATTCAATGTTTGTATTCACACCGAACATCAGTTAGTTAGTGTAATCCTCGTTTTGTTGTATGTCGAATCAAAGCCACATTAATTGAAACGGAGTAATATCATGTCCAAACAAGAACATATGTGCAAATATTAATGCTTGCAAATATCTGAATAAGGATTTTTTTTTGGTACATTTGATTACTAGTATTTATGCGAAAACGATGTATTCAAGCATAGATTTATTGGCAAGAAAAGATTTGTAGCATAATGATATCTCCTTTTTTGTATGTGTAATTAGTAGAAGTATAACGACACCGGTCCAAAAGGAACAGTTGAAGAAATTGTGTTATACTATCTGATAATCCTTTTAACGTCCAAATTGGATTAGAAACTTCCTATTTGAAGGCTAGCCTAATATTTCTGTCAATATCTGTTATAATCGAAAAACACGTACATCAAGAAATTGATTATCAATATACAACTTGTCCCACATCTCAAACAAAAGCCAAACTCAATTAATTCCCTCCAATTATGTACACCATAAGGGTAAGGCTGGTTAGCTTCTTTATAGCCTCATACGTTTGCTGAAAACGCCATGAAGAATAAGACATCACTTGCAATAAAAGAACACAAAAGAACAGATATGAAAATAACGTATCACCACTAAAATTCGATCCCCACATCCACAAAAAAGTACAAGTGATTTCCCAAGTCTGAAAATACTACTACAAAAATTCTCATTCAGTAAATATTGACATATTTGTTCCCAAGAGAAAAAAAAGTACCATAGAATAGCAAAACAAGAAAATGAAAGAAAAGACCCCAAAATAATAAACAACAACAACACAATCACTCTCCCCAACTACAAACAACCTAAGAGTTCAAGAAGGGATATTTCCAGACAAAAGAGGCTTGCACTCTATCAAATGTGTTCAGAATATAAACCACATTGCATTGGAAACATGATATAGTATCAGCAGTACAATGTTCTTAATCTCCCTTCTTTCATAGCCCCATCTCAAAGACTTGCCTACAACAGCAAACCTGAGTTCACTGTAGATGACGTAATAGCTTTAGCAGGAAGGACAAAAAAAGGAAACTCGCGACAGACAGTAAAAATAGCAGCAGCACCTTAGAAGCACTTCCTGTGGACAATGGATGGACCAGACTCATCATACTCACCCTTTGAAATCCACATCTGATTAAGCACATAAAAAACTAGTTAGGTTTAGCAACACAATGCAATGCAACTTAAATAAAATTGGCACAAACATAGAAAAGAGAAGATTAAAAAAAAAAGGCTTGCCTGCTGGAATGTGCTAAGGGATGCAAGGATGGATCCTCCAATCCAGACACTGTACTTTCTCTCAGGTGGAGCAACAACCTTAATCTTCATGCTGCTGGGAGCCAAAGCGGTGATTTCTTTGCTCATACGATCAGCAATACCAGGGAACATAGTTGAGCCACCACTGAGCACAATGTTACCGTAGAGGTCCTTCCTGATATCAACATCACACTTCATAATGGAATTGTAGGTAGTTTCATGGATACCTGCAGCTTCCATACCGATCATGGATGGCTGGAAGAGGACCTCTGGGCAACGGAACCTCTCACCACCGATGGTAATAACTTGTCCATCTGGCAATTCATAGTTCTTTTCGATGGAGGAGCTGCTCCTAGCAGTTTCAAGCTCCTGTTCATAGTCAAGAGCCACATAGGCAAGCTTTTCCTTCATGTCACGGACAATTTCCCGTTCAGCAGTGGTTGTGAACATGTAACCTCTCTCAGTGAGGATCTTCATCAAGTTATCCGTTAGGTCACGTCCAGCGAGATCCAAACGAAGAATGGCATGTGGCAAAGCGTAACCCTCGTAGATGGGGACAGTGTGACTCACACCATCACCAGAGTCCAACACAATACCTGTCAAAAGATACTCATAATGTCAGATTCAAAACATAACGTCAGATTTGGATCATGAGAGGAGTGATGATACTAACCAGTTGTACGACCACTAGCATACAAGGAAAGCACTGCCTGAATAGCAACATACATAGCGGGAACATTGAAGGTCTCAAACATAATCTGGGTCATTTTCTCTCTGTTGGCCTTAGGGTTGAGAGGTGCTTCAGTGAGCAGGACAGGGTGTTCCTCAGGAGCAACACGAAGCTCATTGTAGAAAGTATGATGCCATATCTTCTCCATATCATCCCAGTTGCTGACAATACCATGCTCAATTGGGTATTTCAAGGTCAAGATACCCCTCTTGGATTGAGCTTCATCACCAACATATGCATCTTTCTGTCCCATTCCAACCATAACACCGGTGTGACGGGGACGACCAACAATACTAGGGAACACTGCTCTAGGAGCATCATCACCAGCAAATCCAGCCTACATTGCAAAAAAAACAAATTGTTCACCAAAAAGGTTTAAAACACCTCAAGAATATGACACGATACATTTTAATAAAATGTTTAACTATCATAAATCCATCTATGAGAAACATAAAGGACAAAAAACATAAGAACTGACCTTCACCATTCCAGTTCCATTGTCACAAACAAGGGGCTGAATATCCTCACCGTCAGCCATTTTCTATTCAACTGCCAATACAAACAGAGCATTAATAACCAATCCTTCTTCTATATATAGTAATAAACTAGTCAGCAAGATAAGTACATACAGGTATTTAAAGAAGAAGATAAGAGGGAATCCAAAGTGAAAATGTCTTACAACTCGGATGCCTAACCTATCAATCAAGCAAATCTAAATTGTCATATATTGCATACTTTCTCAATTAACATCCCAAAATAGCTAAGAGGGGAATCCAGAGTCATATTATCTTAAAACTCGAACGTTTCACCTATCAATCCAGCAAATCTAAATGACACTACATCACATACTTCTCATTGTATAACTTAGCTTCTCCTTGAATCCAACCAAAAAAAACAGGCAAAACTCCTCAATCAAATCAAATTACTCAATACTTCCTCACACTCCACACTCATTTTCAGTATCTGCATACACACTACCCTCCCTAGACCCCACTCGTGGCCTCGTGGGATTACACTGAGTTTTTTGTTGTTGTACTCCACACTGATTTCAACTAAGCTACATCTCGTTGATATATAAAGTATCCAGGAATTCAACAAGAAAAACAAAGGATAGAATCAATTCCAATTCCAACAAAAAGAAAGCTTTTTTCTTTTCTTTTTATTTATAAGATTTATTGATAAGTCACCACATGAAAGCTACAGATCAAGAGAAATCCATAGCAGATCAACTTCACAACAGATCCACTTCATCAGATCCATAATTATATTAATCAAGAACCATAAAAAGATTCAACCTTTGAATACCCAAGATTCTATACATCTAACTAGTTGCATCCAAGAAATAAAAAATGCCCATTTCCCATCAAGAATTATATTTGACCATAAAAAGATTCAACATTTGAATACCCAAGATTCACTACATCTAAAACTAGTTGCACCCAACAAATAAAAAATGCTCATTTCCCATCAACAAAGATCTCAAAACAAAAACAAAAAACCAACATGCATCTCACAATTTTCTTGGCATTTTCACATAGCTCAATCCAATAAAAAAAATAAGAAAGAACAGATCTTGACTTACCAGAAACTGAGAGTTGATGGGAAATTTGGCTCTAAAGGCTGTTTGGGAAAATGGAGAATACAAAATGAGGAATTCTTAAGACAATGAGGGGAAGTATTATATATACAAAAAGAAAAGGAGGGCTCTCAATTTAATTTTTTTTTTTTAATTCTTTTTAAAATGAATAGATTTTATTACTGCAGTAAATGTTGTACTAGTAAGTAGGAATTTTGAATTTGAAATTTAAAAGCGCAACAACACCAAATGACAGATTTGCCTTCAACGTTAAGATGCTAAAGTTTTCAAAAAGGACAAGCTTTTCAATCATATTTTTATGGTCCATAAATTATTACTGTAGGAGTAATTGTTAGACCAGCTAATCTAAGAAAAAGTGAAATTTTCTTTTCTGTTTTCCTTATTTATTTATAACCATTCAAAATAATCTCACTGTCTTATATTCATTTTCATAGCTACTTGGATTTGTGACACTTCAGTCGAGGGTCTTTTGAAAATAGGTTCTTTATTTCCACAAAGTAGGGGTAAGGTATGGGTACGCGCTACCTTCTCAGGCCCAATTTTGCGCGATTATACTGGACATGTTGCTGGCGGCAATTCAAAATATGTCATAGTTGAAATGAATTATATATATATCCTTTTTCCAAAACGAATACCCTTCAATCTTAAGATGCTAAGGAAAGTTTTTCAATAAGGACAAGCTTTTAAATCAAATTTTACGGTCCATAGAATTATATTTATTAATTTTCGAATTTTAAGACGTAGTGAAGTTTCTTTTTCTGATGTCAAATTTTGAAGTTAATTAGTACTCTATTATTATTTTTTTTTGAAAAAAATGTAATAGAAGTGTTTGAGACAAATATGTCGACACTAATTTACTTTGATTATTCTTACTATTATTTATGTCAATATCTTTCTCTTTCTCGATATTTTCATCATAGCTCTATTACCTTCGTATTTTTCAAACCTGTTTTGAAAAAAAAAATTCTTAAGCCGAAAGTCTATCAAGAATAGTCTCTCTATCTCACAAAGGTAGGTTGGGGTCCCCACCCTCCCCAGACCCACTTGTAGGATCACAATAGGTATATTATTATCGTTGTTGTACGTTGTCATGAATTATTTTAATTTCAACAAAATAACAAGTTAATCAAATAAAATAACACCTTTATAGGAAGAAAAAAAGTAAAAGATTACTTGATTCAATATTAACTCCAAATCATATTAATTTAACATGATTAAGTAATAAATTGAAATGTAAATATTTATTTAACTAATTATGACTTAGTGATAACAATGTATATGTATTTGGACAATGGAATATTTTCATGTGAAGATTTCGATTTCGAACTGATATTACAGCTAATTCCTGAACCAGCTTTTGCAAGAAAATGACCACCTTTTATAGCGGACTCTAATCAATTCAAGAATTCAACATATTTTTGTACTAATGAAATATATAACTATCAAAAAGAAAACCTTAAAATGAGATATAAAGAAAGGTAACTTGGTAAGTTTAATTCAATACAACTATACAAGTGAGAAGTGAGAAAACAATTAAACAAGTGAACTCAGCCAACCATAATTCCGGCAAGAATATTTTGTGAATTTTTAAAGGACTGAAATAGAAACTTTATTTATTTATTTTTTCTATATTTAATTGCCTGATGGGCGTGGGAATAATTTCAACCATTACAGGAAAGATAGGAGTGTGTATAACCTGTCATTGACAACCTTTCAAGCACCTTCTTTTGACGTGTTCGATTTAATCTCAGCCGTATGTTCGGCCCTCTTTCCACATTGACATTCTTTTTCTTTTTCTTTTTCTTTTACTTTTGAGTTTAACTTTTTTACAATACATTTATCAGAAGGGGAAAAAAAACTTTTTTACAATACTCCTTTCATTTTATTTTATGTGTATTTATTGTTTTATTAATTTTTCAAAAATTACTCAAATTTAAAAAACAATTTATGTAAATTTTAACACTAGTGACATACTCTCTCGGTGCCAATTTAAGTGTCTTAGTTTGACTAAGCATTGAGTTTAAAAATTAAAGAGAGATTTTTAAATCTTATGGTCTTAAATTTAAAGATGAGTGTACAACAACAACAACAACAACCCACTAAAATCCCACAACGTGGGGTCTGGGGAGGATAGAGTGTAAGCAGACCTTACTCCTACCAAGGTAGGACGGCTGTTTCCGAAAGAACCTCGGCTCAATAAAAAGCATAAAAAGAGATCAGATAAGGCCAAGAAATTCAAAGCAATATGGAAATGAAAATAACGAAAACGACTAAGTCATGATGAAGCAGATTGCAAAGGGGCAGTAGCTATCACATATAAAATTAGATAATCAAAGTACATAAAATAACAGATAGTAGCAGAAATCAAAGCACAAGAACTTATATCGCGATAATGCGACTACTAATATGAAAGGATAAACGATACTATCTACTAGCCTTCTACCCTAATCTGAGTCCTTCATACCCTCCTATCTAAGGTTATGTCCTCGTTCATCTAAGGTCATGTACATTTAAAGATGAGTGTAATGTACTAAAATGTCTATTCAATCTTGTGGTTATAAACTTGTCATGTAGGATGTTGAATTGTCAAACTTACTAAATACAGAAAGACACACTCTCTTTGGGACAAGCCAAAAAGAAAAGTAAGACACTTAAATTGGGACGAGGGAGTATAATTTTCTATCTATAACAATGTGAAATAGTAACTTTCAAAAGATAATTAAAAATTACTATCCACATAGTCGATTCCAATCCTAAATAAAGAAAAAAGGTTGGAACAGGTTGCAACCAGCATCGTTAAATAAATAGTCAATTTCATGATGAATCATCATAATAAATATACTATTCGAACGTGTTCACCAGACCGCGCGTTACATGAACATCCAGTTGTTATGAAAAAATAAATATGGGATTCCTCACATCATCACTTGAGTATGAGGAAGTATGAGCAAAGGTTCGTGACATACCGACGTGCACTACCACCATAGTTATTCTCAATACATACAGTATGTATGTATCTATGTCGAAATAATACCTTAACGATCCTAGTCATGTGATTTATAGATGAGAAATAAAAGTTGATGACACCTTGTTCTACACGCAGATCTAGGTAAGCATACATAGCACACAAACAAGATCATAAGCTTCAAATTAAAGATGTTGCTTCGGTAAAAGTTATGTAGAGTAACCATCCACACGAGGAGGCTACCTGAGAATCCCAGCAGGACATAAGAGCCAAATATTCTTACATGTTCGAGGCTTCAAGTACAAAATTTTACTTATGCAAAAGTAGATATGAAATAGTTGAGACATGTAAAAGTTAGAATCGTTAATCAGTAAGTTGGCATTTTGTGCTTGAGTATGTTGTTGGTTGTGTAGTTGAACACCTTGTGCGGTATGCTTTCGTTGTTAAGACTGGTTTAAATGTGTATATGGTTCAGTTACGAACAGAACTCTGCCACAAATTTGAAATATTTTAATTGAGTCAAAATTTGAGATTAAAAGTCCTTTAATTTCGAGTCATGACCAAAATCGAGCCCGAGAATGAATGTCATATAAAAGGGGAAGAATATGACATCCCGTCACCTTTAAATTACACTAAGTTGAATATAGACTACGTAGACCGGGGGGACGAATGACAAGAGAAAACTACAAAAAAGGAACAAAGTAACAAACTGCAGGGCCTAGTGTCACCCCTTGCAGCTCGATAAATACGAAGGGTAGCGAAGAGAGTCGTGAGATCCTTCCCCGCGCATTTGGAGTGCGCCACACCTGTTTGGGCGCTGGTCCTAGGGTCGCAGAGCATTCTGACCGAAATTATGAAAAATTCAATGGATTTCAAGTAAAGAGAAAATATAGTATTTCCGCACATCTTTGAGAGCAATTTGGAGAAGGAAACAAGCAAGGGTTCAATCGCAACCCCAAGGTAATATTTTTACCATAAATTCGTGTTAAATCTGATGAAGTCACATTATTTAAGACCTATTAATTTCAAAATCTTAGGCTTCCACAGAGAATCAAAAGGAATTCTTCAAGACTCAAAATCTAGATTTTTGTGAGGACTTTGCTCAAAGTAAGTTCCGCTACTCTCTCATATTAAAGTCAATCGCTTTATAACAGCTAACCACTATTAGCTATGAAATTTATGAGACATAAGGGTGAAAAATGATGAAAACCCATAAAAGGCTATATAAGACCTTGCTAGGAGAACTGAGTTTAATGAGTCATTGGAATAACATTTTTAAATTTCATAAATGTAGATTATGAAGTGTTGAATACGAGGTTGGTGAAAAAAGACGTGGACAACTAGCTTGAGGTTAACTTGAGGCTTACTTCCCTAAGTTAAGAAGTTGACTAGAAAATACATACTACATGTTTGATAGATTGTCTACTTATAAAATTGAATCATATATGTTTGTACTTTCTAGTAAGCATTTTAAGTAAAGAACCCAACCATGTGGATATGCTTAATCAGTTATCCCAGATTGTCAACAAGTAATTAGACTGCATGTTTTGATTTAATTACTTGTAATGTATGCAATTGTTAGTGTTGCTCAGTCTCGTCTCATATTTAGATAATGTGGTCATGTACGATTTTGGAGAAGTAGCCAACCTCCCCAGGATGTGAGTGCTATAAAGGCTAGAACTAGTGACCCAACACTTATAGGTACTAACACGTTTATATTCAACTTAGAAGAGGTGACAAACCTCCCCAAGTGTGAATACCGTCAGGGCTAGGGGTAGGCCAACTATTCCCACACTTGCAAATGTCATTGTTTGTTAAACTTTTTTAAAATACATGTCTTCGGTTAAATTCAGCTTCAATGCATAGCTTAGATTTCATGACTCAGTTTCGGCTTATTAAATTCAGTGCTGGTTAAATGAATGGCTTCATTTACTTCACTACATTTTGTTGTAATTATTTATCCTAGGTTAGTCTTGTTTCATGGGTTGTCAACGGGACTTACTGGGTGCCCTATAGGTGGTACTTAGTCGGTTTGGCCGACATACTATATCGTGTGGCAGGTGTTAGGAATGTAAGATATGAGGTTCATAATTAATTCTACACTTTGTTATCTAGTTCCCAAACTCCATTGATTTCTTTCAGCGGTAGTAGACTCTTTTAAATTATGAACTAATTCTTAAACTTTCATACTATATTCGGGAAATGTCATAGCTTATGCATTCAAAATTTTAGTTTTAGAGGCTGGTGATTGTCGATCAGTTTAGTTTTTTGACGTTATTATGTTGAGTTTTTATTCAGTATTCCAAACATTACTAATAATAATGTTTTTTAGTTATTAATTTCTTACGTTGAAAGTATCAGAAATTATAAATCAACTAGTTCATGATTTACTTGACGGATAATAAATGTCAGATGTCAATTACTTTACAACCCAATTTGGGGTCCTGAAACATTGTTTCATGCTTGGTTTTCATAGTGGAACTTGAATGTTGAGTTATGTGCATATGGTTGGGTCATATCATATGGGATTGGTTCGCTCGCTGCGGGTAGAGTGTTGAGTGCCAATCACAGTGATTTTGGGTCATGACACTTGAAAAAAGAAAGAGGATTGTGTGCCTAGGCGAAACTAAATGGATAACGCAAAATACTAGATGCATAGGCAACACATGTTATAAATTATGGCATTGTGAAATATATTTAAATAAAGCGGTCCCTTCTTTTCCTAGAAAACGTTTGAAACAACGTGCTACAAAACTATCTAATAGTTGAAAAAATATATTATAAGTAGATACATGATTTCGAACTAAGTCAATAAATCAAAATCAAACAATGACAAAATGGCATGTGATTGAGTGGTAAATTGATCAACTGCATCGAACGATACTTTATGACAATTTTTAGTGGATAGTTCACTTGCATCATATTTCACAATTAAGAAGAACCATCAGCCTTGTGTTGATAAATCTGATATGTATCTTTAGCATTTTGTTTTGAGTAATTGTTGATAGATGGAGTAATATTTACGGCAGTAAAGATTAATTTAGTAAACAAATGTGCCTTACAAATAGCATAACTATATGTTTCTCCACAGGCTTTTATTTTGATTTATAAAAGGATACACTATAAGGAAAAAAGACCAAACTCCAGGCTGCTTAATAATATTTTGCCATAGGACTAAGCTAAAATTATGCATTTTTCTTTTATCACTTCATATATATTGTGACAGCATTGCCATAAGCGGTCACGACCTCCATCTCCACCATCGGCAACCACCGGAAAACCCCCATAAAAAACGGCAACCAAACACCACTATTTCACACTCCGTCACCACCTCCATTAACACCACTGTCCATACACCTCATCACCATCTTCATTTCCACACCAAAAATCAACGACCAAAATACCACCCTTCCCCTATTTTTCCGTCCAAACACCAACCCCTCAATGAACCGCCACTAAAACACCTAAAACAGTCACGAAAATCAGCAGCAATCAGCCCCTTTCTGATGAGTTTCAATGAAGATCTTTGAGTTGGGTTTTCAGTTTTCGTGTTCGTAAGCTGATGTTCTCAGTCGAGTTTCCGGTTGGGGTTTTCCGTTTGAGGCCTTGAGCCCGTTTGGATTGACTTATAAGTTGCTTATAAGCTGTTTTCAAATTTTTTGAGTGTTTGGCTGGCCAACTTAAAGTTATTTTGTGTTTAAAATAAGCTCAAAAAAATAATTGGGTGCATTTAACTTAGTTTATCTAAAGCAGCTTATAATCTGTTTTTTATAAGTTAAAAAAATAAATTAGACTACCCCAAGTTATTTTTTTTACAGCTTATAAGCATAAGCCCATCCAAACAGGCTCCTTGTAGCCGTTCAAAAATTGTCGGGTCAGATTTCGTTTGCCGGAGTTCCGTTTTGCTGAACACCTTTGGTGTATATCTATCTGATTGAGGTTCATTTTTCCCTTTCTTGTCTTGTTTTGATTAGCTTCGTGTTTTAATTGTTTACGTTGCTCTTGCTTGTTTGATATAATTGTTGAATATATGTATGATTTGAAGCCTCTATTAAAGATAACAGTGAGTTGAAGATTTAAATTGGATAATAGTAAAAGGGGTTTAGTTGGATACAGTATCTTCATCTTATTATTTGTTAATTCCATTTTGTTTGGCTAGGTACTGTTTTGTCTAATTTAATCATTTAATCCTTTATTTTGTAATTGGGTTGCTGGATTGGAAATTAAAATAGAAAAGCAAGTTTAGGCATAAATGTTTTATTGTATTTCAACAGCTAGAATCTTGTGGGACCCATGAATTAAATGGACAAATTTTAAGATCCGGCATAAACGTTAGGCAAATATGTATTGGGATTTATACATATTACATACAGGGAAAAGACATGGGAACTAATTAAGTCTACATCATTAATTCTCAAAGTTTATCCTTCTGTGATCTCTCCAAGACAAAAATGTTGCCCTTGTCATCTCTGCCTATCCTCGAATTCTCATCAACGTATCTGCATTTTTTCAGATCAAGGATAACAGATTTCTCCTCTCTGTCCATTTTAAGTTAGCAACGTAAGATACAAAATAAAAAAAAAACGTATTATTTTAAAGCTTAAAACTAATTAAAGGATACGTAATTTCAAGCCAGCCTTCAGGGTTGAAGATGCCAAGAAGAAGATCGTAGTTTTTCTTAAACACGTTCATCAACTGTTCCAATTTTGATCGTAAAACTTTGTTAGCTTTTCTCTTCTAGAAAAAGAGCTCATGACATTCTTCGAACCAATAATAAATCTATTGAGATAGGTAAAATTTCCCTTCTGAGAACGGTATATGAGACTTTTATATTGTACAACTCAAGCAAAAATACACAGTGCATAATTCCGTCCAAAAAGTATCATTAGTTCTATTAATTTTTTGGAGGATGATTGCAGACACGAAAAAAATTGTCTTTAGGAAACTAATTTTAAAAGCTAAAGATTACAATGAAAAGTACTAAAAAAATCCTTACATTTGATTTTAAAAATATAAAAGGTGGCAATTATTCCTTAGATCTACTTTTTATCCTGCCATAACCACATGTGCATGTTCTGTTCTACCATTTACATTATCAATTTCATTAAGAAAATCATTTACACCCTAGCATTACCTTAAAAATCAAACTCCCTCTTCAACTTTGAACAATAATCATTCTCCCTCCTTTATGTTATGCAATATCTATTATGCCTTTGACATCATTAATCCTTCATCTATGTAATACATTATATATTTATACTATATAATATATTTTTACTTAGGTGTTTTATCTATAGTTTAAATAATTTTATAATTTATTATACTGTAGTTCTTTTATATCATCAACATTACACGTAGAATAATCTTTTTATAATTTTCATGTATGTATGTATCTATGTATGTAAATGTGTGCATACATGTATGTATAACTAAAATTCTACAACTCTCTTATTTGTTGTTGTCTTTGTAGATAAACTAGTTTTAATTATCATTAATATCATATTTTCTTAATTTTAATTTAAAATAAATTTACAACACAAATAGATAATCTTTTGGAACTTGTTATAAAATTACCGCTATTCTTATAACTATTTTTCTTGCTACCTACATTGAAACAAGCTTATAAATTTCTCACTTTTTTTTTTATATATATATTTACGATTGTGTAAATAGATATTAGCTTTGTGCTTGCTATTAATAAACTTATTTTTACAATTTTGCTCATTTATTTCATTATACATCGTCATTAACTTATACACTTAATCGCTATTTCTCACATTTCTTTTTTTGTTCAAAATAATATTATTTCGATAGGTAATTCTATTACATAAAAAAGGTTAAAAAAAGTTCACAATTTAAAGAAGTACAAACAGACAAAAATTTATAATATAAGGGTCAAATAAACATTTAGAAAAGTCAATTGACATAAAGGGGGGAGAATGACTATTGTTCAAAGTTAATGGGAAAGTTCGATTTTTAAGATAAGTTGAGGTGGCAGTGAGGGAGGGCCGGGGGGGCGAGGTGGTGGGGGTGTAGAGGGCGGTAGTGATGTTGTTGTTCTTTATGGAGATGAAGAGGGGGGGGGGGGGGGGGGGGGGGGGGGATTAGAGGGGATCCTAAATATCTATATTTAGCAAAAAAAAAACATAAAAAGGTAAATAAATTGTGCCTATTTTAAATTATTTTTATATTTTATGCCACATCAGTTTTCAGGGGGTAAAAAAAATCACTTTTTAAATGTTTAGTTGTGTAATAGGTCATCTTAATAGTTTGAGTGTGATATCGAGATTTCGGGTATAGTTTAGGGTCAATCTATGTCTTTTGCCTTGAAAGAAAGGAAGAAATGAAGTTGGACAAACATTCTTTTGAAAAAAAAAATGGACAAAAATAGTTTTGTTTTTCACTTATGAAGTTAATTGGGAATAACTTTTTGCAATGAAGGAAACGTAATTAATCCATACCTGGTCTGGTGTTATTGCAGAATTGTTGTAGAAAATGTCAACTCTCTACATTGAAAATAAAAATAAAATAAAAACCAGGAAGAAGCAATTAATAAAATTGTGCATTCCTAAAATATTGTGATCATCAATTTTATGAAGGAAAAAAAAAAAGAAAAAAAAAAAAGCAGAGTAATCTCAACTGATTTGGATGCAATCTTGAAGGAGGCTTCAATCCTTAGCTCTCCATTCAATAAACTTAATCCTCTGGCATTAAACTTGATCACGTTCACAGCTTTTCCCTCCATTTATCATCATTAAAATGTTTCAATTAGTTGAAAAATGACAAAAATAATAAATAAATTGTCCTTATTTCCTTTTTAGTCTGTCCCAAAAAGATTGTCACATTTTTATATTTAGAAATAATTTAACTTTATGAGATAATTTACAATCACACAAATATCTAAGATTTGTTTTCGACCACACATTTCAAAAGTTTTTCTTTATTTCTTAAACTTTGTGTCAAATCAAAAGAGGACAATCTTTTTGGGACGGAGGGAGTAGTACTTAATACTATGTGATATAATACTTCCTTTGTTTCATTTTATGTGTTTTAATCTAACTATGCATAAAGTTTAAGAATGTAATTTTTTTTAATATTTTAATTTTATACTAAAAATTTAAATATGCATAATGTACCAAAGGAAATAACAAAACATACCTCAGAAATATCAATATTCTGATATAAATCCCCTAGTGTGATAAAATCTCTTAATCCTAGTTTTGTTCTTTTTGATCCTAAAATGCTTATAGTACTGTATATAAGCCTCCAACTTCCAGCAACCTACATGTATGAAATCATATATTTTATCAGAAATGCACAGCAATTAATTCATACAATTCGGAATTGTATGTGAAAAAAATAAACTAAATTTATGGTATGGCACAATACCACGTCACCTTATCTAGAGATAAGGTTGGTTCAGGAATTGGATTTTGAGACTCTAGTTGCTTGACCAGCTCTTCAATTTCAGATTTCTTATCAGATGATACTCCAAAAATTCCTCTGTTAATTCCTAAACAATATTTTCAACAAACACATTAATATAAATACACATGATTATATAGATAAATAAACTATGTATTCTTATCTCTATTTATCACATAATATAATTTGATGTAATAAAATATGAAATAAGAATATATAATTTAATAATTCATTTATATTTAATCGCCACACATAAACAATTCCGACATTATGATCTCCTCATAGAAAATCGCTATTACCCACGGAAAAATATCCAGTGGTTATTCTCACAGAAATCAATTAGAAAAAATAGTAGAATTTTCAAACGGAAAATAGAAAGTTTCCCAGCATTTCAATAGCACTTGTTTCCCCGTTTAGAAGCAATACCTTGGAGTGCATCATAGAGTTGAATCTTGATTTGTGAAGCAGATTGTGAAACCTCAACATGTTGTTGTTCTGCAGCACAAATGGTCCTCTGCCCAAATCTTGACATCTTGTTAAAGTTTCTTGTACTATTAATAATATTAGTGGCTGAGAGACTACTTCTTATCATTTCAGTGGTGTTTGGTAATGGAGGAGACAGCTGTGAAACTGTGATTTGAGGCTTCATTAATAACTTTGTGGCCATAGGACCAATCTGATATGGAGCTCTCTTTATGTGACTGCTCTTTTTAAAAAGAAAAAAACATTAGGCCTTTTTATGAAGAAGACGATTCAAAGACATAACAGATGTCTATCTCATCCTTGTGGTTCTGTTTGGCATAGAAATTTCGGCTTGCAATTTTTTAAGGAAATAAAAAATTATATGGAGTCCAGCACGCATATTTCAATTATTTTATTCTATTGTTAGCTTCCCTCCAATACATGTATGAGATGATGATCGCTCCGTCTCGATTTATGTGATATAGTTTGATTAGACACAGAGTTTAAGAAAGAAAAGGAATTTTTTATAACTTGTGATCTAAAACAAGCCATAGAAATTTATGTGGCCTTAAATCGTTTCATTAAGAGTAAAAAGGGAAGTTGAATTAAATTATATCTAAATATAAAAATGTATCATTCTTTTTTGGATAGATTAAAAAGAAAATGTATCAGATAAATTGGGACAAAGTCCCTCTGTCTATTTTTACTTGTCCTCGACACTAAAAATAAGTGTCCATTTTTACTTGTCCAATTTGGATTACTAAGATATAATTTACCATTTCATATCTGTTTTTCCCTTACTAATAATTATTAGGTTGAAAACTTCAAAGATTTGCTGCTGCACAACTTTTAAAGTATGTTTGATTGATTTCAATAATTACATGACTAATAGTTAAGGGTGATACAGTAAAATCATTTTTCTATTTATGACTCCTTAAGGGGTGTGCCAATTTAATACATACAAGTAAGAATGGACAGAGGGAATATAAATAAAAAATTATCTATTTATTTTTTATTTCTACTAAAATATAAACCCCTCTTATGATTTTAATCTTATTTCATTGATTGTTAAATCGTACCATTGAATACATAAAACAACTTGGATTTGTTTTTTTTTTTTTTTTGTCTGATTTGCATTTCCCAAGTAGTAGTAAACAAGATACTGTGCCAGACTACATCCTTATTTAATTGTGACCAGTGCATACTTTTAAACTTGACTAGTCTTAGGCCTGTTTGTTCATAGATACCAAAAAAAGATTCTTTTTTTTTTTGAAATTTTAGAGTTGAGTTGTGTTTGGTCATAGTTTTTGAAATTGTAGGTTTTGGTAAAATATAGTTGTAAAAATGTGAAAAAATTTTGAAAAATAAGTTTTTTGAGTTTTGATATTTCAGAATACAACTTCAAGTTGTATTCAGAATTTTCATGGCCAAACACTGATTCCGGAAAAAAGTGAAAAAAATTCCGGAATAAAATGAATAATTCTTATGGCCAAACGGGGGCTAAATATTTACTGATTTTGCTACTTTGGTGTGAAATGTTTTATTTCCTCCTTTTTCTTTTCTTTGATTTTCTTTTCTTTTCCGGCGGTCTCAGGCAGGAGCTGTGGGTGGAGGAGCTCAGGTACGACAAGAATCAAGCGAGGTAAAATAGATTTTTAAAATATAACTTTGTTTTTTCGTTTCCCATATTAATTTTTTTTTTTCTTGTCATGTCATAACGCGAGAGTAGGAGCCCGTTTGGATGGGCTTAAAAAAAGTGACTTTTATGTATAAAGTGTTTTTAGAACTTTTAAGTGCTGAAAGTTATTTTTATAAATAAGCAGTTGAGTGTTTGGATAAAAGTGCTTATGCTGAAAATAAGTTGTTGATGTGTTTCGTAAATAAGTGCTGTTAAGCACTTATTTTCTATCAAAATGACCGAAATACCCTTAAAGTTGTTAACACCATAAATAAGTTGATTTACAAGATTTTTAAATTCTAAAGTTGATTCAAATCAAAAGTAATTTATATTTTAAAATCACTTCCACTATAAAATGTTTATTTAAGTTAATTTTTTATAAATACATGTTACTTAAGGCGGTTGCATGAGCTAAAAGAGACACTTATTTTGAAATGGAGGGAGTAATATCTTCTTGATTTATTTCATTATTGGAAATGTATTTATATTGATTTGTTGTTTCAAGAAAGAGTTGTGCATTAATTATGAGAATATTAATTAAACCATTCTTCTTCCTCCAACAGATATATCCTATGTTAACGGTGAAGAGTGGATTTTGCAAAGGTTGCAAAGGAAAATAATGGTTTCTGAATTATCAAAATGGAAGCTTGGTCATGCACTATATCGTTGGCTAAATCCAGCAATCAAGAATGGTTTATTGCCAATCTTAGACAAGGCTTCAAAACAGAACATTTCAGTAGACTTACAAGATTTAATGATACGTTTTGGCACTGATAACATTTTTCGACTTGCTCTAGGGAAAAATTTGAATATTCTCACCATTGAACTTCATGATGAGAATTCAATTGCACTTGCAATGGATACAACTCTAAAATCAGTTTTCAAAAAATTGTTCTACCCCAACTTCATGTGGAAATTTATGAGATTTTTGTCCATTGGATCAGAAAAAAGTCTAAAGAAGAGCCTCCACATTTTGAACAATTACATAACTGAAGCACTAGATGAACGTGCAATTAGAACAAAAACTTCTAATTCTAATAATGATGATCTATTATTGGCATTTATGAAAAAAACGGAAGCAAATGGACATTTTTTGCCTACGACTACTATAAAGAGCACAATTTTTTTAATAAGTTAGGATCCACGTGACTTAAAAAAGGGTAATACAATTCATATTTCAAAGATGGAGAATTTGACACAAAATAAAAGTGCTAATACAACCGAAAGCACTCCACTATAAATACAAGAAGTGGAAAATATTCATATAATACAAGCATCAAGCATTAGAAATGTCACTAGCAGTCATATCACGAAACCCCATCCAATAGACATCATTTTGTTCTCCTACATCTTCGACATCTGCATTGTTAGCTCTTGAAGTTGTGCCAACATCATTAGAATCAACCGATGGAATATAGCTCTCATTCTTGGCTGTTTAGAATGCATCATCCACATTGCATTTCTTTCTAATATAATTGTGAATGACCATAGTAGCAAGTACGATGTCCCTTTGTGTGTCAATGTGATAGTATGACATGTCTCTCAAAATAGACCATCTTGCTTTCCAAACGCTAAATGTGCGCTCTACTACATTTCTACAAGAAGAATGTAAATAGTTAAATTTCTCAATGCGTCCTCTTGGCTCTCGCAATTGTCGAGTTGCACCGCGGCGAAATTCAGCTAGGTGATATCTTACATTATTTCCTTCGTATGGAGCCATGTATCCTTTCATGTGTGAATATCCTGCATCAACTAGATAATATTTGTTTCCGCGTGGATGTGGAAAGTTGAGCTCTTCTCTACGAAGGGCCTCAGCAAATATACGACTATCGTGAGCTGCTCCTTCCCACCCAACCCATGCAAATGTAAAACACATATTAAAATCAACAACGACGAGAATATTTTGAGTCGGATAACCTTTACGTCCAATATCTGGTATCTCTTGACCTTGCGGTAATCTAGCTTTAACATGTGTGCCATCAATTGCTCCATACAATCCTACAAGAAGTGAATGTAAAATAAGAAACTTGGGATCCATTTTTTTCTCGTTGAATTCTAAGGGGCAAGAAACTATCATAAAGCTTTTGTTATATAAGGGTAGTAAAGATACAATGCAAAATAACAAATTATCATAAACGGGTTGCTTACTTTAAAGAAAGGGAGATATCTTTGTTTACATGGCTTGTGAGCATCGCAACCATCATTATAATTTGGATATGGTTGAATGATATCTCTTGCAAGCTTACAAACGGCCTTTAAAACACTATGAAAGTGTCTATGAATTGTCTCTCCAGAATGTTGAAAGATTTCTTGTATCATTCGATTTCCAACTCCATGAACACAAGTCATCAAGAATATGCCTAATATTTCATGTATAGACATTCCACGAGTGGGTTTAAGCCTGTTATATCCCGTATTTTCACATGTCCGGAAAATTAGAAAAAAAATTTGATTTGTAAGAAATAAGGCCATAATTTGATTTTTACTCAATATATGGGTGTTGTTCATGAAATGTTGATGTGGAAACATGGCGGAAGGTCAAGGGCAAAATGGGAAATTTTAGAAATTAACTTCGGGAATTACAAATCAAGACCCATAACTAATTGGACTCAAAAAAAAAAAAACAAGAGGGCCCAATTCCTAGGGGTGGCCGGCCAACTTACATGGCCCAAGCCCATGTGACTAATCAATTAAGTCATTAAATAGATAAGGGTCCAAATGGTTCATTCTAGAACAAACAAGATAAAAAAAAAAAATTGAGAGCAACAAGAAAGGCCTCTCGGCCGAATTGAAAAAGAAAAAAAATTGTGGAGCCTTAAGCCTTGGGTTGAAATCCATCTCTTTTGAATTTCTATTAAGTTGGAAACCCTCTTCAAGGTGATACAAAGTTAGAAGCAAAAGAGTACTTTTTTTACAAAGAGGAGAATTTGGAAAAGGTAAGAATTCCACTCCTTTCTTATGGAAATTTATATTGTTATAGTGAGTAGAATTTAATGAAAAATATGGAGATGTGGTGTGTGAGCCGTGTGTGTGTGTGGGGGGGGGGGGGGGGGGGGGTTGTGGCCGTGTGGTGCCCCTTTTTTGTGAAGGGAGATGAATTGAATTGTTTAGTATGTTAAATGATGTTGTTGTGACCTTGTGATGTGAATGAAGATTTATGGTTCTAGTTAGCATGAAAAAAATTGTTGTTGAGTTGTTGTCGGAAAGTATGAGATGTTATTATAAAATGAAATTATGGAAATGGAATTGTTAAAGTGTAATTGTGGTTGTTGTTGATGAAATGGGAAGATGAAAAATGTGTTGTGAATGTTGTGTCGAAGGTTGGAGATTTCGGATGAATTCTAGTCTTGGTGGGATTTTTGTATATTTTGTAGAATGGTATGAAATGCCTTGAAATGCTTTTGAATGATCTTGAATTGGTAATGAATGTGTATGTGTCGATATTGGCTTGAAAAATTCGTAGTTGAATTGAATGTCGATGAATTATGTTGAAAGGAAGGTTACTAGTGTTGGAACGCATTTTAGATTGATTTTTGATGTTATTGGTTTGGTTGTTGGTATTGATGGTATGGTTGTTGATGAATTTGGCCGAGTTTAATTCTCGGGGATGTTGAATTTACAGGGGAGGTGCTGCCGAAATTTCGGTAGACAAATACTAATTAGAATTAAAAATTATAAGTACTAGTAGCTAATTTTTTGGAAATTGATAATATTATTGTAGATATTGGAGAGCCCGAGACCAGAGTCGGGATTTGTTGGCAAGCGATCGAGATTTGGTAGTGAGCGATTGAGGTATGTAAAGCTTACCGTTCCTCCTTTTTGGCTTGGCCTTTATGAAATAAACGAATGACATATATGAATGCTCCAAAGAAAATTCTACTCCTAGAGCCAGTAGGATGGCCTATGTCTTTGATTTCCATGAACTATTCCATATGATTTGTCACATGCCTATGATGTTTGAAATATTAGTCGATACGTTTTCGGATATGGTTTGAAAAATATTTGATATGGCTTAAATTTGGACACGTAAATTTTGGATATGTGCATATGGTTCTAAGACTCCGTTTGAAGTACCCTATAATGTTATTTGAAAGTTCCGTAATATGAATGATACTAAATTTTCAGAAAATGACCTATGATGTATTTTTCGAAAGTTTTGTAATTTGAAAGTTTGTAACTTTTGTATACTAATTCCGATGAACTCGATGCTTACCTTGAACCTTCTAATATCAATATGTATATGTATTTGTTCGTCGAGTCTTGGGATTCATTTAAAAATGTATATGCATATGGTTTCCGCACTACTCCGCTCGTGCCTACTACTATGATATCGTTCGCCGGATCCCAGACCGGTTTTGTAATCGTGCGCACTATGTTATATTCGGGAGTATGATGTGTTACGGTTCCCGAGGCCTCGCCATAGGGTCGGGTTCCCCTTATATACGACGTTATGATGTGATATGATATATGACATGTTCTGATATTGTGATGTGATATGATGGTACAATGTGTTCGGAGATTGTACGGAGATTTGAAACCTTCTGGAGTATGATGTGTTGTGGCGCCAGCGTTGGAGAGGCGACCACGTTCCTGAGCCTTATGCATGATTTTTATTTGCATGATATATATACATATACTTTCTGTACAGATTTCGATATACCCATTCTGTATCCATATTTTGTACTCCTCATTTCGGTTATGATTCGGATTTATGTATCTCATGCTTTGCATACTCAGTACATATTTCGTACTGACCCCCTTTCTTCGGGGGCTGCGTTTCATGCCCGCAAGTGCAGACGTTCGTTTTGGTGATCCTCCAGTAGAGGACACATATTCTGCCACTTGGACTACTTCTTTTGATTCGGAGCTCATATTTTTGGTACATATTTTCTGTTATACATATTCTGTATATATGACTATTTGGGTACGGCGGGGCCCTGTCCCGTCATATGTTCTGTTATGTTTTGTAGAGGCCTGTAGTCATATATGTGGGTCATGGGTCATGTTTGTTCGTTTGTGATTATGATTTGCGTCTTAATGCGGCCCCGTTTGCTATTATGGCCAAAACGGCCCATTTGTTTGTATATGTGTATATATCTGGCGATGTGTATTCCGCCAATCTATCAGATTTGGATATGATGTTTTCTGTACGGGCGACCGCTTAAGATGATTTTTGTTTTCAGTATTTGCTTAAATGACGAATGTTCAGTTTGAATGAAATTTTGATATGTCGATCTGGTACGTAAGTCTGTTTGGGTGTCCAAATAGGGCACCAGTTGCGGCCCACGGGGCTGGGTCGTGACAAAGCCCATATTTATCAGTTAGGTCATTGGATAGATCAATGAACACCGCCTTCTTCATTCGGAAATTTTCATAACAATGAGTCTCATTTCCTCGTAATATCTCTTGAATAAACTCATTTCCAGAGCGCATTGATGTACGACAAGGTTCTTTGCATAGGTATTTTTCACAATACATCAAAATGTATTTACCTGTTATATGACATAAAGCCATCCGCTCCTTCTCATCTTGCTCTCTCCGAATCTCTTCTAGTTCTTGATCTTCGTCATCTAACAAATCACTTAAATGAGGAGATACCACATTGCTAATATCCCAACTCTCCATTTAACTGAAAATGGAAATGACTCCAATTAGTAAAGAATGAAAGTTTTTCCAAGAACCCAATTTCAAGAGTTTTTAGAAACTCCATTGTTTCAATACACTCATATCTATCTTCGGAAAATCACATTGTAAATCTCAAATTACTATTCCATCAAAGAAAAACAACCACAGCAATACATAAAGTTCCCACGTTCATTAAAGCCAACACAACAACAATAACCATAAGGTCTAAGGATACAATCACAACGCCAACACAACATTAACAATACATAAAGTTTACACGTACAACCATAAGATTTAGGGATACAACCGCAATGTCTAAACAAGAAGCAATAAGTAAAGTTTACACGCACAACCATAATGTTCGAACATTAAATAATAAAAACTTTTAACCATAGCAACGCAATCAGCCCATTTTCTCAAGGTGTAACTGATAGTTATACTCCAACCAAGATTTCCAAGCTTCATCAGTTTCCATCTTAAGAAACAGTTGATGTACATCCTTCTTAAGAAACATGTTGCAAACATAGTTGTACTTTCCACTCCCAGCAGGAATATCAGAAAAATTTACCAACATATTCATACAATTATCGATGACGGGATCATCTACCGAAGGGGATGTAACAGTGCTTTTACTAGACATAAACTCCACTAGAGAGTGTATATCCTCTCTCATTGATGCCGCACCAGATTTTGCCTTTTTTTTTTTTTTGACTTGAGTGCTAGTGCCAATATCATCAATTGAACCTCGTCTTTTAAGTGACGGCTTAGGAAACATAATAGAATCCACATTCTGTATATCATCACTTTCATCATTCCCTTCATCACTAGGATTGATAAAGTGTTCTTTGTTGTAGCCACCAATATTATTTGTTCCTTCTTCATCAAGATCTACTCCAATGCTAGACATTTGTTCTTGATTCGCTGCACGTGCTCTTTCTCCAGTAGCAACAATATCAGAAAACAATGCATCATAGCGATACCATATAAGTGAAAGATCTATTTTCCTAAACTTATTGTATCGATCATCCTCCTGTAACAAAAAATTCAAAACTACTTTAACTAACCAAGAAATTTAGCAATGAAAGAAAAAAGAAAGACATATAGAAAAATGTGAGAGATGTACCTTAATTTTTCGCTCCCACCAATCATCATCTGCCATAATTGTATTTTTCGTGGCATCCCATCCTAAACCTGTCTCCCCTCTCATCAACTTCTTAAAAAGAATCCAATCTTTTTTCATGTTATCCCAATGATTTTTCATTTGTTTTTTTATCATAGTTTCTTCCCGTGGCTCTATTGAATTCTTCAACAACATTATTCCATCCATTTAAATGAGTGTGTGGTCTACGTCCTTGTCTAATCTCATTTTCACACAAATCTATAATTTAATGTTGGCATCATCATCCCACTTAGCGTTACTTCGTGCTTTACTAGTTTCCGGCATGATTGAATGTAAACAATCTGGAGAAAGGAGAAATAAACGTTCATGAACTCTGCAACATCATAATGTTGGCAGCCCAATAACTAAACACACAGCCACAATTCCCTAGTCACAGCTTTTTGTACACATACCAAAATAGAGAGATAATAAAGAAGAAGTGGAAGCATAAAAAATATTTGATTATTTGAATGTACCGAGAGTGGAGAAAAAGTGGATACAAAAATTTAAGTGTTTCTAAATACAACTTCAAGTTGGCCAATAAAGGAACCAGCCAGCAACAGCAGCAACCAGCAGCCAGCAGCTGCAGCAACAGCCAGCAGCCAGCAGCCAGCAGCTGCAGCAACAGCCACCAGCAGCAGCAGCAGCAGCCCGCAACTGCAGCCAGTAGCCAGCACCAGCACCAGCCAGCAGCAGCAGCAGCCAAATTTATATTATATATTGATATAAAAAAATATTATATTAAATTTTCGGTAACCAAGGTGAAGCCCAATCTCACGTGATATGACACTAATATTTTAAAGAAGTATGGCGTGCAACCTCACTAACCAAACCCAACCTACCATATCATCTTTCACCATCTCATCTTTTTACTTAAAATCAAAGTCTTTATTTGCTCTGTCCAAGTTCCTAATCTATTGACTAAAGATGATTAAGTGGTAAGCATTTTCATCTCCACTTGAATCACGTGGAGTTAATAATGGAGCAATGTTGGTTTTTTCTTTCTGGAAAACAAAAATTACGATCTGTTTATATGTTTGAAAAAAAAAATGAAAAGACCTTATTCGTTGCGTGCAAAGTTACAAATTCAAATTAGCAACTAACCTATCAACCTACCAGTCCAGTTCTTCCCCTTTGACTTCTAACAGGTTTTAACCCATTTCTCTATCTCTTTCATCATCCATGTAATATCAACCTAATCCATCTTACAAAATTTTAAATGAAGGAATAAAGTTAAAGCTAGTATTTCATACTTTCTTATGAAACATGTTGCTTTTGCTAGACCATGATAGTCGAACAACACATACATATCAGAGTAAATATGAGATGACAACAATAATAGTAGAAAGGCCGACAAAGGTATACAACAAGAGTTAGAGAAATAAGTTTAAATGACAACAACAGCCACAACTAATTCAATAACGCGGACTCACGGTTTCCAATCACCATCCCGTGAGTTCTATACGATAAACATACTAAATAGTCTTTAAGAGCTCTTTTATGAAGTTAAGAAGTGATAACATACCTCAAACACGAAGCGAACCAGCCCACTCTTGCCCCGACTTATAGGAATCAAACAAATACTACAACCACGAGAGCGAAAGATAAGAGCACATAAATCTGAAGGAGAATCGAATACTACACGAAAAGTAATATATAAGAAAAATAAGGAAGCCTTAAGCATCATTTATTACTCTTATATATTTTGAACTCTTAATAATTAATTTTCTTAAAATCAAATAGGTTTCTTCACTTCTATTTTATGGATTTTCCCTCATAACATTGAAGATCATTGAGAACAAAAAAAAAAAAAAAAAGCTAAAGAAATAAGAACCCGAAATTCGACTGAAATCTGAAGAACTTAATAAGGATATTGATAAATTCTATAGCTTCAAACTGGGTGGGCGGGCAGGGGGCAATAATGCTCTGAATAGTTATTGCTCTGAATATTAACAAATACTTGTCAAAATTAGTTTTACAAAATTAAGCAAGCCTGAGACTAGAACATGTAAAACTGCAGACACCAAATAGAGTAAAAATCTATTACTAATTCCTTTTGATAACTCCATCACTCACAAAAATTTCGACTAAACTTGCAAGAGAATAATGGAGAAAAACTTACCCAGATGAAAAGCTGCAGTGAAAGCAAGAGGATTGCGTAGAAGATGACTGAAAGAGGAAAAAAATTATATTTTTAGGGCTTTGATGAGAGACTGCGTTGTTTGTAGAAGATGATGAAAAGAGGAAGAGATCGTCACTTTTAGGGCTTTAGGTGAGAGGGTAGTGTGGGAATTAGAATAAAATATAAGGGATACAAAAGTAATTTTTTTGGTGAACGGAAATGGCTTTTAAGCCCCCCCCCCCCCCCCCCCCCCCCCAAAAAAAAAGTTAGGAATCCCAACTTCTCATAAATGACTGACTTTAAGCACTTTGTGGCTTATTTTAAGCACTTTAAGTTTGTACCCAAACACTAAAATAAGCTAAAAAGGGCTTATAAATTGGTCAAACCAACTTATAAGCCCATCCAAACGGGCTCTAGAGCTGTTAATATGAGCTTGATCCGTTGAGGCGGCCCAGCATAGCATGTGATGAAAACATTTGAGGGCCATCTTAGTTGGTTGCCACCAGCTAACCTATACTAACATTTTAAAAATATTCAACTGACACCAATATCAGGCAACTTCACACAAAATTTGGCAACAAAAAACCAAATTGAAGTAGGAGAATAATAATGTCCCAAACCAGTAATAACAGTTTTGTCAAAAAATAAAATAAAAAATTGAAGGCTGATTTTTGAGATTGCCGGTAAAACGATTAAGAATTCCATAAGATTCATTCCACAAATGCCCCTATTTTAGGGTGGTCTTTAATTTTTGCCCATCAGCACTTTTTGCGCGGCGTAACTTTAGATTTTGCTTGGTATAGTTAGATTATATCACACAAGTTATGCCGGACACAACAAAACTTTCAAACTTCACAAAAACATGACTTATGCCGAGCGAACTTAATTCTTATAGAACTTATGCCGAGGGAAGCAAAAGTTCAATTTCCGAAGATAAATTTTACAGAACTTATGCCGAGTGAAGCAGGTTTGAGTATTTTCTTTAAACGAGTAGTAGAGACAAAAATTAAAGACCCCATATATGAAAGGGTCAACTACGTATATATACATCTTAAGGAGAAATATTTACGAAACGTGACGATAGTTTTATATTTACAAAACATAACATTACAAACCCTATCTCTCTCTCTCTCTCTCTCTCTCTCTCTCTCTCTCTCTCTCTCTCTATATATATATATATATATATATATATATATTTTAAAAATACTTTTTATTTTTTTAAAAAATTATTTTTTATTTTTTTAAAAAAATATTTTTTTGTTTTTATTTATTTTTTAATTTTTTTTATTTTTTTTAATTTAAAAAAAAATATTTTTTAATTTAAAAAAAAATTAAAATATTTTTTTCACTCGAAAATTTATGTATGAAAGTTGTATAAAATATATATATCTCGCTCAAGGCTTAAAAAGTTTGCTCAAAATTTAGTGTATGAAAAATATATGAAATGTGTATATCTCATTCAAGGCTTAAAAAATCCGCTCAAAATTATGTGTATGAAAACAGTATGAAATTTGTATCTCGCTCAAGTCTTAAAATTTTGCTCATATTTTGGTATATAAAGTTCATGTTAGATTTCTGTAAAATTAATACAACTACAACAATATTTTATACAACTTTGATACAACATTCAAGACTTAAAATAATTGCTCAAATTTGTGTGTATGAAATGTGTATATCTTGCTCAAGGCTTAAAGAGTCGCTCAAATTTTGTGCATGAAGAACGTATGAAATGTGTATATCTCGATCAAGGCTTAAACATTACGCTCAAAATTTTATGCATGAGAATGGTATGAATGTGTATATCTCGCTCAAGACTTAGAATTTCATTCACATTTTTCGTATATAAAGTTTATATTAGGTTTCTGGAAAATTAATACAACTACAACAATATTGTAACAACTTTCATACAATATTCAAGGCTTAAGGTTTTCGCTCACAATTTTATGTATGAAAAATATATTAAAAATTTAGCTCACATATACACATTTCATAGAGCTTTCATACACAAAAAATTGAGGTAATTTTTTAAGCCTTTAAGCAAATATATATATATATATATATATATTTAAAAAATATTTAAAAATTATTTTTTTTAAAAAATAAAATATTTTTAAAAAATTAAAAAAAATTTAAAAAATTTTAAAAAAAATATTTTCTGGAAAAATAAATAAAAAATATATGAAAATCCGTCATGTTTCGTAATATATCATTATGTTTTATAAATAATAAAAACTATCGTCACGTTTCGTAAATATTTCTCCTTAATATATATATATATATATATATATATATATATATATATATATATATATATATATATATATATATATATATTACTACTTTATATAAGCACGGATGAAAACATTTTGTCGTCCTCACATTCATGTTTGTCCTATTGAGCTCTTACACGTGGCACCTGTTGCCCTCATTCCTTTTCCTCAGCCAATTTTCACTTTGGCCTTTGTAATGGTGCATTGTTTGACACTAAAGCAATAATTTGTGGATTTCTTCCTATTCCTTACTCCCTCCGATTAATAATAAGTGGTCGCTTTAACTTTTTTTGTTTTGGTTCAAAATAAGTACTTACTTACAGAATTAAGAAGAAATTAATTATTACAAATTTGCCTCTATTTAGATAAGTGAATTTGTAATCAAGAAACTATATTAGTTAGGTCTTTAATTAAGAATAGTTTAGTCAAAATATCTAAAAAAAAATACAAAGAGTTAGTATTTTCTTAAGGAGTGTGCTAACGCTCTTATTGTGAACCGGAGGAAGTATTAAATTACTCTTTTTTTTTTACTTGCCCCTTATATTAAAAAAGTAATAAAAAAATTCATTTATTTATTTTATCAAATTAAGATAGATTTATTGATTTTTGGTATATTATATACCACTAATTTCTCGATGCGTCTTTACTTTATACATTTTTTTTAAGAAAAGCAAAACCTACTCTTTTATGGGTTAAAATAAAACAAAAAATTATTGGTCCAAAGTACTCTGAAATCACTATCATGTACATGACATATAAATTTACAAAAAAAAAAAAACATATATTTCAATTATTATTTTGGATGTCAAAATTATCTTCAATTTTTTATGATTGTATGATGTCATATTTTATTCGTGTTGAATGAGTATGACTCTCATGTAATTGCTTATGTTGTCCTAACTTAATTATCTAAACTACATAAAAGATTTCGTGAATAATTTTGTTGATTGCCTTTGAGATTACTAATTCTAAAAGTAAAAGTAATTAATTGTTATCATATAGCGTTGAAAATGAAGGTAGTATTATCAGTCAAGATGGATTATTATTATTATTATTATTTGAATATTTATTGTTTGGTTAACCAAGAATGAATTTAAAGCATATATATATATATATATATATATGAAGAATTAAATTAATTAATATCCAGGTTCATTTTAACAAATTTATTTTCACTTAATTTCATTTAAAACTAAGCTTATGTTTTCCAATTTATGATCCTCACTGAGTCGTAATTATTTTAAATATTTTAAATCATAAAGTAATATTGAATTTTGTATTCCTTTGTATTTGCTAATTCTCCTTCTAAACTTTATTCCTCACAAATATTTTTTCTTTAAAGAATATTCAATTATGTGACCAAGAAACTTTAATAATTACAAAGACTTATCAACAACATATAACTAATGTACCATTATATTTCTTTAATTAAAATTATTATCTTTTTATCATGAGCTTAAGCCCGGGCCTCATGGAACTAGTATATGTATGTGTGTGTGTGTAGTTTTCCCTATATGAAAAGCAAAATTAAAGACCGGTGCGTTTTTAGGATAATGGATATATTAATGGATAGCAGATCTGGACGGCTACTGAGACCACAGTGGGCTTTGGGTCTGGGCTGAGAACATTCTGTGCTTATTTCAGTTTAACAGTTTTCTTCTTTGGGCAATTCGCAGGAATGGTCTTCTTTTGGGGTGGTCTTTAATTTTTATCCATTAAAAATTGGTGGTTTTTAATTTTTGTCCTTCGCTAGAACTCCTTCGTTTCTAGTTCGACCCCTCGTTCAATAATTTTTTTTTTTTTAAAATAGCAAGGTAGAGTTTTGCATGATTCCGATACTCTACCTTAAGGCATAGTTTTGAAGGCTTAAGGTAGAAGGTTGAATTCTACCTTAAGGCAGAGTTTTGAAGATAAAATTTGGCAAATCCAAACCTCTGCCTTGCGAAATTCCTCTTCTTTTTTTTTTTTTTTTTTTTTTTTTTTTTTTTTTTTTTTTTTTTAAATTGAGCTGGGGTTCTAACCCAGAACCTCGGAGTATTTGACAAAGAGCAAAAATTAAAGACCACCCCAGAAGGAGGGAAATCCACGCAAAAAAAATGTTCTTATTTAACAAATTTGGTTATCGACCAAAATAATTACACTCACTAGCTAAATATATATAAATAATATACTAATTATGTATAAGATGTGTTATATACAGAAAGTATACATTTGCTATTTGGTGGGCTGCTGTAAAATATAAAAATTTCTTTAATTAATCCCTAGCTAATTGTACATGGTGGGGGCTATATTTGATACGAGTCTAGGCATTTAAATTTTCTTAATTGATAAAAAAGTTGATTTTTTAATTCTTTCCTTTTGTTTTATCCAGCTCAAATGTGAACTGACCCAAACTAACTAAAACCAGACAATTTGTTTTCTAAAAATATCCAACCAGATTACTAAAATAAAATTAATGTTTTTTGGCTTTAGCTGATTTATTTTAATCTTGATTATACTCATTCTTAGAAGAGGGTAAGAGTTGCAAGGGTCTACCAGTATAAAAAACCATAACCAGCTCTTTCGGAAATTTCATAGAAGTATACGTATTGGGTGCTTTTTTATCTACTAGTAAAAGATATATGAGGATTATTTGGGAAAAAAAAAAAAAAAAAACCTCCTCATTAAGTCGCATTTGACGATTGCATGAGTTAAGAAAAATCTCTTTGTCTAAAAAAATAAAAAGGGTGAAAATCATTTTCATCCCTCAATTTTACATTAAAAATCAAACTCCTCCCTCAACTATGAACAATAGTCATTCTCCCCACTTTATCCTATGCAGTGTCTATTTTACCCTTGACATTTTTAATCCCTCATCTATGTAATACCTTTTTATATAATATATATATATATATATATATATATATTACCTAAATATCAATCATAAAAGTAACATTATGATATAAAATAAAGACTAACTTAATTCATAAAGTACAAAAGGTACTAAATGATGAAATAGGTAAGGCAGTACGTAACTATTGCTTTGTATTAATATTACTTCACTGCTCAACATTGCATGTGTGCTTCCTATTTATAGGAGCAACATACAAAGGATTAGTCACCAAGTAAACTCATAAAACTTACACGTATGAATTCCAAGATGAGCACAAGATAGTTAATGTACATCCACTACTTGAGATATTTACAACACATTAGATTTTGTTATGAATTCTAAAAGGATAATTCTACTTATAATATGAACTTACATAAAACTGTATTTATGATTGATAGTTAATATATTTATGATTGAGTATATAGCTTAATATCGTTCTATAATAAAAAGAATTAAATCCATAAAGTGTGTGTATATACACACATACACACACATATATATATAAGTTTCACTGATATCATATTCTCTATTGTCAATATATATACGAGTTTAATTTTGATTGTCACTAATGGAAGAATTTTTAAATAATAATTTAAAAATTCGTTTAATTATAAATAGACAATCTTTTAGGAATTTGTTATAGAATATACCTCTCTTTTTATTAATTAATTTGTATTACTTGCATTGAAACATATTTATAAAGTTATTATTACCTATTATTTTTACTTGTATAAATACAAATATTAGAGTTTTGATTATTATTAATAAAAAAATCTTATTGTTCTAATTTATTTCATTATAGAACGATGTAAGTTATATACTCAATTAGAATTTCTTACTTTCCTTTTTCCGTCTTGAAAGTAATATTTATTTTCTTATAGGAAATTTGTTACATAGATTAAGAAGATAAAAATATCATCATGATTTTAAAGAAATAAAAGAAAAAAAGACAAGTTGATAATATAATGTTAAAATAGGAATTTAAACAAGTTAATTAGGATAAAGGGGGGAGAATGATTATTGTTCAAAGTTGAGGAGGGACTTTGATTTTTAAAGCAAAGTTGCGGGGTGAAAATCAAAATAAATATATAGAGAGTTGAAAAGATTTTATTTGAGGGACTAGTTCCAACCAAACCTGCACGATAGAAATAGGTTTTGATATCACGGGATAAAAATGAAATTTATAATTGTCAAATTGAAATGAACTTGAAGTTTTGAAAATAACTGAATTTTGAATAGATGTTTACTAATATTTTCTTTTGATGATTTTGCAAAATTATTGAAGTTTAAACTTTGTAGTCAAACTTCAAATGTTTCTGGACACAAACTTTTGCTTGTAAAATGATTGACAATGTACAACATCACTGCACAATAACGTTGGAAGGCAATTTATCAATGATCATTATGTATACAATTTTCAAACGGCCATTATGTATAGCCTTACATGTAACAATTATCATTGAAGGTAGCTACTAGCTATATATATAATTATTTGATAGTTCCAGATTTATGTCAAATGATAAATCTGGAACTTTTTTCTTCATTTGCATGGTGTTGCCACTCAACTTTTTGGAAGCAATAGCTCATAAACGCATTCAAACTCCTACTGAGTCATGCCTTGCTTTATTGTTGAAGAGTCTGTAAGTTGTCCCACTATGATTAATTAAATAAAGATAATGTTAGTAACTCATTAACAAGAAGTTGAGAAAAATAGTAAAATGAATTTGATTATATGATTTTCATGTATAAACAAATAGCTAAGACATAGTTCACTAACTACTTGGTTGCTAGAAAGTTATGTTTTACAACTATTGTTATAAGACATTACGGGCTTCATACTTTGAGATGATAAACAAGAATGCAATTAAATTGTTTCCATTACATGAAAAAGTTTTAAGTATTCAACTAAAACTTTAATATGAGTAAAGTTAATAGGGTTAATGTTACCTTGGTCTTCAGGAGCTTCTAAATCATTTTTCTGCGAGGCTCCCTTGGATAAAATAAGTTTTGACGCCTTCATGTCTTTTCCTTTTCCCCATAGCACCACATATAAGCCCATTATTATAAGAAATCCACCTAATATACTGTCCATCACCAACAAGTTAGCCCAATAAGAAGATATATCACAAAATTCATGGTAGTATAATCAATGTATAACCGCTGTACAATTTGTATATACATTATAGTCAGTCGTATAATCAATGTATAACTGCTGTACAATTTGTATATACATTATGCACTGATTTTATACTTATTATATACTGAAGGGAGGGGGGCGGGGTGGCGGGTGTTTGAAAATTCACTTAGTAAAATGAAAATTGATTATCGATAAAATGGATTTCTTTTTTCCTGTTATCTTCGGTTTTATATAATAAGGCCATTGTTTTTGCAAGTAACAAGTACATATAAGTATAATCGCCTAATGCAACTAGTCTAAAAATCTGCCCCTAGTATGTTGAAACAAATTACCTTCCTAGATATAGGGTCTCATCAAGCAACAATGAACTTGCTAATGCCACGAAAAGAAGTATTAAAGGGTTGAAGACAGAGACAAATAGAGGCCCTCTTTTCTGAGAGCACCATGTCATCAAAATTACCACAATTCCAGATCCTAAAATTCCCTGCATAAAAAGACAATATAATTAGCAATCATAGTACACTTAAATTGTCTAATAACATCGACATTTTTTCTATACATAAAATTCTATATACATATTGACAATTTAATGAACATTGACTTACAAGATAGAGAACAACAAATAATCTTCTGTCCAAACCAAGCTTCCATTGAGAAACTTCTCTATCAAAGCATAATGCAAAAATGACTGACTGAATGGATCCCATTACGCTCATTAAGGCTGTGCTTGAGTAGTGGCATGGATAGTTTTTACTCACCTTTGCCTATTATTCAAACAAAAGGACTATAATTAGTCAAAGAAACAGAATTGCAAGCAAATACTAGAGAAATTCATACTACACATCTTTTGGTGTTTGGAGGGAAGATTTTTACTTCTGAGGAAAACATTTTCTACTAAAGGGAGAAAATGAATTCTCTTAATTATGCAGAGGGGTTATTTTCTTTCATAATTATCTCAATTCTTAACATTATATTACAGCTCAAAAAGTTTCATGAGAACAGTATACATTTATCTATCTTTAATAGTTAATTTTTTAGGAAAATATTTCTAATTAAACAACCAAGCACCGAAAAACATTTTCTACAAAATACGTCATTTTCTTGAATATATTTTGGGAAAATGACTACATTTTACCAAACACACATGCATCTTATATAACAATACATAATATTTCTCGATAAATATTTTAATCAACAGATTTAACGATGTATGCAATAAAGCTAGCAAATGCCACAAGAAGAAGATTACGAATATAAATACAATAGAAAAAGAAAAGTGAAAAATGAGGTATATATATACTACTTAATTACTTACCAATAATACTATCCATAGTGAATAACAAACACAAGACGTGACGGCGAGTACAATTCCTAAAGCAAAAGTGCCAGATTCAGCAAGTACTTTCTTATGTGTTGCTTCGTTAGCATGATGTAACAAATCAATTTTGATAGGCCACATGTGAACCTCTACTCCTTTGTATAATGTCAATACCATTGCTCCACCAACACATATCATTGTTCCCATTACCTTAGCTTTCCCACTTACTTTATCAAATGATAAGTTCTCGAACCTATGAAGAAAGGGGGGAAAAAAGATTACGTCAATGACATAATCAGAAATTTATATAAGAGGATTCACAAAAATATTCAGTATCGAAATTGGGGTGTGAACTTATGACCCTAGTAACTTTTGAACCTCCTCCATCACTATACTAGAATTGCTCTTATGTTCAGGAATTCAACAAATTATTTGTAATCTAAAATTTTTATTTTTACTTTATTTAATTTGCACAGTGTAATGCTTGGATGAAGGGATGCAATTGAACCCTCTCCCTCCTTCTAGCTTCACCTTAGCTTTATGGTATGCGCAAGTTGATCAACATAATTGAAGTTCTCGAAAAGAATTTTTTTTTTCATGAAAAACAAATACTAGTCTGGTGATAGTCAAAATGAGAAAAAAAAAAACCACATAAAGGTTTTATCAAATATTTCATTAGACTTTAAGTAATTTTGTACATTGACGGTCATAGTTGATGAATAGGGAGGCTCTTTTTTCCTCCTCCTTTGAGCTTGAGGATTTACACCAAAAAAGTAACATAAGAATAAAGGATATATATATCTACCTGAGGAGGACTGCTATTACAAAAGTCATTGCTGGGATAAGATTGTAAATTGCGGTTGCAAATGTTGCAGATGTCATTATCACACTTGTATAAAATAAAATCGAGAACAGAGAACCCCTGAAATACCACAATTAGATGACATGAATTTATAAGCTCTCTCTTCTTGTAACCAAAAAAAGAAAAGTTGTCAAGATTATAGTGCAGCAAAAGAAACTTAAAATTGTTTCCTCAATTGTAGCAGAAACTCAAAACGTATACTCATAGTACTATATTATATAATGTTTACAAATCAGGCTTGCTTTGGTCTTCCCATTTTTATAGTACAATCTTGACCCTTCCTTTGACTCTACTTTTATCTAAAAATCCATCTTTTTCACAGTAAATAGACGTTCAGAAATTCATCAAAAAAAAAAAGGAACTTTAATTTGCATAAAATGTTTTCCATAGAAGATATTTTTGGGGAAACGTGTTAAGATATAGAGTACCAACTCATCCTTACTAATTAGATATGCAATTGTAGCTGTCTTTCATTAATTAGTGGCGTTTCTTTTCAATTTGTTCTGAGAGATAAGAATCTTGAAAAGAAAATAGTATTTTTTTTGTTCAAAAGTTGATAATGTATTATATACTCCTTAATATGCATTACACCAAAAGCATTGCCATATTGTGCATTACGCCTATCCAAGAGGGGTATTTTCTGAAGTTTGTTTAGGGAAGCTTCAAAAAAAAGTTAACAACGAATACCAATTGGATAATATGGTAAATGGTAATAATTGTTTTAAAATAATATTTGCATCTCTTAAATATTCGCGTACTGAGTCATTCTCTTTTTTGATAGTTTAAGCAGATTCTTAGCAATAGTGACAATGTTCTTGGGAATTGGAATCGACATAAACGTTTTTTCCAAGATATATTTAATTTTATCCGACCTAAATAGATTGAACACCTTTTTAAGTTGATCTTTATTCTTTTTATGTAATTTTAGTCCCATTTTCTAGTTTTAGATTCTCCTCTTGCCAAAATTTTAAAACAATTTTTTTATTGATGCGATTTACAGCTTAGGGCTCAGTTGTACGATGGATAAACAAAAATAGTCCTGAGATAAAAATTTAGTACTGTTTTATATCACGTTTGATTGGAATAAAATCCGGAGATAACTAATCCCGGGATTAGTTATCCCAGAATTATAGTATTATTTTATCCCACATTGAGGGTGGAATAACAATCCCGAAATAACTAATCTCGGGATTAGCTATCCCTGGATAACTTGTTTTCTAGCCAAACGAGCCCTAAGTACCGTTGCTTGACCTTTCATTAATTACGGAGTCACTTATTTGGACCCAATATTTGAATGGGTTATATATCTCCCGAGCTTTTATTATCTTTTAATACAAATTTCTGCCTTAATAATTTAAAATATGCATCTTCATGCTTGTTGAAAGTTAAGAGTTGCATCACTTACCCTAGTAGCCCAGAGAGAAATGCTTGCAGAATAACAGTCCAAGTTAATTTCGGCCGCTTATTCCTACAAAAGGAATTAAAAATTAATTCTTGTCAAACAAATATTTTGTATTTAAAATCACAAATATAATGATGTCTCTTTCATTAAAGAAGAAGAATAGATTATTGTCTCTACCAATTTTCTAAATATTTGCATCTTGTTGTATTTTCGATTTGAAATATCATAAGAATTCTTTTAAGAAATTTAAAATACATGCCAACACTTTAATATGCAAATTTATCGGAATAACTTTTGATTGAAAAAGTGCCATTTGAGCAAGGTATATTTTTCTTTAAAAATCTTACTGCTTAATAAACTAAAAGCAGAAGCATATACGTATAATATACTAAAAGAGTCAGATAAATAGAGTATGAGTATCTCGTTGACTTTTCCAAGAATTCTTATGTCGTCAAAGATACATTCATCACCAATAAAAAGGGACAGAGATAAGTATTTTGAAATTGAAAATAAGAATAAAAAGGACACAAAACATAATGTGGTGGAGCAATAATTAAAAGTGCATATAATAGACTTGGCGGGGTCAAAAGCGACACTCAGAAAGATAGGGAAATATTCTTTTCTCAACAAGTCATGTAGATGAACATACCCATAAGTTTTTATTTATACTGTTAAGTATCACTACTTGCAAACTTTTTCTACTTAGAAAAGATTGTTTTAAAATCTTCTTTTTGGTTTCTCTTTAACAACTATTCTCTCCTTCAACCAAAAAACAAAAAAAAAACAAAAAATGTATTCTCTCCGTTCCATTCTATGGGGCAGGGTCGAGTACGATAAATGGTCATATTATTCTATTTCGAAAAGAATTTAGATGTTTTTTTATTGGATGAGGGTGGTACGTATTATCTTGAGACACCTCGATCGACTATTATTCTATTGGTAATTTCTATCTCCCACCATTATAAATACTAAATATCTTTGTCCATCATGTATGAGTACAAATATAGAATCTGACATTTTCGTAAGTTTACATATTTAAAAATCATATTAAAAATAAAAACCAAAAGTTAAAATACTCTATAATTCAAAATTTCTTAAAAAATTTGTGATCACGCAATATTCTCATTGACTCTTCAAATAGTAATAATGTCAGATGGAGTGCAACAGAAAGATTATATTACTTTCCTTGAAACTTTTCTTAAATTGATTAATATCGTACTTAAAGTTGTCTCTATGCCCAGTTAATTAATTATGACTAAAATTGTTATAAAATAAAAGACATTTCAAGGATGAGAAATACGCACCCATTACAGATGAACAAGTTTATTGCTCAATAAGCAATTAATGTAGTATACATTAATTCATCAGATCAGATAGCATGTCACAATAGCCTGTTCGATCAAATTTCTAAAATTTGTTTTTTGTCAGAATTGTTTTTTAAAAAAGTGGAGTACCTTTAATTTGAAGGGTAGCAATTTGTGTTTGGTTAATCAGTTTAGAAAATATTTTTGTCAATCTTAGAATAACATTTTGTGCTTGGCCAAGGTTTCAAAAGCGTTTCTGACGAAGAATCCTTTTTTTTTTTTTTTGCTTCTGAAAAACAATTTCTATTAATAAAAAATGCTTACATTAAATAACTTGGTTAATAATCTCAACTCTCTAACATAAGATGCGCTTTTAACTTCCCAAAAATTTGGCCAAACGGGTGAATAAAGTCTAAATTCTCAAGAATCTTGGATGAAAGCAAGAAGATTATGAACAAGTTAATCAATTACCATTCAGCAACGATAGCAATGGGACCAAGAAAGGTAGTAGCAAAGATCCACCTATAAGCAACCATAACTCTCATGGTCATTCCATCATCTGCTGCCACTTTTGACAATACAATATTTCCTCCTAACAAAACTGCTGCCAAAGTCATTGCTCCAACATGTTTCACTCTTTCTAAACCTGTATAATTCTCCATGATAGAAAGTATAGAAAAAGAGCTGTGTATATTTTTGGGAGTACTAAGATGCAATATGTATTGTGGTGCGGAGAGAATTAAGTACCAAGTGAGCTATTGTTTGGCCCTTTTTATTAGCGAAATTGCGTGTTCATGCAGCACAATATTTACAACTTTTCTTGCATGCATGCACCATCTTGTAGACAAGTCATGTCTTATTCTACTTTTCTGCTTCTTCTGAAAAAGCTTTGTGGTGGAATAGCTAGTCTTTTCGAAGGGACCTTTCACTATGCATACAAAAACATGTTGGAGGGCCACTTCATCCCCTTGTACCGTTCCTCTCTTAAGCCTTTACTTTTGTGATATTCAAATAAATAATATACTGAATTTTCCCACTTTTTTTGGGGTAAAGTATTTTTATTAATTTCCCATATTTCCATACACATGTTGTCTAAGCTGATTGACGATAGGGCGGGTTTGGCCGATAGTAGTTAGCCGTTGCTGGCGGCAAATGTCACCGTTCCCGAGGTTAATAAATAATTAAATATTTAATTTTGAAGTGCATTGAATTTGAATTTTATGGGTTTCATTTGGGGATTCAATAACAATTTATTTGATTTATTGAGTTCAAAATTTATTTTTATAATATAGTGGATTTATTAACACATATATAGGGTCTGAACAAAATTAGACGAACACACAACTAATGCACTAGGTATGCCACCGATTCACCCGAATATACGAACCCATAAATAATGCACTAGGTATGCCATTGCCGCTGATTTTCCAAAATATACTATCGATCTATGTTTGATACAAACAAGTGCATACTGATGATTTTAAATAATCTAATACTAGTATTTTTTAATTTTATTGTGTGTATAATTTTAACTGATTAAAAGTCCAAAAAGAAAGAAAAAACAAGACATCAACTTCTTTTTAGACATTGGGTATGTTGGTAGCCCTTAAAAGCTCGATTTTCAGTATGATCCGTATCTTCTATGGGTGCCTTTCAAAAGCTTGGCGGTTGGCACATGAGATCTCTTAATTTGGAGTTTATCGAGTAAGATATAAGATAATATATCATAACTTTACACATTTATAATTTCATTTTTGAATGGTGGGTTTAACAGGGAACAACTTTAAGAAAAAAATTATTTAGTTGAACGAACAGAAGGCAAATTCCTGGTAACTCGCAAGCACGTAGGTAGAAGCAAGAACCTCGGAAAAACTGGGATTACGAGGCAGACAGCGATGAATGTGGTTTGTATAATTGTAGCCTTCCAGTTGCATATTGTGATCAATAATTGAGAATTATAAGTTGTCAAGTTATCAGCACTAATTGAAAGATTCTATACATCTTTTGCCAAAAAGGATGATCCTTCTCCCACTTTTGAAGCTAGGCCTTAATTAATTTTATTAAAATTAAAAAGTCTGAATTTGAACACATATTTGAATATTAAAATGTGTGTTAAAATTTAGATATTTGAATCTTAATGCACCTATAAATATTAAAATATTGAGATTTGAATATTAAATAATTAAGACCGTTTGTTTTTCAATATCTGAATATATAAATCATATTTTTATTTAAAAATTAATAAATAATTCAATAAAATAATAAATTCATCTAACACTATATCAATAAAATATTTTAAAAAAATTATGTGATGGTTGGTGGAGGTGATGTCTAGTTGTGGTGGTTGTGGTGTTGATCGGAGATGGTGTTGGCTAATGGTATAGTAGCTAGCTAGTGGAACTGATGGTGACTGATAATAGTGGTTGATGGTGGTAGTCGGTGGTGGTGGCTGATAGTTGCGGTGGATGATAGTGATAGTTAATTGTGATGGTTAATGATGAGGGTGGTTAGCGATATATAATGGTGACTATTATATGGTGGTGGTGATTGTAAATAGCAAGGGGTTAGTAGTGGCAAGGACTGATTATATTGATTGGCAACGGTAATGGTTGTGGGTGGTGGACAATGGTAGTTGATAATGTTGGGCAACGGCAACAACAACAATAGTTGATAATGGCGGACGATGACAATAACGATGAATCGATGGAATTAGTGAACTGTCATCTTTGTAGTAATCCTTAAATAGACATCTTGATGATATTAAGACTTTGTTACAGATCTATTTAGACTCATTAAATAGTTGTAACATAAAAAGAAAAACACACTTAATAGGAGTAGTTAAGTTCTGAATGATTGAGATTCAGACTAAAGATACAAATGAGCTTATTGATTTAGATATGAATGATTAAAATTAAGACCTTCATTAAGTGTAAATAAATAAATGAGGAAGGTTAAGACCCGTTCGCATGTTATGTATACGTCTTATAGTGAATGACCCGTCTTATTTTTAAAAATCCTAGTTAAATAAAATGAGAATTACGTGTAAACTTCTTAATTTACACTATCATCTATGTCATTTGAACTCTTTTTTAAATGTCTTTTTCTTGTCTGTTTACTTACCCCTAATTAAATTTTACTTCTTTCTAAATTACTTCTTTTATAGAAAAGCTACTCACTGATTTTTGATTATATAAATAAGGGCAATTTTGACAGAATGAGATCAAATTCTTCTTGAAATTCTAAAACACCACTTATTTTGAAATAAAATGAAAAGCATAAAACACCATTTATTTAAAAACGGAGGGAGTATGTTGATCTTTTCAAACTTTTGTAATTGATCAATCTAGGCTAAATATATAAAATGAGAAATGCAATTGCTAGATCTTCTTCTACGTACCCGGAAAAAGATACTTTGTCCTTGTATAAATTAATCTCCACATTGAAATTTATCTGGGACGTAAAATTTCCCCGTTGGGTGTAGGAGGGTGTAAAAAATTAGATAGTGTACGTAGCTTTCGCCATCCAATTTATTAATTACATAAGGAATTGGGAAACAATTAATCTAAAGAAATAAAACGAAGAAGAAGATACGATTTATGTCTACTTTGAGCATACATTGAACAGAGTCCTAATATAGAAATTTCTTAATTTGGATTCATCAGCATCATGTTTCAATAGCAGTATTAGTTGATGGAGAATGGGGAAAAAAAAAATAGTGGAAGGAAGTGGGGTTGGGATGGGGGCTGGGGAGATAGTGGGAAAATGGATATATTTTGGCTCAAGTATGTCAACATAAGAAGGACAAAATAAAAGGAAAAAAACATGTCAAGATAAGACATTAATTAATGTGGGAAAGATTCCAAGTATCCCACGTTCTCTGTATGCTTATTGGGAAAGAATCCTGCAACTTTTGTTTTCCAGGATTCTTGATTTTTCAAGCTACTGGACTTTCTTAATGTTAAAACATGAAAGACAACAGAAATTGGGGTAGTATTGTTTAGGCTTCTTTTGGTTCTAATGTGATTAGCTTAAGTTGCCATACTTGCAATATTTACTTATGATATCGTTATGATTACAATCTATTTTAAAGCGTAATGCTATTTTAGCTTGACCTTCAATTTTGACAGGGTTAAAGTAGTGTCTTCATTTTAATGAAATGGAAAGAGAAGATATTTGGATATTTTTTGCACAAATCTAAGTCATCGCGTTGCTTAATTAGTCTAACAAAAATTATCATGAAAATGAGTATCAATTGCCAATTAGGTAACGATAGTCATCGTGTTACTTATTCGGTCTAACAAAAATGATCATGAAAATGAGGATCAATTGCCAATTAGGTAACGATAGGTGTCAAATTTGGTCTGAATTGAGATGAAACCAACTGACAACAATTAGTCTTTCAATTAATGTTCCACTTACATGATCGTGCATGTTGTTTCCAATGGAAAGACGTGAAGGTTTTGAGATGTAGCTAATGTAAAAAAAAAGTTGATTAGGGTCAACAAACTCCATCATTCTTTTGGCTAGTGAAAAACGGGACGAAAGTGTAAACTAAGCGGGAGAATTTACTTTCACAGAATCCTATAATCATTTAAATTATATATACCAACAACGCAAGTATTATATTTTAATCAATTTTTAGGACATTACTTACTTATTTTCAAGGTTAGCATGTCATAAAAGTTCTTTTGATCAAAAAAGGGGGAAAAAACATCGGCTACATAAAAATTTAAAAAAACAATATAAGTGTCAAACTTCATATTGAGATAGAAGCTGACAATTGGTAAACTCAACATCAGTGAAAATATCTGCTTGAGAAGAGCTCAAAATGACATCCCCAACCCAAGTTAAGCCAAATTTGCCTAACGGTTTAGGATGGATGAATTGAGCAAGGACGTGAGTCCCATACCATATCGATCGGGAATTTCCCTACCATCATCCTTTTTCTCTAATTAAGGTTAATAGTTACTACCTCTGTCCCAATTTATATGAACGTTGACCTATTTGGGGAGTCACATAACTCTTTCGTTGAGTACAATTTCAAATATAAATTTTTTGAATATTTTATAATAAAATTTACATATTTTAAACTACACAAAAGGTACTATAAATTTGCATAATTAATAATCTATTTTCCTTTTAGGTGTTATTGTTGTGAAGATCCAAAGGCAGAAACTATTTCACGTGTATTCCTTCAATCACCTACTGCACAATACATATGGAATAATTTCTGCAGGCCTATGGTTTAAATATCGAGAATTTACAGTTGGGTCAGGTGATTAATCAATGGTGGGAGATCCGAGTAAATAATCCTGTAATTAGATACATTTTTCAGGCAATACCATTAATTATTGTGTGGGAGCTGTGAAAAAGGAGGAATGCAATCAAGCATGGAGAAAGATGTCCAAGGTGAAAGTAATGTATCAAATTATGCACACCATTGTGATGTCCATGAAAGTAAGAAGGGGAAACTTTAAATATGTTTCCTACAGGTGGAGTACAATGGTATAGACTTTGCTAAATTATAGTCCCAGAAGTAAAGTAATTCAAGTGAAGTGGAGTTTACATAAGTGTAACACAAATGGTGTAGCAAGAGGAAATCCTGGAAGAGGATCTCGTGGTTTCTGTTAGAGGAATAAAAATGGAGATCTAATTGCAGCAAAAGATAAGAAGTTGACTAATCCAAGGTGCATTAATACTCAGGCAGAGGCTATGGCTTTTCTAGGCTGTTAAATATGTGGAGGAGAAACAATTTCATCAAGTGATTATAGAAACTGATTCATTGCTACTAATGAATTGTATTCTAAGGATTTGAAAATCCCCGGGCAGATAGTGAATGAGGTGGAAGAGATTTGGGAAAAACTGAATAACAGAACAATCGGATTCATTCACACCCTAAGAGAAGGAAACCAATTAGCAGATCATCCTGCTAATATAGCCTTAGATGAGGGGGGAGTCAATGCAGAGTCTTTTCAAGACTTGGATGTCAAGGGAAGAAGGCTAATCAACAATGATAAGCTCAATTTGCCATATCTGAGGATCAAAGCGTGCAACAGATAGAGTACTGGAAGAGTGGATGAGAGAACAACTGTGTTTTTCATGTTCAAATGCCCATTGGGCCGAAGAACATGGAGAACAATAATTTAACTAACATTGTTTGTTATTTTGCAGGAACAATTCACACAACAAGCAGACATGAATGCTTAGAGATCACACAGATACTGATGTCTTGTAAAATCATACAAGAGGGCAACATAAGAGAAACTTTCTTTTGGAATTGTTCAATAAAGTGATTCAGTGTGTGGTATTAGCATCGTTTGATGCCAATCACCTGTATATTAAACAAGCCAGAGCAAAGGAACTCTTAAAAGAAATCCAAATTAGTATATCAACAGATTTTCCACTTCAAATTGGAGGAGCTACAGGCATCAATCAACAATGATACATACAACAAGCGGAAAGAAGCACAATTCAATGGCTACAATTGGAGGAATGGCAACATAACAACACCATGCAGTAATACATGCACGTAGATCCAAAACTTCACAAAGAGAGATTCCCAGCAGGAAGATCAGTGTAATGGAAGAAATGTGAGATCTAAGAGAAGATATTCACAAATGCAAAAGACTGAAAGGAACATAAGGTTCAAACTTTCGCCCCATCTCACAATGGATCGTGGAAGAAATGAAAGTGACTAGCAAACTCACTTCACCAAGCAAAGCGATGACGTAGAAGCTCAGGAGACCAAAAAGAGAGAAAATCGGGATTGGAAGCTCCTCCCCCAACAGTTTCTATCGGAGCTCGAAGTACTCTCCAATTTAGGTATTCGGCCCCAATTGGTGAAGACACATATGAGGAAACTTGTCTTTATTTTATTTTCTTTATTTATATAAAGACTTTATTGTTATTAAATAAATAAAAAGGGAGCTGCTAGTAGGGCTGTTCAAAATCGACCGCTACCGATAACCTAACCACAAAATTGACTCACTGGCTTATTGGTATTGGGTTATCGGATTAGCGGGCGGGGAATGAATTTAAATTTTATAATTAACGACTTATCGGTGCGGGGGATGGATTACTCAATTTTCTTATTGGGTAAATCGTTAACCCGTTAAGAATTTATCATATTTTATTATATTTTTACGCCTAAACATATAAAATATGTATGGTAATTATAATTTGTAAGCCTAAGGATAAGCCTCAGCAGGCCAAGCCCATTTAGTCAGTAAGACAATAAGTGTATTCACTTAATTAATTCTTAGAAAATAACCCTAATTTACCTAAAGGGTAAAGCACAACAAGTCAGCAACTGCTACTGCACGCAAGACACAAGTATTGTTCTACTGAATGAACTGATTAAGATCCTACAACTAACAAGTTCCCACATAGGCATCAATTAATGCATTTGTGCTATATGTATCAGAAGAGAACTATCTTCCAGCATCCAACTACATGGGCTACATCTGTGAAAACTTCTCAAATGTGGCTTTCATTTTTGCACTTTCAATGAGCAACTATAGGCAATCCATACAACAGAGTGAAAATGTGTTGGGTCATTATTTTTAGTGTCGGATTTTCTTTCACTTCTTTCATTTTCTCTTATATTTAGCCGATACACACCCCGATAATTGCTAATCCGATACCGAATCAACTGATGTCTTATAGGTTGGCTAGCGGATTAGTACTTTTAAAAGCCGATAACCGTTAAGCCAAACCGTTAAGCGTAATAATCTGTCTGATCCGCTCGATAAGCAGCCCTAGCTGCTAGGCGTACACCTAGTAGTGATTTATAAAAAAAAATAAAAAAAAAAGTTGGAGAAAATCGTAGTCAAAGAAAAAAATTGTTTGACTCCACAAATAAGGCAACCCTCACATAAATTGGGACGGAGGGAGTATCTCTTATAACTTTACTCTATATAAAAATATTACGGATATTTTATCATTGTACATAAGTTAAACTTCTTCACCCAAATTACATTGGATGTATTTACGAAGCATTTCACGTAATATATAAAAATATTACGGATATATAAAAATATTTTCAGAGAATATTAGAGATCCCAAATTACATCCTAATGTATTTAATTAATTAAGGCTACAATTAATTAATTAAACATATTAGGATGTATTTTAGTTTAGTCCCGCTCTTTGGATTTTATGGTCCTTTCATCCACTATAAAAACCATTGTTAGTATACCTAAGATATTATATATAAAAAGAATTGTGTCACGCTCTTAAACTAGAGTGAGACATGATTGACATCCAACGTATTAAATTGTTGAATGAACCATGTATTAACTGAGTGAACGTCTTAAATAAACATAGCATTTAAGGTAAAACTGAACTAAGTCTTTATGAATCAAAGTTTATCACGTTGAATAATAATATAACATCAAAATGTCTGATAAATTTAATTCACTATCAAGCTATGAGCCTCTAATAGCTGAAATCTAAATACATAGTTTACGAGACATTTTTCGAAAAGAAAAATACTATCCAAAAATGAATAAAAATTTGGAATGAGTTTGCAACCACCGAGAGAAACTAACAGAGCTAGCAACGGAGTCAGCAGAGTTTGAATGCTACCATGAGCCGCGTCTCTTACGTCCTCAACACCTACCACCTGAGGTGATAGGCACAAACGAGCTAAGTATATATAACTGATAGGGCACTCAGTAAGTCTCGTCGACTACTCCCCAAGCGTAGGAACAAGACTATTCTTGGCGAAACAATTATAGTGAAATATAATAAAATGAGTTAAGCAATTCATTTATCGACACTGCAATCTATAAGCTTAGAATAAATCATGAAATCTAAGATATGCACTGAATCTGAATGTAATTGAAAATATCTATTCTAAAATTTTATTTTTACAAATAATGGCACCTACAAATAGAGTCCATAGCCTAAATGGCACAAAATTGTACCAAATTTTCCAAAAGGGATTGTGGACTACACAATAAACCAAAATGGGTTTATCGTGTAGTCCTACACAATTTATCCATTTTTTAACTGTTTCCGTTTTTCTGTCCGTAAAGTTTATAAAAAATTAAAAATTTAAGGGCAAATCGTGTACCACTACACGATTTGCCAAAATTCTTTTTGCAAATCGTATAGATGTACACGATTTAACCTTTAATTTTTGCAGACTCACTCTTAGCGCAAACTTTTTGCAGACTCACTATTTTGTAATTGATCGATTGTTAACTATACATGTTTGAATAATAAAATATGATATTTCCTTCTCAAATTATTTGTCGTTTTTTTGTTTTGCACGCCCCTTAAGATATATTAATTAGGAGATAGTTTTGACTACTTTACCCTTATTTATGTCTAAGTTATAATCTGTCTTCATTAAATGATTACTCTTATATATGTGTGTCATCTCCATTAGTTACAAACTTCTACTAAGGGTAAAATGGAAAAAAAAATTAATTTAGTCTTGAACTTCTAAAACGACAAATAATTTGAGACAATTATTTTTAGTAGCCACGATAAATAATTTGAGACGAAAGGAGTAATAGCAATTTGTTTATTGTAGTGATTAAATGTTTGGCTAAAGGCATAAAAGTTACTGTTACAGTTTTTAATTTAAATTAAATGGTGTATCAATTTATAGATTCTAATCACTCTTATCCCAAGATTATTAATGATTCTACACCGAGTTGATAGTAAATACTCCCTCTACCTCATATTACTTGTCTTGTTTCGCTTTTTGAGAGTCAGGTTGACTATTTTTCGAAGTTAAATCTGATTAGACCAATTCAATATTTTAAAATTATAGTTTAAATATTTAAAAACTACATGAAAAATACTACAAGTTACAATCCTTCTCATATTAATATGGTGAAAAATATATCTCAAACTGTTAGTCAAAGATTATATAGTTGGACTTTTAAAAAGAAAAATGGACAAGTAACATGGGACGGAAAGAGTAATCATCTACATTGTAATATGAGGTCTTTCAATTGAATTAGCAGTAAAAGGATACTTGGCGAGTACAATTGTAGTCAATTGTACATAATCGATTAGGCAACTGCTGTAAAATTGTTGCACCGTAAATTTATAGAAATCAAATTCCAAGAAAACTAAAATTGCTCATTGAATTCATTGACATGGGATGAATTAAATCGTGTACATGTACACGATATGCCAAAATTAATTTTGCAAATCGTGTAGTGGTATACAATTTGCCTTTTATTTATTTTTTCTTTTTTTTTCGAAACTTCACGGACGGAAACACGGAAGCAATTAAAAAATGGGAAAATCGTGAAGGGCTACACGATAAACCCATTTTGATTTATTGTGTAGCCCACAACCCTTTTTGGAATTTTTGGTCCAAATTTGTGCCATTTAGGCTCCGGACTCCCTACAAATACGTGGGATACTTGGTCTACACAGAGTCTTGGTGACATTCACACTCGGTGAGGTCAGCAACTTTTCCCAAACTAAAAATCTAAACCTGTTAGCACTTGCAAGTGTGGGGTAGTGTTAGACCCCCAAGTTCGAACCTAGATGCATGCGGGCGAGGGCAATGTCAAGGGCTTGTACATTGCCCCTTGGTATTGGCCAATGTGGGTGTTGGAAGCAATGTGCGGGGTTGCATGCCGATGGCATGGTGTGCAGCTAAGTCATGGTGCTTGGGTGTTGGCAAAGCAGCTTGACGAATGTCAGTGGCACGGGCAGGCGCATGGCACCAGACGGGCATGCGCGCAGACAGTGGGTTGGCACCAGTAGACATGAGCATTGGCATGGGCTGGCTGGGGCCAAGGCAGACGGGCAAGGCAAAGGGTTGGCATGGTGTCGGCATGACATTGGCATGAAGATGGGCGAAATATATTCTAAGTGTTGGGCGAAGCTATGAGGCACATGAGCGAGGTAGATGCACGACACGTGAGCGAGGCATGCGCGCGGCACATGCAGAAGGGCCATGCGCGCGGCGCATGCGCGACAGCTGTGCACGACTTTTGACGCTAAGGCACGTGAGAGGAGGCACGCGCGCGGCACATGCAGAGGGGCCATGCGCGCGGCGCATGCGCGACAGTGCTGCACAGTGCTCGAGAGCTTTGCCCACATGGGGCGAAATACTAGGCCTAGATTCTGTAGGCCATTATCCCAATGTAACTGCTGGCACATGCCAGGCACGCCTGTCCCCTTGTAACCCTTGTAACTGCCCCTGACATGTGTGTATAAGTAGGGAGAATTTGGCTAAGGCAAGAATCAGTTTTGTAAGCCTCCAAATTCGTGAGTCCTTTTGTATATCTGCGAGATAATAAAAAGGTTGGGCGTTGCCCGTAAATTGTGTGTGTCCCCTTCATCGTGATTGACGTGAAATTAAATCTAAGTGTTAAAAAGTGAGCGTGTGTGCGAGGGCTGAAGTTGGCTGTGACGCTGACTGCCGGGCGGTGGTGACGCAGAAGAGAAAAAAAAATCACCCCCGTCACAACTGGTATCAGAGCGTGGCTACGTTCGTGGCACGATGGCTGGCGGAAGTAGCACGTACAATGAACTGAAGGACAGAGTGGCTGCCCTGGAGGCGCTGGTGGGGATGGCTGAAAACGCTAATGATGTGACGTCTATAATTAGTCGCATTCATGGCTTGATTACGGAACTTGCTCAATTTCGTGAGATGATGACAATAAGAACAACGGGATATGATGAATTCCGTGAAGAAGCCTTGGTTCAGATCGAAGATCTGAAGAAGGCAAACGAAATTCTAAACTTGGAAGTGGTAGTGCTGCGAAGGGCAATGGTTGCTGGTGCTAATGCAGGCCATGAAGCAGAGCGTTCCAAGGTGAAGATCCCTGAACCTAAAGCCTTTACTGGTTCAAGATCTGCAAAGGAATTGGAAAATTTTCTGTGGGACATGGAACAGTACTTCACAACTGCCCGCATTGCTAAAAATGACAAGTTAAGTATCACCACTATGTACTTGACTGGTGATGCGAAACTGTGGTGGAGGACCAGGGATGCGGACGATATGAGTGCTGGCAGGCCAAGGATCGATACTTGGGCCAAATTGAAGAAGGAAATGCGTGACCAGTTCCTTCCTAGCAATGCATCTTGGATTGCTAGGGATCGCTTGAAACGATTGAGGCAAACAGGTTCTGTTCGTGACTATATCAAGAAATTCACTTCTTTGATGTTAGACATCCAAAATATGTCGGATGAAGATAAATTGCACAACTTTATTTCTGGGATGCAAGCATGGGCCCAAAACGAAATTAGGAGACAGAACGTGAAAGATCTCCCAAGTGCAATTGCAGCGGCAGATTCGTTGGTGGATTTTCGCTCAACACGTGTTCCATCTGAAATTCCCACTTCTTCTAAGTCCAAGAAAAAGACTGAAAAGAAGGGGGAGTGGAGGAAGGAAGGGCGGAAAGAAGGTGCTGACAAAGGAAAGGCTGTTGCGGATGCTGGAAATTCAAAGAACAGGAAAAATTCAGCGGGTGACAAAGGTTGCTGGACTTGTGGAGGGGCTCATTTGGCCAAAAGCTGTCCAAATCGTGAAAGGGTGAATGCTATGCTTGCGGGGAATGCAAATGCGAATGGGGAAGGTGGTGTAGTTGCTGCTTTGGCAAACCCACTTGGTTTACTCTTGAACAATCATATTTCATTAGTGAACGCGGTGGGGGAGTCATCTACAAATCCTCATTCTTCGTTACTGCACATTGAGATGAAAGTTGATGATAAAGTGTTAGTGGCGATGGTGGATACTGGAGCTACTCACACTTTTATCGATGTCAAAGTTGCTGCCAAATTCGGATTTAGATTAACAAAGAGCGCGAATTATATGAAAACTGTGAACCAGGTGGCCCAACTGATTGAAGGTATGGCATATGACGTGAGGGTACTTGCTGGACTTTGGGCTGGAAAACACAGTTTGATGGTGATTCCGTTGGGAGATTTCGATATGATACTCGGAATCGATTTCTTGAGGAAGAACTGCTTTGTTCCAATTCCCCACTTGGACGGAGTCATGGTGATGCAGGAAAAGATGGCGGGATTCATAAAGGCTGTTCATCCATATGGCGAGGCAGAAAAATTAAGAAAGTACAAGAGCCCCATTATTTCTGCCATTTCTGTTGAGAAAGGCTTGAAGAAAGGTGAAGAAACTTTCCTTGCTGCTTTGGTTGAGATAAAACCTGATGTCAAGGTAGAGGTGCCTGATTGCGTGGCACACGTTCTGGGGGAATTTAAAGACGTTATGCCACCTGAACTCCCTAAAACGTTGCCACCAAAGAGGGATATTGATCACAGAATTGAGTTGCTGCCGGGTTCTGTTGCTCCTGCACAAGCTCCTTATCGTATGGCTCCTAAGGAGTTGGCTGAGTTGCGGAAACAATTGAATGAGTTGCTAGATGCGGGTCTAATTCAGCCCTCAAAGGCTCCCTATGGTGCACCTGTTTTATTCCAAAGGAAACAGGATGGGTCGATGAGAATGTGTGTGGACTATCGGGCGCTGAACAAGGTGACTGTGAAGAACAGGTATCCTGTTCCATTGGTGCAGGACCTCATTGACAGGTTGTGCAAAGCAAGCTTGTTCAGTAAGCTAGACCTCAGGTCTGGTTATTGGCAAGTAACAATAGCGGAGGGGGATGAGTCAAAAACAACGTGTGTAACTAGATATGGCTCATATGAATTTCTTGTAATGTCGTTTGGGCTGACCAACGCCCCGGCTACTTTCTGTAATTTGATGAACAATGTCTTATTTGAGTACCTAGATGATTTCGTTGTGGTGTACTTAGATGACATTGTGATCTATAGCTGCTCGTTGGAGGAACATGTAAGCCATTTGAAAATGGTACTGTCTCGGTTGCGGGAGTCCAAGCTTTATGTGAAGATGGAGAAATGCGAGTTTGCTCAACAAGAAATCAAGTTTCTTGGGCACTTGGTCAGTCAGAACCAAGTGAGGATAGACCCAGAGAAGGTGCAGGCTATTGTTGATTGGCAGGCGCCGCGGAGTGTGAAGGACTTGAGGTCATTCCTTGGGTTGGCAAACTATTATCGCAAATTCATTGCTGGGTATTCAAAGAAGGCTACTGCTTTGACTGATTTGCTGAAAAAGTATGTGGTGTGGGCGTGGACTGAAAAATGTGATGGTGCGTTCAACTTGCTGAAGGAGGCCATTGCTTCAGAACCCATACTACGGCTGCCTGATTTCGAATTACCCTTTGAGGTGCATACTGATGCCTCTGACAAGGCTGTGAGAGGCGTGTTGGTGCAAGAAGGTCACCCTGTGGCCTTTGAAAGCAAAAAGTTGAATGAAGCGGAGCAACGATACTCTACTCATGAGAAGGAAATGGTTGCTGTGGTGCATTGTTTGCAGACTTGGCGTGTATATCTGCTAGGGACAAAGTTTGTGGTGCGGACGGACAACGTTGCTAATACTTACTTTAAAACGCAACGCAAGTTGAGTCCCAAGCAGGCCCGTTGGCAAGAGTTCTTGGCTGAGTATGACTTCATGTGGGAGCATAAGCCAGGGAAGCACAACCAGGTTGCTGATGCTTTGAGTAGAAAAGAGGTATTTGTTGCGGTATATTCAATTTCTCGGTTGGAGTCTGATTTTATTGATAAAATTAGACTATGTGCTGCGAATGATTCATTATACACTAAATTAATGAGTCAAGTTAAAGAGGGGGACAGTGAGGAGGTATTGGATCGAGGACGATCTGCTCTATTTCAAAGGGGGGAGAATCGTGGTACCTCAAGGTGGTGGATTGCGTAAAGAACTATTGAAAGAGGCGCATGACACTACTTGGGCTGGACATCCGGGTGTTGAGCGGATGTTGGCATTGCTGTCTAGAGTGTATTACTGGCCAAAGATGGAAGATGATGTTGAAGCTTATGTGAAAACTTGTCTGGTTTGTCAACTAGATAAAACTGAGCGCAAGAAGGAAGCAGGTTTGTTGCAGCCTCTTCCCATTCCTGAAAGGCCTTGGATGTCTGTTTCGATGGACTTTATTGGTGGGTTTCCGAAGGTAAACGGTATGGCATCGGTTATGGTGGTGGTGGACAGGTTCTCAAAGTATGCTGTTTTTATTGTTGCCCCAGTTGTGTGTTCGTCGGATATTGCTGCAGATTTGTTTTACAAAAATATGGTTAAGTTCTTTGGTGTGCCAGCTGATATCATCAGTGATAGGGATACTCGGTTCACAGGTCGGTTTTGGACTGCTTTGTTCAATATGATGGGAACTGATTTGAAGTTTTCCACAGCGAACCATCCGCAAACTGATAGGCAAACTGAAAGAATTAATCACTTGTTAGAGGAATATCTGAGGCACTTTGTGATAGCAAGTCAGCGGAATTGGGTGGACTTATTGGACAATGCACAATTTTGCTATAATTTGCACAAGTCGTCGGCCACGGAGATGAGCCCGTTTGAGTTAGTCCTAGGCAGACAGCCTATGACTCCGCTTGATGTTGCTAAGCAAAAGACTGGAGCGAAATGCCCTGCTGCCTATCGTTATGTCAGGGACAAGCAGGAAGTTCTTGCAGAGGCGCAAGACAGCTTGCGCAAGGCCCAGAAACGGATGAAAAAATATGCCGACCAGCGTAGAAGAGCGTTGGAATTTAATGTTGGTGATCGGGTGTTGCTCAAGCTTACTCCCCAAATCTGGAAACAGATTACAAGTAAGTTTAGGCACCGCGGTTTGGTCCCAAAATATGATGGACCATTTGAAGTAGTTCAGAAAGTTGGTGAAGTTGCTTATAGGTTGAAACTGCCTGAAAGGTTGAAATTACACCCAACCTTCCATGTAAGTTTTCTGAAGCCTTATTATGAAGATGCTGATGATCCGGACAGGAACCAGTCAAAGAGAGCACCGGCTGTGGTGCGCACACAGTTTGATGCTGAGATTGAAAGGATACTGGATCACCGGGTACTTGGTGTCAAGAAGAATAGGCGGACAGAATTTCTGATTCAGTGGAAAGGCAAGCAAGAAGCTGATGCTACTTGGGAAAAGACTAAGTCACTTTGGCAGTTCGACCACCAATTGGAGGACTACTTGAAAACAGCCTCGACGAGGGCGTCGAGTTCAACTGGTGGGGGTGGTTTGTTAGACCCCCAAGTTCGAACCTAGATGCATGCGGGCGAGGGCAATGTCAAGGGCTTGTACATTGCCCCTTGGTATTGGCCTATGTGGGTGTTGGAAGCAATGTGCGGGGTTGCATGTCGATGGCATGGTGTGCAGCTAAGTCAAGGTGCTTGGGTGTTGGCAAAGCAGCTTGACGAATGTCAGTGGCACGGGCAGGCGCATGGCACCAGACGGGCATGCGCGCAGACAGTGGGTTGGCACCAGTAGACATGAGCATTGGCATGGGCTGGCTGGGGCCAAGGCAGACGGGCAAGGCAAAGGGTTGGCATGGTGTCGGCATGATATTGACATGAAGATGGGCGAAAAATATTCTAAGTGTTGGGCGAAGCTATGAGGCACATGAGCGAGGCAGGTGCACGGCACGTGAGCGAGGCATACGCGCGGCACATGCAGAAGGACCATGCGCGCGGCGCATGCGCGACAGTTGTGCACGACTTTTGACGCTAAGGCACGCGCGCGGCACATGCAGAGGGGCCATGCGCGCGGCGCATGCGCGACAGTGCTGCACAGTGCTCGAGAGCTTTGCTCACATGGGGCGAAATACTAGGCCTAGATTCTGCAGGCCATTATCCCAATGTAACTGCTGGCACATGCCAGGCACGCCTGTCCCCTTGTAACCCTTGTAACTGCCCCTGACATTTGTGTATACGCAGTTGCAGGGTAAGATCGATTTTACTGATTGAGAAGCATTTATTTCCGTTATTGAAACAGTAAAATAAAGAAGAAGGAATATATGATCAGACAATTTGGGGTCATACAAACATGTTTTATCCTTTACGAACAGTATCTTACTAGCAAGGGGAATAAAAGAATAGATTATGAATTGAACTTGAAAAGCACTGAACTTGAATAAATTTTCAAATTTCATAAGTTAACTTGATTCCAATTTTTTGAGTCTATGAAAATGTGGTGTCTTTTCAAAATGCTTTTTAGTGAGATATGTAGGAAAATATTATTTAATTCTGATCTTGTGAAAATGTTCTTCCATGAAAAGCTTTTAAGAGAATGAAGAAAAACGCTAAGCTCATATATATCCTCCAAATAGATGAACCAAAATGTAAATTTTATGAGAGCCAAGGTCCAAAGAGTTAAATTATTTGACGTTTTGTTCTACCTATTATGTGCATCCAAGTTCAGCTCAAATCTCAACTAATCTGCTTAGATAATTTAATTTAGTGAAATCAATAACAAAATATATACATTTGTAGCATTGTAAGAGGTGGGCAATTAAATATGTCTAAGCATTTAAATTTAGAAACACGTTTGTGACACTTCGAATAAAGTAACAATCCTAATGGAAGTATCAAACTTGAGAAGAATGAACGGTCTTGACTTATTAGTGAACGTCAACCTCTTGCTTACCGATAATATGAGAAATTAATATTATCTTCACTGAGCAATATCTTTGCTTGTACTTTTCTTTATTTTCAAGATTGGTTACGTCCTCGTTCAGTTTTATTACTACTGGGGAGAATACCAACTTCTTGGAGTACTCACATAAATTTTCTTTATCTTTTTTTATCTCTAATTGAAATTTTTATGACTTTGTGAACACTCACACATTTTGGTAAATTTTGAAAACTTAGAGAACTTTTTTATGCCACTAACAATGATGATATCAAGTAAAAGATTATAGTGGCCCCACAAAGCATACTCAACATATTTGAGTCTTTTATAAGGTAATATTATTAACTTGTTTTAAATTATATATTTCTATGATAATTCATTATAGACACATTCAAATTCTATCCTAATATAGGCTTAATTATTGAACTAAAATATTATTCTTATAGTACTATTTATTATTTGTTGATGTTGTTTATCAATTATTAAATATTTTTGACATTAATTGAATAACTGTAATATCTTTCGTTAAAAATAAGTTAGCCAATATATATGCTTTCAATTAAAAGAAACAAATGAGATTAATTTAACATATAGAAAGTTCAGTTTGGATCATCAGGGGCTTTAGTCACATAAATTTATGTAAATAGAAATTATTAGAAGAACTTTCAATTGTTTGATTTTTTTTTAAAGAAAATCTAATATGTAAACTAAGCAAAATGTTTTCCTTTAACTTTCAGATATATTTTTCTACTTTAATATTTTAGAAGTCTTTTGAAAGTGTCGAATTGATGTTACAAAACAAAGAAGCAAGAGCAATTTTTTTTTTTATAAATATCTACAAATTAAATTTTTAACATTGATTTGGGCCCGGACTTAGCACCGGCCAAATGACACTAGCCAGTGACATAATGCTCATGGGCAGTTTATCCTTGATTGAATTTCCTTTCCTGATCAGATTTTGTTTTAAAGATGCGATCGATAACAACATTTTTTTTAGAGAAAAAATATGTTTTAACCCCTGAACTTGGCACGAAAACTCGTTTTAGCAACTAAACTTAACTTCTATTTATTTACCCCCCTTAACAACTTACGTTTCAATTATTTTCCACCCTAAAAAAATTATACCACTCTCACAATGGGAGGTGTATTACACTCGCACCACGTCATTTCCACGTCAATGCCACATCATTGCCACGTCGCTGCCACATCATTGCCATGTCAAAATTATCAACACTTCATTTTTTTTGTTTTTCTTTTATTATTTTTTTTCTTTCTCTTTCTTCTTCTTTCTCCTCATCCTCACCCTACTTTTAACAATCACTACACCGCTGCTACCGCCACCGCCACCGCCACCGCCGCTGCCGCCGCAAAAAAAAATCATTATTATTATCAATCCAAAAAAAAATCACCACCACCATCATCTCCCCCAACAAATTTCATCCAACTCCTTCTCAAATTAGTCTCACTCACACTTCAATTCATCCAAATTGGTTGTTTTGGTTGTTATTGTTGGCCATTATTAGTATTATTATTAGCGAACTCATTTCTTCAATAACTTTATTTTTGAAAGAAAATAAAAATCAAAATCAAGAACCACCATCTTTAACCCACATCCACAACCACCACCATCATCCCCCCCAACAAATTTCATCCAACTCCTTCTCAAATTAGTCTCACTTACACTTAAATTCGTCCAAATTGGTTGTTTTGGTTGTTATTGTTGGCCATTTTTAGTATTATTATTAGCAAACCCATTTCTTCCATAACTTTATTTTTGAAAGAAAATAAAAATCAAAATCAAGAAACCAAAAAATGGTGAAAATGAAAAGAAAAGAATGATGAGAATATAGAGAGAAAAAGGGATTTGTGACGAAGAAGAAGAAGCAGCAGCTGGGGGGCTGTGGAGTGAAGAAGAAGAAGAAGAAGCAACTAGGGGGGGGGGGGCTGTGGCGGGGGGGGGGGTGGCGGGGCTGTGGAGTGGGAAGAAGATGGTGGGTGGGGTTGTGGAGTGGGAGAGGGATTGTGAAGAAAATGGTTTTTATTTTTATTTTATTTTTAATTGTATAATGTTTATTTTATTTTTTAATTGTATAACTTTTATTTTATTTTTTAATTTATAATAATATATATATATATATGAGTGGGTCCATTTTTTTTGTTTTTCACTCTCTTAATTATTATTTTTTTGCCACGTCAGCATTTGGGGTGGAAAATAATTGAAACGTAAGTCGTTAAGGGGGGTAAATAAATAGAAGTTAAGTTTAGTTGCTAAAGTGAGTTTTCGTGCCAAGTTCAGGGGTTAAAACATGTCTTTTCTATTTTTTTTAAGCTAAAGTGAAAAACTAACAAACAATCAAATATCTTGAATATATTAGCAATTAGACTTGGAACATATATTAATCAGTGGTAGTGATGCTATGCGGATTATGTTTGACGTATGAAATGTGAAAGTCTGTTTAGTTTATAGATTGAGAATGTGCTTACGATATGCTATTTATTTACATGGGTAGGATGATTACACCTTTGTACATACCATTCATCGCCCTATATATAGTCTTGTGTCACTGACAAATATCTTGAATTGATATGAAGGGAATTTGAGACATTATTGACTGCTCAATCTATAATTGCCAAGGTCATCAAGAGATTTTGTATATAAATTTTGCAAATGCATAATTTTTGTCAGTAATAAAAATCATGTCAAAATTTTATCACTTGCAAAGTTACCATACAGTATGTGCTAATTACAACCAAATATTAATTAAAAATATTATGCGTATATGTTTTCCTAAGTTAACTATTGCTTCTAAAAAGGTTACGACCTTTGAGGTTTTTTTTTTTAATTATTATTTTATACACTTTCTCTTATTTCGTTGATAAAAATACTGCTATATCCTAAAGATGTGACACAATTATGCCGAGACCTCAATCTAAGAATCTCACTTTGCATCCACAATTTTTTATAGCATACACTTTCTGTGTTTCAAATTGAGTGTTCACCTTTCAAATTCATTTTCAGTGTGTTGCTCCCAAACGCACATGGAAGTATACGCGGTAATATAAGTAATATAGGATTCAAAGTCTAGATAGCGTATCCACAGGGACTTATGATTAACTATTTACTAAATTAAACTAATGCTAATTATCTAAACAAGAAATAAAATACAAAGTTATACTTATAAACTAACTAAAAATAAAAAGAAACAAATAATGAACTTTAACCAAGAAAGAGCAGATTTTTGTCAGAGAAGAAATAGATCTAGGGTTATGACCACTAACAATCCAGTTGAGTCTTTAAACTGTTCTACCTATCAATTTTCTAAGTTACTAGTTGAAGGGTTAATTGTAACTTTATGATATTCTTTCGAACTACTCACAAGCCTGTAAATGTTACTATAACGCCTATATTTCTATGGTCGGCAGAGGTAATAAGACCGCATTTACTTCTATGTAACCAACTAAGTAGGGCTAAAGGGTATATTTCTATCCTCAGTAGCGAAATGAGTAAATCGAACAAATTCTATTTATTCTTATTACGTATGTGAATTCCCTCTTTCAAGTTCAACTCACGCACCACAGAGAATGCTTAACTATTTCGTCAAATAATTAAACAATTAAGATCAAGAATAAATAAGTAACTCAAAGATGGAAAATCAATAGATATAAAAGATAATCAAACATCAACTTTCATGTTTTGTGGCAAAATCTAAGAACTAAAGAGTTTAGCTCCATATAGACATGGAGGAAAAATAACAAATCATTCGAATAAAAGCTTAAAAATTAGTACTACAGAGAAGAGAAGGTAAAACCCTGTAACTACAGCCTCTACGGCAGCTTTAAGCTCTCTTTAGGTCCAAAATTATGTAAAAATCGTGTAGAATATATATTTATAAAGTACCAAAAGACTGTTAGGTTTTTGGGTTTTCCCTTCCTATGTGGAATTGGACTAATAAAACTCAATCCAATTAGGTTTTTGGGTTTTCCCTTCTTATGTGGAATTGGATTAATAAAACCCAATCCAATTTGGACCAGGCCAATTTTGCCCAAAATTTCCTCTATATATAGGATCAATTTAGGTCTTATTTTGAGAACACAAGAGTGAATTCATTGCAGCCATATAGAGAGAAAAACGTGAAAGAGAAAGCAAATTTTCATCCAGAAATTTTCTGCTACAACAGTTCGCTTTAATTTACGTTTCACGATTCGTTAACCGTTGGATCGTGCTGAAATTTGAACTGGGGGTTCTCAACATCTGGTTCTTCGATTCCAACGGTGGAGATCGGATTTTGTAGTCTATAGCTCCAGTTTTCGAGTACGAACAGTAGCTCATTTTTGGGGTGATTTCTCTCCTTTCTTCGCTAATTTTGGTGCTATGTTTTATGTATTGTTGCTCCGTGCTTGGCTTTGTTGTTGTAGCCATTTGGAGAATATTGTTGTAACTCTTGTTGTTTACAGTGGAGCTTTTGTGGGCCGGAGGTCCCGTGGATGTTTCCTCTTCACCTTGAAGGGGTTTTACCACGTAAATTTGGTGTCTCTTACAATTGATTTATTTTTATTTGCTTTGCTATTTTATTGTTGGTATAGCTGCTGCCTGGATTTCTATTTGTGCTAGTGTTTATTGTCTTCTCTTGGTTCAAATAGTGTGAGAAGTTTTGACTTGAGTATTTCTTCCGCTGTTATCTCGTCGTGCAATTTGGTTATTATTTGTTTTTTCCCAACAAAGACATGAATTTTTAAAAACTAAATTTAACTCGGACCGAAAAAAATAACGGGCTAGCGTCACACTCGGGTCGCGGGTGCAACACGGAAGACCAGAAAAAGATTTAGAGACCGTTCTGCATGCGTCAGAGGTGCGACATGCACTGATCGCTGGCTGCATTCGTTCACTGCCTGGTACTCCTCGTTTTTTTCTTTTGCTTGTCAATTGTTGTCTTCTCCTTATTTTGTGTACTTTAATTCCTCATTCAATATGCTCATCATTGCGTCTCCATGTTGTCTCCCCTCTTTCTCTTTTCTTTTTATTTTCATTTTTCATTTTTTCTTCCGTATTTTATTAAATTTTGAATCAACTCTCTTCAACTTTACACCTTTTTATATCTACATAATAGAAATATAATATTAAACACAAATTATTATAATTAATATTCAAAAGCAATTAAAAATATTAAAATGTGAGGCAATTAATTAATAAATATACGTATTTTAAGCCGACCATCAGTGTGTTATAAGAATTTGTTTTAAAAAAACGTTCGCTTTCTAAAAGGTAACCATCGAAACATACAATCCCACTAAAATTTACATGGGATCCAATTCTACTCTTTTTCTATAATTTCCTTTCTAACTTATTCTGAGGTAAGAATATTAAATAATTTACACGTGGTCTCACTTTTCCCATTATATATAAATAATTTATTATTTAAATTTCTAACTTTTTAGTTTGTGAGTTAATAATAGCAACTAGTTAAGGTCACAAATTAAATGTCACAACAATGACTTAGCCTATAACTTACAAGTTACAGCAGTGCTAAAAGGAAACTAAGATATTCTTCTTTAAGTCTTGTATACGCAGTAGCAATAATTTCTTAGTTACTCGATCATTTCAATTTCATTTTGTATCTTTTTCTTAACCCTTGGCACAGATGTCAACTTTAATCTGATTCGTGTTTAATTTAACATTGGTTAATGTAAAATTGTAGGTGTTACCATTTTTTTTTAATTGAAGATAGTATATCGTGTAGCCTTACTACCCTTTGAAGTAGAATATATATACTTCAAAACCTTTCTATCTTTTTCCTTTTTGGTTTGAGAAAACCTCTCTTAGAAACAAAAAGTTCACCGTTATCCTTTATTTGGAGTAATAGAAAACCAATATAAAATTACAAAAAGAAAAAGGAAGAAGAAGCAAATGTTGAGTGAACTTTGAATAGAGTGCCTTTGGTGTGGTGACAATTGACAAGTGCTACAATCAAATCACGGGAACCTTACGTGGAACTGCTAGTGCGTCCAATATAATGTTGCACTTTGCCAATTGGCCATATGATGAAGCAGTAAAGAGACAAGGCAACGTACACTTTGAGCCATCTGGCCAGCTACGGTTGCAACAATCATTTCATTGCTATTAGGGATGCAGGGGCGGACCTATGTAGAATATTTGGGTGCTCCGGCACCCATTAAATTCAGTTACGGAGTGTATAATTGTATAGAAAATATAAAGAAAACAGATATAAATAGTTAATAGAGCACCCCCGAACTCAAAATTTCTGAATCCAGCGCCCCCGAACTCAAAATCCTGGATCCGCCTCTGTAGGGATGTCAAATGAGCGGGGCATGCTCAACGGGATAAAATGAGTTAAGTTAATACAAAGCCAATTATTGACTCGCTCAAAAATTTTCTGAGTTGAAATGGGCTGAAAAGCGGGTCATAACCCGACTCCCCAAATTCTTGCTAAGTTTAATTTCTTTATTTGCTCTTTTATAACTTTTAATTCTTAATAAAGCTATTTTATTTTCTTATTATCGCTATAAATAACATATTAAATAAGAAATATGTGTCTTGAAACAATATGTTTCTCATGGGTATTTGGGCCGGCTGAAATGGATTGGATTAAAATAGGATGAGCTAATAAATTGGCGGACTAATGATTAGCCCAAACTTGAAGAGTTGGGTGGACCATGCTTTTATGAGCTAAATTTTCGTGGATCATGCTTTTATGAGCTAAATTTTCCACCCCTAATTAGTATGTAACATCGAAGCTATGGTGGGACGATTAGAATTTGTTCACTCTTCATGAGAGGTTTCAAATTCGACACTTAATATAAAATCTTTTGGCAAAAAGAATGTTTATCTGGTTAGTAGGTCTACTGTACAGGAATCTAAATTAATGCAAGAAAGCCTCGAATGCCACAGTTAAACCGGAGAAAGATCGTCGAATACATCGTTCATTATGCTGTGAGCATCAAATACATGCATTCTTCTCCTTCAATACATGAATTAATAATAACCTTGGTTGAACTTTCTAAGATGATACTTGAAGCAAGAATAATGGATTATAAAAAATTATATTGAAGTATGTATACACGAGTTGTCTGTGAAGCTATACTTAGAATTTTAGCTTCTTTTATGTTCCTAAGTTGAATTATAAATATGATATCATATCCCATATTGAGTATTCTAGCCACTGTTAAATGATTAATAATTTCGATCTGCTTAGCACTAGAAGTCATTTAAGGCGGCGTGATTAAATAACTCCAATTAGACATCCAATACCAATTTCGCATCGATTTCATGCATCTTTGTTCACATAAAAGGTTGACGTAGGTATTTTGTATTAAAATTACTATAGCTTTCAGTGTTTCAATCATACCATTTTTGGGTACAAGAGTCAAAGTGGAACTCAAACATGATTCTAACACCACCGGGGCCTTCAGTAAAACATGTGAGCAGGGGCGGATCTACAGTAGCGGGCGTTGGTTCTCGGGAACCCACATCCGCTAACGTAGGTCCTATTATTATATTGAAAATTATAGTCAAGTCTAATTATTTTCAGTTTGGAACCCACAACTAAATGGCTGATGGTTCAATGGCAAAGAAGGGGACACTTGAAGGGGATTTTGTCCAGATGCGCGCGGGATCGATTTCTGTCGGACTCATTTTTTTAATTAAAATTTGCTTCTTCTTTTTTTCCAGCAAAAGAGTAACCACGGTTTTTCTTTTTCAAAATGCTGTGATTTACTTGTGGGAGGTATGTTGTTGTTGTATTTTTTTTTTTTTTTTAGGAACACACAACCTTACAATCCCGAATCCGCCTTTATATGTGAGTCACTTTTGGTGCTTTATTATTTAATAACATTCAAGTAGGGACTGTAGTTATTTATCCTTCCTCTTTTCCAAAACCCCAGGTTTAGTTTAGTTGGTACAGCCTAAAAGAAATTAGGTTCATAGAACTTGGTATGACTTGCTTTGCTCATCTACTATCAAGTCAAGCAGCCTTCATAAAGGAGTTTTTCATGTTAAAGCAATTTCCAATAATACTATTCTCACTATTACAAATGAACGGGATGAGTCAGTATTTTTTTTGTCTTTCTATCCGCTGGTACTTCTGGATTCAAAGGTACGATAGGAGGAATACTATTTGTTGCTCAAACTGTAACAACTAATGTTATCCGTACAATAATGGATCAAGGTATGAGACGAAGAAATGCAACATTGCGAATTGTCAATTAATCATCTATCATTTCTACTTCAAGTTCTACTTATTAATTAATCATGCATACGATCAATGTAGTCCCACAAACAAAAAAGGGGAAAATAGGCAAATCGAATCCTCTTTTTTCCTAATTTTGCACATTCTTCCACATGCCGATGCTTAACAAAACAGTTAATTGGCTTCTCATGTCGATTAACAGAATAACATCATCATTATTAAGTACATTATTTAATATTCCCCTGTGATGTGATTAAAAGAAAACTGATCTAATTTTAGTTCATCAAGATTATCTTAATTAACCAATTAGTCTTGTGATCAATGGGAGTAGGCAATAAGGTGGAAAAAAGACAAGATGGGACACTCCTATGTTGGAGAGCACTTTGAGGAAACAGGGGAGTTGCATCAAAAAAAGCAAAGGGGACATCTTCAACTTTTTTTAGGAGCCCGGAATTTTTTTAACCTCAAAAATAATTTTTGGAACCAAACTAACCCTTTAAAAAAAAAAAATTAAACCAGGCTTCACACACAAAATCTGGCGTGAAAGTACCAAACTATAACTTTTTGAGTTTGGTCCTTTCACGCTCTGTGCATGAAAGGGGGTACTTTTTTGTTTTTCCTTTTTTTAAGCTATCAAAATCACATTTTTTTCATACTTTGGACAAAAATTAGTCATGTTTCAAAACCCCAAAATATCAATATTTTATATAGAACTTAATATATTTTTTTGCGTACAATAACATCGGCTCATTACATCAAGTATACCTAAACGTTTAGATCATCTTTTTTGGGGGTTGTAGAGTGCCTCGAAGTAAATTTTGTTTGCTTGGAAACTTGTCATCTTAATTCTTTGGAAATCAAACTCAAAATTAAGCTTTTTTCCGTACTTTGACAGAAGATTAGTCACGTTTCAAAACTCTGGAATATAAATATTTTATATAGAATTTCATATTTTTTTTAGCGTAAAATAATGTCGGCTCATTACATTAAATATACATATATGTTTGGATCGTCGTTTTAGGGGTTGTAAAGTGCCTCGAAGTAAGTTTGGAAACTTGTTATCTTTAAGTTTTTTTTTTCGTACTTTGACCGAAGATTAGTCACGTTTCAAAACGTCGGAATATAAATATTTTATATGGAACTTAATATTTTTTTTAGCGTACAATAATATCGGTTCATTACATCAAATATACATATGCCTCTTCACTCACGTAAATAAAAAATAAGGACAGGAGCTTAGGTAGAAAATTAGTTGTAAATTGTTGAAACTTTAAATGGTCATAACTTTGCGCTCGGATGTCCGATTTACGCGATTTTATTTTTTTGACCTAGGGTATTTTTTTCGAGATCTTCGCTGCCGCAAGGCGGTTTGGCTAAGCCGATTTTCCAAAAAATGCCCGTTATCCCATTCAATTTGAATTTTGCCCCAAATTTGTGCAAAAATTTCATTCTTCTTTAGTAAAAATCTAATGATAAAAAATCTATTTCGAGATGCTAATCCCGTGGTAATGATGTTTTGAATGTCAATTCCGAGGTTCGAAATTCAATTTATGAAAACGGGTTAGATAGCATTAGTGAACATTATAAAAAATAAAAAGTGTCTATTTTGTTGCTTTCACCAATTTGGCTTGGTGGTTTAGCCTCTCTTTTTTACTTACTTTTTTTTTTTATGCCAACAACATGGGATCAGACCTTGGTGGGAGCATTGAATGAGATATAGTATACCTTGATTGAACCTCTCGTATTGGATGAATTATTTTTAATATAATATTTTTATTTCAAAACACTTAAATCAAAACCCTATAAAATATGACACTTAGATCTAAAGATGACAAGTTTCCAAGCAAACAAAACTTACTTCGGGGCACTTTACAACCCCTAAAACGACGACCCAAATGTTTAGGTATACTTGATGTAATGAGCCGACGTTATTGTACGCAAAAAAATATATTAAGTTCTATATAGAATATTGATATTTCGGGGTTTTGAAACATGACTAATCTTTGCCAAAGTATGAAAAAAACGTGATTTTGATAGATTAAAAAAAGAAAAAGAAAAGTACCCCTCTTTCACGCACAGAATCTGTGCGTGAAGCCTAATTTGATTTTTTTTTTTAAAGGGTTAGTTTGGTTCCAAAAATTATTTTTTGGGTTAAAAAAGTTCGGGACCCCTTTTTTAGATGAAGAAGACAAGTGGTCCCTTTATTCACTTTAATCTGACATTGTTAGGCATATGAAGGAGATCAAATAAAATGTATACACTCATATACATGATAAAAAGACAGTACTTTAAATCGATATCACACGTTTTTGATTTGTAACACTAAATATCCAATTGAAAAATGAAATTGAGTATCCTTAGAAGAAATTTCTTTTTTCTTCTTTTGCTTTTTAAGCGATAGTGAGATTTGAACAAAGGACCTATTGCCGATATATCACCTTATTTGATAAACTAATTTAAAAAGTACACTTTTAAATATTTAATTAATTATGTCTCAACGGTACACAGTTCTTTCTAGAAATATTTTGCATTTTCATATAGGAGCAAGTAAAATCATTGGAAGATATTTTTAGAGTAACATTATTGTCAATAAATCTACAATTATTGGTTGTGGCCCTCTTTTTTTATTTTACCATAGTCATAATCTGGTTCCTTAATATCCATGAATGATTAGTAATTCAGTGCCCCTCGTTGTTCACTAAACATTCTCTGGTTCCTTAGTAGTTACTAATCCTACTAATTTAAGAGCCTTCAAAGGCAAATATCCAAAGATTATCGCTGCTAGTGTGACCCCTTAATCCATAGCTTCGGTTAACAATGCTCGCAAGAAGCAAAATAAGGTCATTTCAATGTTTTGTTGTTTGGCAATAATGGGCACCAAAAATTTTGAACAGAAGGCCAATATTGTTAATAAAAAAAAAAAAAAAAGTCAAGACAATGTACATTCGTCTGGACTATATTTGAAAGATATTATTTTTATAGATAAATGTTCATGTAAGTCGAATAAAGGTAGGGAAATAAGGATCATATGAATCCCTCCGACAAAAACTATGGAATTTTTTTTATTTTTTTTTAGCGGAACTCACATTTTGAAAGTTTTTGTAGTTTCTATTATTTTTTATGTATTTTCTAGAGTTTGGTGCAGCTTTTTATAAGTAACAATTTGTATCTGGACTATATTGAGTGTTTTTTCTATTAATATGTGCTAAACTGTATCAATTTGTATCATTAGTCAATACCGTGTAAATATTGTAAATATCTTTCTACTATTTGACTAAAAAAAAAGTATATCTCTTGATTTTGTCACTTGATACACGTTGTTAATACTACCCGTAAGATGAGTGGAAGCTCAAGCAGCCAACAATAAGTGCATCATTTGTACTTGTAAGTTGAGTAAAGTGTAGGCAGGATAACAAAAGATATGGAGACAAAATAATTAGAAAAGATAATACCTTGTGAAGGTGGCTATTGTTTTTTATTGGTGCTTTAATTGGTGCAAAAAAGGCAGCTATTATTAAGGGATGAGAGAACGCGTGATGCGGAAACAGATAAATAAACAAAATTGCAAATGAAAAAACATATACCCCAGATTTCAAAAATTGTAAAAATGATGTCTAATAAATCTTATAGTAAATTTTAATTTAATCCAACGTGGAAATTGCCAGGCATCTCCTTTGCCACATTGCCGTATTTGATATTTTATTTTACTAGGAAAGTGATATAATTCAAACGACTAGCACGCTGAGATATGCTGAACTTACCTATCATAGCTCTAGCCAAAGAGAAAGGTTAATTTCATGAATGGTCATGACCAAGTTTTATTAAAGTCACATAATTATGGATTTTAACAGAAAAAACACAAATTTTTCACCTTACTAATACCAAAGTTACGATTGCTGGAAAATTCAACCTTCTGATGAGTGTGATAAACTTTAACTTTACATTTTAACCCCTTTTGTATATTTAATCTATTAAATATAAATCCTATTAAAAGAGAACCAACTCGACCCAATTTTAACCTTTGGATGAGTGATAATCCACCAAATTTGTATCACTTTCAAATGTATCCAAATGGTGTATTCTACACATTCTTTGAAAATTACTGTCCAAATTCTTCCCCAATTTGTATCCTATATTCAAAAATTTCATCCAAATTAATAGTAATTATCATCTTCAGAGTTCTCTAAGTATCTATCTCCTTCTCCATAGTTTTTTTTTCTTTTGTATCTCAGAATCTCATGCAAAATACTTCAAAAAGAATTAAACAATTCTAATCGATCAAAAACCAAAAAAGGTCAATCACACTACTAAAAGAATAGGAATTAGCAACAGACAGATTTCATTGCTAAACAACAAAATTAGAGACAAATAATCATAAAAAAAAATTAGTTAAGATCAATTTTGATTTTACGATAAAGTTCATAGCTAATTCAAACTTTTTTAAAGTGTGAATTAGAAAGAATTTGTCACAAGAATATTACTTTCGATACACTGATAATCTTCTAATGCACTGATAACTGGTAGTAGTAACTATAACTCCATAAAATTCATCATTTTTTTACCATAATTAAAATACAACATTTTCCAATATATATTAATTGCACTTTTCAAAAACCGGTTCGGATCAGGCCAGTCATCTACTTGTTCGGTTTGTATTTATAAAATAAAAAAGTAAAAAATTAAGGTTCTTAATTTGTATGGCACTCTAAACTCTCTTTCTTACGCAAGATGGAAAGTGTAACTACCAAAGCTCTTTCAACTTGTCCAAGAGTTAAAATATAGAGTAAGAAATTATCATTCATCGCATTGTTGAGTTTTCAGGCAATTGTGACTTTTGTGTTAGAAGGGTGAAAGTTTTGTGATTTTTCTATTAGAAAACAAAGTTATGTGACTTTAATTTGATGAAAAAGAATCATAGCTATATGACTATTTATGAAACTTACCCAAAGATAAGTGTCCCATTTGATACCTACAAAAGAAAATTAAGTATATAAAAGAAGTTGCAACTGACCATGTCGTAAAACATTGTCATCAAAGCTTTTCGAGCAACTATGAGTATTACATATGACAGGTTTTGAACCTAATCAAGAAAGTTTCTTCCCCTATAGACCTATACTAAGTAAATTAAAGGAAGTTGATTTTGAAGAGACATTTTGGGGTCACATGAACTGATAGTTTAATTCGGTATGACAGAATAAAAGCATGAAAATTGAACTTGAAAGCATAACTTATCAGATAGAAACTAAGAGAACCTCAATAATGTAAATGAGTATAGCTGTTGAATAAATGGTTGGTGTATAGTAGTTTTGTCTGAATTTGATTCTTCATGTATAAAAGAAATTCTGTTGAGTTAACTATACAATTCGCAAGTAATATATGGTGCATTGATTTGATCAAAGAATAAAATTTGAAGCCAGTGAACATGAACCAAAGAAATGTCTCATCATAAAAATATATGAGTCAACAAGCCTTTCTGATTAATTCTTAGACCATGAAAAGCTATATGAGAAGAAAACTTTCTCTCATCCTCTCAAGTAGGGCTGGGCATAAATACCGAAAATCGAAAAACCGAACCGAATCGAAACTTCAACAAACCGAACCGAACCGAACTAGTTTGGTTCGGTGTTTGGTGTCCGTCAAAAAACCGAAACCGAAATAGCCGAACCGAAATTTGATAAAACCGAACCGAAAAACCGAATGCGCACCGAAATTTAATACATTACCCAAAAAAAAAAAAATAGTCCAGGCTCATTAAGTTTAAAGCCAGAAAAAACCCAATTGTAACAAGTCTTCTTTACCATTTGTATCCCTAATTTTCCACTTCAGTTAAGAAAATCAAATATCCTTAACAAAGGAAGGTAACTAGGATGTGTCTTTAGGATTAATGTATGTCCTTTATGTGTTTTCTTAATTATTCTTACGGTATGTATATAACACCTAGTAATCCTATATCATCATTATAGTTTTCTGTTCTTGTGTATCCTGTTTGTTTGATTTTGATTTCAATTTATCAGTTTTATGTTTTATTGCTTTTAAGAATATGAATTAGTGTTAATGGAATCGCTTCTAATATCATATCAAAAAAATCGAATTGAAAAAACCGAAACTGAACCGAACCGAACGTTAAAAAATCGAAACTGAAAGAACCGAACCGAACTAGTTTGGTTCGGTATTCGGTGTCCACCTTCAAAAAACCGAACCCGAAATAGCCAAACCGAAGTTTGATAAAACCGAACTGAAAAACCGAACGCCCACCCCTACTCTCAAGTGGATCTAGGTAGGGGTGTACATGTACCGGGTTGATTCAGATTTTTCAAATACCCAATAAAACCAAATGCGTCAAGTTTTTATAAATCAAACAAAACTAATAAAATTCGGGTTTTTCAACTTCAGGTTTTCTCAGGTTATTCGGTTTTTTCCCTAAAAAATCTTCATACAAAACATATGACTTTTATTTCAAATATTTCTTTAGTCCTAGTAAGATACAACTATATAACTAAGGTATTTCTTAAGAAAATAACACAAAATGTGAGATGGGTGATGACATCGTATTAAAATATTCAACAAAAAAGATAATAAAATCGGTTAAAATAAGTATTGCTAATTAATAAGCCATAAAGAAAATGACTTTAATCTAAATACTAAGTTATGCTAAAAACAGTACGGCTAATCAGTATTAATTACATGATAGAGAAAAAAAATTAAGCTATGTATTTTTACTCTCTAAACCAATTATGCAAAACTAAGAAATAGATATCCAACATTACTGTCATTCCTAGTGTTAGAATTGAATTTCTTTTGTTAGCATTAGTGTTGAGTTGGTTTTGATTTGGACTTTATTTGAGTTACTAACATCCATGGGATATAAAACTTATTGGCATTCAAAATTCTAAGTTCAAGCTTAAAATAATATGATAAAAGACAAAAAATTATGAAAAAATTTAGGAAATATTTAAAAATTACTCCCTCCGTTTCAATTTATGTGAACCCATTTGACTGGGCACGACATTTAAGAAAGAGTGAAAACTTTTGAAACTTGTGGTTCAAAATAAGTCTTGAATATTTGTGTGACTGTAAATCATTTCATAAAGTGAATTTATTTCCAAATTAGAAAAAAGGTCATTTATTTTGACACGGACTAAAAAGGAAATAGGTTCACATAAATTAAAACAGAGGGAGTACATTACAAATAAATATTTTTATGTATAAAATATCTTAAAAATCGAATACACGTAATGTCGAGTCGGTTTGGTTCGGTTTGACTTTTTTAGCTAAAACCAAATTAAATCAATTATGGTCGAATTTTTTTTTTTCAACACCAAACCAAGTCAAACCAAACCATTAGTCGGATTTTTTTCTCGACTTGACTCGATTTATAGATTTGATGCAGTTTGTCGGTTTGCTTTGTACACCCCTAGATCTAGGTTTATCTTCAATTATATGTTGATTGTATAAGAATATGATCTCTTTTAAAAAACTTTTGATCAGGGGCTAATATGGTCAGTCATGTCAATATCGATCCATAAGAAGTGACTGATGATATTTGGCAAGGTTATTTCCTATAAAGTACTGGACTTGTTAGATAAGGTACCAATATTAAATAAGGCAAAGAGTATTTGATGAAAAACTCATTTAAAATTATTTCTGAATTTTTGCAGTAGCATTCGTAGGCTTGTCGCTATAAACATCCAATTATTTAATTGGTTATTAACATCTGCAGATTCGATATAGTAAACGTCAAAGCTTCGTTAATGTGTTAAACTTCGAACAAAACTAAGAAAATGAATTAAATCTAGAATATGAAAATACGTAAATATTTCTAATAACTCTAATTTCAAAGGATTTTCATAAGATATGTATTACTATCCCAGGAAAAAAAAATTGATGCCTTAAACTTTAACTAATTAAGAAGAGTCATTACCTTGTAGAAAATTGATCCCCTCATACAATTATCAATATTTTTCCTAACTGCCGAGTTAATTACACAATGCAAGTAAGGAAAATATTTAATCAAACATATTATATATATATCACGATTAAGTGACAAAATAAAATATGAATATGTAGTAATCGACCATAGTTAAGTGATAACTTTTATGTCCAAATACATTACGTGCATTTAAATGAGTTTTCTCCATTAGGGTACGTAATATGGTGCATGGATCCTGCATTGATTTGTTCACCAAAAGGTTTATGACTTTGGTCCATCTGATAAAGAATAAAATTGAAGCCAACGAACATGAACCAAGAATGTTTGCTGATAAAAATAAAATGAGACGACAAGTCTTTCTGAATTTTTAGAGCTTGAAGCATAATTAGCGGAAAACCTTTTTCTCTCTCTTTGTGGGTATACATTCTTTTTCAAATTCCCTTAATTCATTTTCAGGGTGAATTTAGGTTTATGTTCAACGATTTTTGGGCGTATAAGAATGTGATCTCTTTTGGAATATGATTTTTGATAAGACTTAAAATATGATCTGTCTTGTCCTTATAATTTTATACATTGAAGTGAAATATTGAAGCGACTGCAAAAAATATGGCAAGATGATTTCCGTCAAAGTACTGGATTCGTTAGATAAGGTACCAATATTAGATGAACCAAAGAGTAATCAATTTGATGAAAGCTTAAGCAGTTTAAAGTTAACACCTACAGGTTCAATACTAAATGTCTAGCTTAGTTGAAGTGTTAATCAAACTTTAAGAAAATAAATAACACCTAGAATATGAAAATACCTAAAAAGAATTCCAATAATCATTAACAGGATTTTCTTACGATGTTATGTGTTAGTATATTTTTTTTTTTTTATGATTACATGGGGGGTAGGGGGAGGGGAAATAGGGAAGGAAATTACAATCTGGGGATTCGAACCCTCACCAACAAGGTGAAAGTTCAGGTAACTATCCAACTGAGTTAATTACTTGTGTTAGTATACGCCAAAAACACTTTCACCTAAAATACTTCGATTTGTAAAATTGTAAATAGTTAGAAGAGTCAGTAGCTTAATAGAATACTTAACCCCCTTAACGAATTATAAAAAAATTTCCTCAAAATTTTGATGTTTGAAACTTGAATTAATTGAAAAGATAAACAGTTTTTGTTTCTTAGTAGCAGATCTTTTTTTTATCCCTGCCACCTTTTCTGAGATTCCATAGTAAACTCAATACCAAATAGCATGACTTTTAATTACTTGGAAAGAAAAGAAATTTTATGATTTACCACATTAACTGCCTTATGTGATAATATTACTAACAAAAACATATTTAAAGTGATAATTACGAGTCAATTCCTCAAATGGTCATTAAACCGGTAGAAAAGTTCTATTAAAGTAACTTTTGAATTTTTTTGGACAATAAGGTCATCAAACTATGCCCATATTTCCAAAAAGGTAAAATATTCCATTTTTGGACATAAGACCCCTTGACTTATTTTTAAATTATATAACCCATTTGAATAGTTTTATTTTATTTTCAAAATGTGAAATATTAATTCAAACGATTTTTTTTAGAATATTGCAAAAATTGTGTCTAAAGTAGAAAATAAAAGGATATAGTTGAATGATAGTAGAATTAAGCACGACGCTTAATTATAGATTTTTTAACTGATTATAAATAATTTTTCCTGATATATAAAAATTTTTGATTATCAAAAAAAATATTTACTATTTTTATTTTCTTGGAGCTGAACTTGTAATATTTTGATTTTATTTAACTACTACAAATAAGTGGATTACAATTAATATAAATATTTTATATTTTTAGAAAGCATATATACAACTAATTGTAAAAGAGTTTTCATTTTTACGAAGTAGTTATCCAACACCATTTTTTCTTTGAGAAAATTTATCCAAATATTATACATGCATCATGCATCTATACAAAGTCTCATGTGTTTCAATTATGTCCAAACATTCCATTTTTGGACATAAGACCCCTTAACTTATTTTTAAATTATATAACCCATTTGAATAGTTTTATTTTATTTTCAAAATGTGAAATATTAATTCAAACAAATTTTTTAGAGTATTGCAAAAATTGTGCCTAAATTAGAAAATAAAAGGATATAGTTGAATGATAGTAGAATTAAGCACGACGCTTAATTATAAATTTTTTAACTGAGTATAAATAATTTTTCCTGATATATAAAATTTTTTATTATCAAAAAAAAATATTTACTAATTTTATTTTCTTGGAGCTGAACTTGTAATATTTTGATTTTATTTAACTACTACAAATAAGTGGATTACAATTAATATAAATATTTTATATTTTTAGAAAGCATATATACAACTAATTCTAAAAATGTTTTCATTTTTACGAAGTAGTTATCCAACACGATTTTTTCTTTGAGAAAATTTATCCAAATATTATACATGCATCATTCATTTATATAACGTCTCATGTGTTTCAATTATGTCCACGCACTTTCATTTAGTAAAATATTTAACTTCCCGCTTTGAGCAATAGAAAAAAATTAAAATAGTTCAAAAGAAGTTGATATAACAAAGAAAATCTTATAGCACACTTAAAGTTTGAATTGTGATATTTTTTTTATTCTTATAACTTGAAATAATACTTTAATTTTTTATTATTAAAACATGAAAATACTATTTGAACAAGAATTTCGGAGTACCAAAATATTATGCCTAGATAATGAATTTTTGTAATTTGGAAATGGGTTAAGGGGATTATGTCCAAAAAATGGATTGTTTTACTCTATTGGAAACAAGAGCATAGTTTGATGACTTTGTTGTCCAAAAAATATCAAAAGTTACTTTAGTAGGACTTTTTTACAAGTTCAATTTGAGGCATTGACTCTGATAATTACCTCTACAATAGTCAATCCAAGATCCGGTGTATATTATTCTTATATTCAACATTGACTTTGAAACAGTGTTATATTCTGAAGATATGACAAATGATATATGACAATGTTCTAAAAACCCAGTCTCCACTTTAAAATATTATTCTGCGGCCATATTGTTTCTAAGTGAATTAAAGCGGAAAAGATATTGTGATTAGACTCTTTTAGGTAACTTGACCAGGATCTCACGATCTTATGATTCCTCTGTTTTTTTTTTTTTTTTCCTTTCTAAAACATAAATAAGTTTGAAAAAAGTTGTGTGCCAAAAGCATGTGAAAATGATCTATGCAAGCATAGCTTCTTGGGGGAGAAATTTATGTGTAGAATTGTAGTCAAATGTCGAATCTCTGGCTGATGTAATTAGTTTTTGTTCTTGTAATTCTGCGGAACATGATTCTTCAATACTGGTTACATAATGTTTTTTTTTTTTTTAAAAAAAAAAAAAAAGCCAAAGGTACATCAACATGTTGAAAAACTATATGTATAAAATTATTTCCGAGATACTCGAATAATATGAAATGGTTTCTTGAGGCATCTTCACTCTTTGAACCCGATTGATATCCAGGTTCGAAAGAAAGCAAGCCTTCAAAGAATTTGAGAACCAAAAGAAAAGACTCTTAACGACTACGCCAACACCATTTCTAGATCCGAAAATGGCTATCAGGGACTACTCCTATATGATTTTGCTCGATAGAATAATTTATACTAGTAACTTTCTCAATTATTTTCTATATTACAGGAATCTACCATCTATGTAAATTCTTGCTGCTATATGCATAAACTTATCTTCTATTTGTCTTCATGTAATAAAAAAATATCATGTATCGGCCACCAGTGAAATTTTTAATTTAAAGATTGGAACTGAGTCTTGCAACAATTTTATAGACATCCCAAGATAAGAAGAGTAACAAAACTTTTAAGCCGAAGAGTATTTTTCTAACGTGGTTTATAGTGATGTGCATATCAATCGAAGCATTACTTGTACCTTTACACTAGCAAAAGATTAAGTTATAACAAGGTATAGAGTAATTATTCGGAAGACAACAGAGACATATAAGCCGAGTACAAATACTTTGCAAACTAAAAAGTTTTATATATGACTGGTTGGTCGTAGGATTAGGTTACAACTATAACCAAGACATGAGTTTATGAAATCAACTTAACCAATATGACATGATATTTCGGGTCCAGATGTCTGTGACTTCAGCCTATTGGCGCTGGTGTGACAAAAAGTGTTTTAACTCACAAATTTGCAAATATTTAAAAAGTATACTCCCTTAATTATTCAGCTTTTGCCCTCTAATTATGTCCATTAGATTGTCAACGAGCAAGGCAAGGAAATTAAAATGGCAGACACCTCAAACACATGAACAAATATCAACTTTCCAGCATCATCCTTCAGCTTTATCAGACAAGGCACTGGATTTTTCATGCAAAAATAATCAAAACCTGTGACCATTAGGTTGATAGATCGATGCTCTATCAACTGAGCTATACACCAAATTAAGATGTACTAGTCAATAATAGTTGGTACAGAAAAGAGGACGACTCCCCTTCTTCTCCTCATATGAAAGGAGTGTTGCTCTGTATGAGGCTCGTAAGCACTTCTTAATGGCTAAGCTCGCAAACATGAGCAGCTAAGTTCTGATCAGCTCATAACAAGCTGAATGAGCTCGTCCAAGCAAGAGCAGTCCATACACTGCTGTGAAAAAAAAGGTCATCCCCTCCAGGAATACGAACTCAGCATCCCAAACAGGGCTTATGCACAGCCCAAAATATCCATAACAAAAACCATCGATTGAATTCCAGAGCTATTGCATTATTCAATAGTTAAAAGTATCATACAGTCTCAAATTTAGCAAGTTTAATCAAAACATGATAGAGGACAGTTTTCTTAACCTATAACAGTTACCCCCTCATCAGATAAGGGGAAGAGAGTATTAGCCATATGGTTTGGGTTATCAAGCATATGGGCGAGAAAGATGATTATATCATGATTTAAGCAGCTGTTTGAGACTTTTCAGTTTCCTGCTGTTGTTTCCACTGCTCCGGAGTGACAGCTTTTGTAATAGAGAGAGCGTGGATTTCCTTCATCTCCTCGGCCAGTGCACCATTAACCATTCTGTGCCTCTCCAGCAATCTTTTGCCTTCAAATTGTTCTGACACGACGACAACCGAGAATTTCGCGCCACATCTAAAAACAAGAACAAGTCCAATGTAAGAAAAGCGATCCTGAAAGAATGGAACTTTAAAAGCACTTCCACAGTTCTGAATACACTCCTGCATCTGAACTTACCCCCCAGACATATCAATCACTTCCTGCAAATGAAAAACGGAAATCAAAAGAAATGCTTAGGGAATTTCACTAGGAAAACAGAATGGATAAATAAATAAATAAATAAATAAACTATGAAGGGTTTTCTGTGTTTGAAAGAAACAGTAGAACATGATATGTAATTTGAGATATCAGGAAACAATATTCTAAATTTCTTCATTCGAAGTGAATTCTTTTTTTTTTTTTTGAGAAGGTAACAGTATTCGAAGTGAATTCTTAGCCCATTACTGTATTCTTTCTAGATTCAAAGAGACTTTGTACTTTTGATTCTCAAATGATCACCTAGATGGTGCATGAAGTGATCAAAGAACAGAATTAATCAACACGTGCTTTTGATCTATGGAATTCTAAAAAGCTACCCCTTCTACATCCCACTCAGGACTCCAACTTAAAATAATTAAAAGGTTGTTTCTTGGTGAGTGGATTTCAGATACTTCTACTTTTTTAATAATTACTTTGTATTTATATATTCATTTATTTTTGCCAAGTGATTCTTTACGACAAAACTTTAAAATAAAGCACTAATGCTGGTGAACATTTTGTTCATGTGATGGCCTAGAAATGCATAAATTGGGTTAGAAGCATTTTTGCCTTCCAATGTGCATAATTTAAGCCCACCTTAGATGTGTGTTTTTATGAGTCCATGAACCTAGCCTTATCACCCCCCCCCCCCCCCCCCCCAAAAAAAAAAAAAAAAGGTATGTGCATACCCATTCAAACCCAGGATGTTCAGATTGGACAGCTCTTTTTTTTTTTTTTGGATAACATGGACAACTTTTAATAGTACATTAATCAACTGTATTTAATATGCATTCACTTCATTAGAAAATTTATTATTCCTGCTACTGGAGCAGAGGAAAGAAATGGAAAGAGATTAAGTTAAGCAGCAGATGTTGTAATCAGCTAATGGAAACGGAATAGAGAAGATTCACATCATGGCTGCTGAAGAATTTCTACAAAAAGGATTCACAAAAATAGGATCTTGACACGTGAAGAACGGATACAAAGAATTCGTATAGTGAACCCCAGCTAAATTGGTACTGAGGTGTAATTAATTGATTTAGTGTACCAGGAAAAAGGCATAGAACTCCACATATCTTAACTTTCAAGAATAGGAAGTACAAGCAAGAGCATCAATATTTGAGCACAAATGTGTAAATAAAATTATATAAGCAGATGATGAAAAGCAGTTGTGTTACTTAGAGAAGGATAATAGACAAATAATTATAGCATGCCCAAGAACTGCTGAGGTGACAAAACAAATTTGTGGTTTTTATATATATATATCTTTTTAATCAGTCTTTGTGGATTTTGTATATCAGAGCTTATAAATTATTTATTCCATGTGAAGATCCTGTGCTCCAATTTACAGATGATCAGCATCTGTTGGTCATGAGGGACAAGATATCATCATCAAAGATGCTTGCCTCATTAGCCTATATTCAGTGCTTATATATAATCATGTTCCCTGCACACTCATACAGTCAGTCTCTCTTAAAATGACATAAATATAAGTTATGTGCTTTCCTTCTCGTTATTCTTTTCCACTTAACAAAGTGTAGTTAAATGCTTCAAAATGAGTAACGCTTGAAGCTTTTAACATGTCGCACCTTTTATGTTTAGAGATTGGCATACATTTAATTAGATACGGGAAGAAGATTTACATCCTACATGACAGATGTCGCACTTATTGACACAAAATATTAGGTAGTTCACATAAGAATTCCAGGATAAGAAAAACTCTCTCAAGTCCCTCAATACTTTTAAGTTTCTAACACCTAGCAATTGATGTAGCAGAAATCTTAGTATGGTGTCTCTCTCTTTTTTTTGATGACATGGGAACCCGCAGCCGCTATCCTTCGGGTGCGCACAGGGTAAACCCAGCTCCTGTGCAATAGCTCGCAAACCACACAGGAGAGGTAACCTGCACTAGGCAAGCCCCGTGCGACGAGCTCGACCCAAAAGGCAAATCCCCTGTTGTCGTAGGCAGGGGGTTTCAAACCTGAGACCTCCATTATGAAAGCCCCATGCTCAACCAACTGAGCCACCCTTGCGGGTTAGTATGGTGTCTCTCTTATTGACGTAAATAATAGGTAGTTCATATATGTATTCCAGGAAAAGGGCAACCATCTCAGGTTCCTCAATGATTTAAAGGGGTCATTTGGTTTAGAAGCAAGTTATGCAGGGATAAGTAATGTATGACAGGCAATTTTGTAATGTAGGGCAAGGATTATAATACAAGGATTGTAGTGTAGGGATTATTTATTTATTGGATGTTTGATTTGCTATACTAAAAAAACTATTATTAAGTGCAAGTTTTAAAATATATTTTTTATTCTTGTGAGGTATGACAAAATAAATATTGGTTACTACACGAAGGGTTGTTTTTGTTATCTAATAATTATACTCTGTGCATTCCTAATCCCCGCGTTCTTATTCCACATTTTATCCGAGATAAAATAATACACAGATTCCCGCATGACTTATGAGCATATTAGTTAGGCGAGAAAAGTGGAACCAAACATTGTACTATAAAATATCCTAAGTTTTACGTGGAAAGGAAGAGTGAAATCAAACATTGTATCAACAACGTTAGTTTTATGTGGAGATTGTTTTCTCCACTAGTCGCAACCAAATATCACATAAGTTTCTTCCACCTAGCCCTTGAATTCAGTATGATGGCATATGCTCTTGCGATAAGGTCTTATTAAAGCACCTTTTAGTAAACACTCCAACAAGTTTAGCTCTTTTTTTAGAAAATCATTTCAATGTTAAATGTTCTAACCTTCCTCATCTCCAAGACTGGCAATTTGTGGCTAGTGATCTAAATCAGGAAAGCAAAAAGGTTCAAATTTACAATTGAAGTATTTGATTTGTCCTATATTTGCCCTCTATTTACTTTTCGGTCCATGAAACATCTGAACTGCTAATTTCGTTCCATATTTTCCCCTCCCTTTGATTATCTTATTTATCTGTAGTAGCAACTGCTCCTTTTTTTCAGACTGCTTTATCATGACTTTTTCGCTTTCGTTATTTTCATTTTCATACTGTTTTGAATTGCTTGTCCTTATTTGACCTTTTTTGTCATGCTTTCTCTTCAGCCGAGGGTCTTTCGGAAGCAGCCTCTCTACGTTCCAAGGTAGGGGTAAGGTCTGCGTACACTTTACCCTCCCCAGACCCCACATTGTCAGATTTCACTGGGTATGTTGTATTTTCCTCTCCCTCTAACGGTCGTCCTGCTTGGCTCTATGATTTTCCACAGAGGAGCCAAGGAGACAAACAAAAGATCCAAATTTACCCCTAACCTACCAAATTAGTTTATATTATTTTAACAGTGGTATCTGGCTAGCTTGCACGCACCTCAACTTTACCACCCAATACGTGCTACAAAGAAGCACCTCGACTGCCCAAATGGATGGTGGTATTCTAGTCATATCTGCTCCTGATGGACCCATGCCACAAACAAAGGAGTATATTCTGCTTGCACGCCAGGTAGGTGTACCATCACTTGTGTGCTTCCTAAACAAGTGTGATGCTGTTGATGATCCAGAACTCCTGGAACTTGTGGAGATGGAACTCCGAGAGCTGCTTAGTTTGTACAAATTTCCTGGGGATGACATCCCTATGAGCACATGTACTGGAACTCTGTCCACCAAGGCTTGGTCTATTAGGATTTGAAGCTGAAACCTCATGATTTTCCACCCACTTCATTGACCACTAGACCTACTCCTTGGGTGCTCGAATTGGTTTATATATACCCTTTGCAATAATTTAAAATATGCCCATGAACAATTGGAAAGGTCCAAATATACCCTGAACAATTAGAGAAATCAAAATATAGCCCTACATGGCCAGACCAATTGGAGTGCAAGTTCCGTAGCATAACGCATGAGGTTGACATGGAAGTGAGGCTTGGTACTTGGGCCATTCAAAAGAAAGGAAGTTTCAAGTATCTTGGGTCTATTATTCACGGAAATTGAGAGATTGACGATAATGTCACAAATAGTATTGGTGCAGGATGGATGAAATGGAGGCTCGCATCCGGAGTCTTGTGTGATAAGAAAGTGCCACCAAAACTTAAATGCAAGTTCTACAGAATGTTGGTTAGACCTACTCTGTTGTATGCGGGGAGTGTTGGTCAGTCAAGAACTCTCACGTTCAGAAGATGAAAGTTGCGGAGATGAGCATGCTGCGATGGATGTGTGGGCATATTAGGACAAGAAATGAAAATACTCGGGACAAGGTGGGAGTGGCCTTTGTGGAGGATAAGATGCGGGAAGCGAGATTGAGAAGGTTCGGGCATGTGCAGAGGAGATGCGCAGATGCCCCAGTACGAAGGTGTGAGAGGCTAGCTATGAACGGTTTTAGGAGAGGTAGAGGTAGGCTGAAGAAATATTGAGGTGAGGTGATTACATAGGACATGGTGCAGGTCCGACTTACCGAGGACATGACCATAAGAGGTTATGGAGGACACGACCTTAGGAGGTTATGGAGGACACGAATTAAGGTAGATGGTTAGTAGGTAGTTGAGCATTGTCATACTAGTAGTCGTAGTATTATTCTTGTAGTTTCTTGCCATTCGATTTTTGATACTTTTGTTGTTTCTTATACTGTGATTATTGTATTAATGTGTGGTAGTTACGACCCTTTTTTCCAGACATCTTTATCATGCTTTTATAGTATTTTGCCATGACTTTTTATGCTGCTTTGCTTGTTCTTGTCCCAAGGATCTACCGGAACGGCCTTTCTACGTCCCAAGGTAAGGGTAAGTCTGCGTACAACTCCCCAGACCCCACTTTGTGGGATTTCACTAGGTATATTGTTGTTGTTGTTGTTGTTGTATGGCTAGACCAATTTTTTCACGGTGGGAAACTGTTAATGAAGGGGAATATTTTCAGACGAAAGATAACGGTGGGGGCTCCTTTGAGCCAAAAGGTAAACGGAGGAAAGACTTAAGAGGAATCGTTAGCGTTAGGGTATATTTGGACCTTTTCCCATCAGTAAATGCTCTCCTAGACTCAGGGAACTTCACAGCACATGAACTATAGGCCTATAGCTCACTCGCCTTCCTCTAACTTCAAACAAATGTACCATGGTATCTACCAAATAATCAAGTACAGAGCATGTTAATTCATAGCTTTCTACCTTTCCAATGAACTTAGCAGCTGTCGAAATTCGCAAGATACCTGGTCGAAACCATAGTTAAACAAATTTGTGAAGCAATGAGTAGAGACTGAAACACATAAATTGTGTTGGACTAACGTTTATAGTCCAACTCAGCTGCAAAACCAGAAGTGTGAAAATTGCAACTCTTCCTTGGTGCCTCTCGACTTTTCAGTTTGGTAGGGTCTCCATGGGGTTGAGATGTGGAGAGTATGGAGTGAGGGGTCTTAAATGACACATGCATGCCCCCTCACTTTGTTAGGTGTGGAATTGGCCAAACAAGTCAATTCTTTTGTTCACATAGTCGTGATGTAAGCGCTTACCTCATGATAGTCGTGATGTAAGCGCTTACCTCATCATAGGAAATTCATTCCTATAAATAGGTAGCTTATGGTTCATTTGTAAACACACCAAATTGAAGAAGACAACACATCCCAAAGAGAGAGAAAAATCTAAGAGAAATACTCTTAGTGAAAGGCCTAAGTAAGAGAAGGTCTTTGAGAGAATTTTCTGTGGTAAAATTCTTGAGTGTAATTGGGATTGGGGTTGTGAGGTTGAGTGTTGTAAACACTTGTAATATTTCTTCTTTAATAAGATCTGCAGCAGCAACGTGGACGTAGCTCTCACATTGAGGGTGAACCACTATAAATCTGTGTGTGCTATTTATTCTTCGCTTACATCACGGCGTAAGTAGGTTCTGTCTAAGGAGGTTGGTATTTAAGTGGTCCAGCTGTGACCCTCCAATATTTCCTGGGAACCTGCTTACAAAGGTCGGATTTGGGATTCAAATCCTAACAACTGGTATCAGAGCAACAGGTTGTGTTGTGATTTAGAAACGATGGGAGGCGAAGATGGTACGACGCACGGCATCGGTAAATTCGATGGTACAGACTTTGCGTTCTGGAGATTGCAAATTGAAGATTATTTATATGGCAGAAAGCTTCATGAACCTCTGAGTCTGAAACCAGAGGAGATGAAGCAAGCAGATTGGAATCTCCTCGACAGACAAGTTCTGGGAGTCATTCGGCTGACGCTGTCAAAGAACGTTGCTCACAATGTGGCAAAGGAGAAGACCACTGCAGATATGATGAAGGTATTGTCTGACATGTATGAGAAACCTTCGGCAAATAATAAGGTATTTCTCATGAAGAAACTATTTCATCCAAAGATGATGGAAAATGCTCATGTTGCTGCACACATAAATGAATTCAATACCATTGTAAATCAATTGTCATCGGTAAAAATTGATTTCGATGATGAAGTACAAGCTCTAATTTTGTTGGCATCCCTACCAAATAGTTGGGAGCTAATGAGAGCAGCGGTTAGTAATTCTGTCGGCAGTGACAAACTAAAGTTCAACGATGTTAGGGATCGTATCCTTGCTGAGGAGGTGCGCAGGACAGATTCGGGAGAGGCATCGACGAGTTCTGCTTTTAATGTTGAAAACAGAAGCAGAAATTATGACAGAAACTACAACCGAAATAGGGGCAGATCGAAGTCAAGGAATGGCAGGGGTCAATCCAGACCAGGACGAACACATGAGTGTTGGAACTGTGGAAAACCAGGTCACTTCAAGAAGAACTGCAGGGCGCCAAAGAAGGAGGACAACAAGGGGGCTGGAATCAACGCTGCTACGGAAGACATTGGCGATGCGTTGTTGCTATCGGTTGACAGCCCGATAGACTCTTGGGTGCTTGACTCAGGAGCGTCCTTTCATACCACCCCACATCATGATATAATGACAAACTACGTGGCTGGGAATCTCGGCAAAGTTTATTTAGCCGATGGAGAGCCGCTAGACGTTGTTGGCACGGGAGACATTAATTTGAAGATGTCAAATGGATCCTCGTGGAAGATTACAAAAGTTAGACATGTTCCAAAGCTGATGCGAAACCTGATTTCAGTAGGTCAGCTTGATGATGAGGGATATGATCTCAACTTTGGTAATGGGTCTTGGAAGGTGGCGAAAGGTGCTATGGTAGTTGGCCGAGGAAAGAAGATTGACACTCTCTACATGACGGATAGCTGTCGTGATATTGTTGCTGTGGTTGACAACACAAAGAAGACAGATTTGTGGCATTGTCGTCTTGGGCATATCAGCCAGAAGGGGATGAAGCTGTTGGTGACAAATGGCTTAATTCCGGAGCTGAAGACGGTGAACCTTCATACGTGTGAGAGCTGCATTCTCGGAAAACAAAAGCGAGTAAGCTTCTCAAGTGCAGGCAGAGAGTTGAAGGTCGAAAAGCTGGAATTGGTGCACACAGACGTGTGGGGACCTACCACTGTACCCTCCCTTGGAGGATCACACTACTACGTGACCTTCATTGATGATTCAACCAGGAAGGTATGGGTTTATTTTATGAAAAATAAATCCGATGTGTTTAGTGTATTCAAAAGATGGAAAGCCATGGTCGAGAATGAAACAAACCTCAAGTTGAAGTGTTTGAGGTCCGACAACGGCGGAGAATACACTGATGGTGATTTCAAACGGTACTGTGCCGATAATGGGATCAAGATGATGAAGACTATTCCTGGAACGCCGCAACAGAATGGAGTAGCCGAAAGAATGAACCGAACGTTGAACGAGCGTGCTCGGAGTATGAGAATACACTCTGGACTGCCCAAGACATTCTGGGCAGATGCAGTCAATACCGCGGCCTTCTTAATTAACCGAGGACCGTCAGTTCCCTTGGATTTCAGAATTCCAGAAGAAGTCTGGAGTGGCAAGAAGGTAAATCTTTCATTTCTGAAAGTGTTCGGTTGCTTATCATATGTTCATAATGATGATACGGCTAGAAGCAAGCTTGATCCAAAATCAAAGAAGTGTTACATACACCGAGCTTGGGTACCGATTTTGGGATGAACAAAATCGGAAGATCATCCGAAGCAGGAATGTTGTCTTTAACGAAGAGGTACTGTACAAAGACAAGCTGCAAAAGAATTCAGAATGTCAGGACAAGGAATCGGAAATAGTCGATTTGAGGGACTTTCCGGCACCTGAGCCGCAGCCAGGTACAACCGAGGCAGAGGAACAAACAATCCGAGTAGGTGCTGATGAAAGTGCTGATTCTGAAACAAATGAACAGACGCCAATCACAGAGCTGCGTAGATCATCCAGGATCAGGAAGCCGCTTCACAGGTACTCTCCATCCCTCAACTACATTCTACTCACTGATAGAGGGGAGCCGGAATGTTATGAAGAAGCAATGCAAGTCGATGAATCGACTAAGTGGGAGCTGGCAATGAAGGATGAAATGGATTCACTATCGGCAAATCATACATGGGAATTATCCGAGTTGCCAAAGGATAAAAAGGCATTGCAAAACAAATGGGTTTATCGGATAAAGGAAGAACCCAATGGAAGCAAGCGTTATAAAGCAAGGCTGATTGCAAAGGGATTTCAACAGAAAGAAGGCATTGACTATACGGAGATCTTCTCTCCCGTAGTCAAGATGGTGACTATCAGAACTGTTCTTGGGCTGGTAGCAAAGGAAAATCTACATCTGCAACAGATGGACGTGAAAACTGCATTTCTTCACGGTGATCTAGACGAGGAAATCTACATGCGACAGCCGGAGGGATTCAAAATCAAAGGAAAGGAGAATCTGGTGTGCAAACTTCAAAAGAGTTTGTACGGACTAAAACAGGCTCCAAGACAGTGGTATTTAAAGTTTGACAGCTTTATGAAGAAAGCTGATTTTTCAAGGTGCGAGGCAGATCATTGCTGTTACTTCAAAAAATTTGAAGACTCGTACATGATACTGCTACTCTATGTCGACGACATGCTAATCGTAGGAGCAAACCTACAGGAGATTGATCGGTTGAAAAAAGGGTTATCGGAAGAGTTTGCAATGAAGGATTTGGGAGCTGCAAAGCAAATCCTTGGGATGAGAATCGACCGAAGCAAGGAGGGCATCAAACTCTCACAAGAAGAATATGTGAGGAAAGTTATCAAAAGGTTTAACATGCATGATGCCAAGCCAGTCAGCACTCCCTTGGCTGGACACTTTCGGTTGTCAAAGGATCAGTCGCCGACAACCGAGGATGAGAAGAAGCAGATGGACAAGATACCTTATGCATCTGCAATCGGTAGTCTTATGTATGCAATGATATGTACAAGGCCAGACATTGCACATGCAGTGGGAGTTGTCAGCCGATTTATGAGCAATCCGGGAAAGCAACACTGGGAGGCTGTGAAGTGGATATTCAGATATCTGAAAGGCAGCTCGAGTTCAGCTCTGTATTTCCGAAAATCAAAAACAGGATTGCAAGGGTATGTTGATGCTGACAACGGTGATGATATTGATAGCAGAAAGAGCACATCCGGGTATGTTTACACCTTCGGAGGTACTGCAATCTCTTGGGTTTCCAAGTTGCAAAAGATAGTAGCTCTCTCTAGTTGTGAGGCTGAGTACGTTGCTGTGACGGAGGCCACAAAGGAAATGATGTGGCTACAATCTTTTCTGCGGGAATTGGATCAGGACCACGAGGGAAGTGTGCTATATTGTGATAGCCAAAGCGCCATTCATTTGGCAAAGAACCCGGTTTACCATGCTCGAACGAAGCACATACAACTCCGGTACCATTTCATTAGATCAGCTTTGGAAGATGGAGCGCTAGTGCTTGAAAAGATCGCAGGGAGTCAGAATCCAGCAGACATGCTGACAAAGGCAGTGACGATAGACAAACTGAAGCTATGCTCAACTTCAGTTGGCCTGCACGAAGTATGAAAGTAGGAAAGAGCTGCTGCATCGATCAAAGTGTGAAGACAAATTAAAATTAGTCGTCAAGTGGGAGATTTGTTAGGTGTGGAATTGGCCAAACAAGTCAATTCTTTTGTTCACATAGTCGTGATGTAAGCGCTTACCTCATGATAGTCGTGATGTAAGCGCTTACCTCATCATAGGAAATTCATTCCTATAAATAGGTAGCTTATGGTTCATTTGTAAACACACCAAATTGAAGAAGACAACACATCCCAAAGAGAGAGAAAAATCTAAGAGAAATACTCTTAGTGAAAGGCCTAAGTAAGAGAAGGTCTTTGAGAGAATTTTCTGTGGTAAAATTCTTGAGTGTAATTGGGATTGGGGTTGTGAGGTTGAGTGTTGTAAACACTTGTAATATTTCTTCTTTAATAAGATCTGCAGCAGCAACGTGGACGTAGCTCTCACATTGAGGGTGAACCACTATAAATCTGTGTGTGCTATTTATTCTTCGCTTACATCACGGCGTAAGTAGGTTCTGTCTAAGGAGGTTGGTATTTAAGTGGTCCAGCTGTGACCCTCCAATATTTCCTGGGAACCTGCTTACAAAGGTCGGATTTGGGATTCAAATCCTAACACACTTCCCATAGTCATTCTCCATGGGTGGCTCTGTTCTTCGTACATACTACTTATCTAACCAAAAAACAGACTCAGCTAAACAACCTCGGAATTGTTTTACATAATTCTATATTTTGAAATCCAACTCCATGCCTAATACCTCACCTGACTTGTCATCTATGGTACTCTTATTTCCCAAGTTGACGAGCAATAGAACTCTTAAAATATTTGCACAATGCCAACTGATTGAAATTGGAACTTTTAAGACATAGCAGTGAAGAGTACTAATATACAAGTTTGATGGATTTTGAGCCTAAAACGTCTTAGTCTCAACCTTCCACCTCAAACATCAAGCCAAGATTCATCGGCTATCATCAATTTCTAGAGCTTGGCATTACAATAAGCGTAATCCTACAAAATTTGGATTGCAAAGTGCCAATTGGAACCTATATCAACTTCATAGTGCAAACCGCAGATTTAAAGATAGCCAGGGCACTGCTTGATGATCAAATCAAACAGAACCAAACAATCCGAGAAACGGTCATTCTGGAAACATTTGCTAACAAATAACCGGTCCAACATCAACAGCTAAATACAGATGACAAAAACTTAAATCAAAATTATTGTAGTAGTAGATGCTATAAATTAGAATCTAAAAGTTTTACCGTATTCTTGCATATTATACTTGAACATAACGCATCAAAATTCTGTATTTGGGCAGAATATTTATATCTTTATTTTCCTTTCACACGTAGTTCAAGTATCAGTCTAAAAATCAGTTAATAAGTTGAGTGGTAAATGCAAACAAGAAAACCCACAATTGCAATTCACTACAAACTCTAGAACCAAAGTGCCTCTTTAGTAGAGAATTCCAATTAAAGGAACACGCGCTTATAAAAGAATACATGAAGTTAAAAAGTAAAAAAAAAAAAAAAAGACACACAGAGAAAATAGATTTACCAGATGAGAAGGGTTCAACTTTGCAGTTAGTGAAGATTCAACTTGCTCCTTTGTCACCCCCATCAATATTATCTCTCTCTCTCTACACTTGCAATTTCCCTTCTTTGTGATTTTGTTTTACAGAGGGAACTAAGGTGAAATGACGAAAATAGTCTCTTATTTTCGTTAGTTTTTTTTGTTTTTTTTCCACCATTTTTGTTAGGTTTACAATAGGTCCTTAAATATACCACCCTCCGCTGTTTGGCTAAACTTCTACAATCAGCTTATTTTGAAAAAAAAATTAAAAATAGTTTATGTTTGGCCAATTCATTTAAAAAGCACTTTTGAACATTAATTAGTGGTTGGCCAGACTTTAAAAAGTGTTTCTAAGTGTATTTTCGCTTTTAAAAAAGTGTTTTTGAGCAGAAGCTATATTTTTTAGCTTCTGCTACTCCCAAGAAGCACTTATTTTCTCCGAAAAGCTTGGTCAAATATCTCACTTTTTTTTAATGAGCACTTTTGGGAAAAAATAAGTTTGGCCAATGACGTTATTAATTTGTTTGTCTTCATTACTATTTGGACAGTCAAAGGATATTTTTTTATCATAATTTTTGCAAATGCTTTCTAAATATTTTGAATTATTAACTATTAGTATAACTTATAGAACTTTTTATGTAATTTCTAAAGATTTAAATTTTATTTCAAAAAAATTAAGATTCTATGTCTGAATTTATACCGAATATTAGTTAATTTGCCCATCGCCGGATTATGCCAAAACCAATTGAAACGGATGAAGTATATTTTTAAGCAGTTTTAAGCCTTTAAAATTGTTACAAGTGAATTTTGTGTCTCCATAAAATTAACTAATTCATTTTTTTAAGACCCGTAAAAAACCTAACTAAAACACACACACGACAAAAAAAAAAAAAAAAGGTCAAATCTTAAAAATTGCGTCACCAAAACTAAAAATGAAAAAAAATGTGAGTTCATTACTTCTTCTTTTTTTCACAATTTTTGTTAAATCTAATAATTAAACTTTGTTATATTTGTTCTTTTGGCAAGTCATTATTTACTCTAAAAGATGCTATACTTTTGTTCTTTTGGCAAGTCATTATTGCTAGATCATGAATAATAGAGTTCTGACTTTTATATTGATTTTCTTACTATAATTTCTATTTTTTATGAAATTACACATTCAGCAAATCATAAATAGCATTATAAAAAGTCCATCCTTTAAAAAAATATTTAAAAAATAATAGTTAGAAGTTGTACTAGAAAATTATCTTTGATATACAAGGGGCAAGAGATGAGGAAATGAGATTTTTTGGCCTCGTATAATTTAAATAGAAAAAAATGACTTGTTCAAATCTCTTATATGTTTTTTTCAGATCTCTTATGTGTAAAAAAATATGAAGATTTCTTGTAAAAGGATCATAAAATTTAAAAAAAAAAAAAATTGTAAAGGGTCAAATAACTATTTCTCCCACGGGAGACTGGCAGGCCTGAAATGAATATGTTACAAACTCCATTCGTTTCTGTTAGAAGAGAAACTGATAATGCTGAATAAGAAACATAACCATTCCTTTTTCTATGTTAATCTTTTCTTTTAAGGAACACTGTTGCTAAGTATTGTTTTTCCTTTCCCTTTTTTTGGTTTGTTGCTAAAGAATTGAGAACCCAATTTTAGGGCCAGAAAATGTCCAATCGTCAAACTTCTGTCCACTGCCAATTAAATCCGCTTTACATTAGATTCTATATGGGTGGAAAAAAAAAAAGCAAGGAAGGAAAAACGCATATATTCCGATAAATCCAATTCGAATAAAATGAATCAATCATTCGCAATGAAAAAAAGAGAACAAAATAAGAATTAATGGAGAGTGGAAACAACAGTAAATAAAATCCTTTTTTTTCCCCTTCAAAGTACTCATTTCTTATCAAATTTAGTCTTAACACACGCTCACAGAGATCTTTTTTTTTTTTTTTTTAATTAAAGCAACTACATATTCCAGTGTTAAATGTTCTTTTCCAACCGTATAACAGAAACAGACAAACACATAGAATAATCTGATCCTGATGAGGAAAATAGCTACTTTAGATGAGTGACAATTTTGTTCCATATCTACCAGACTACAAACTAATTTTTCTCATCTGATGAAGAAAACAGCTAGTTTAGGTGAGTGATTGAGCCTAAATTGTGTTCCATATCTACAAGACTACAACTAATTTTTCTAATCTAATGCTGATGTAGCTTAATCAAGGGGATGTAGCTCAGAATTCAGATATACAGCAATCGAACTGATAAAATTATAACCAAGAAAATTTGAAGGGCTGGTAGTGGACTGTTTAAAAATTTGATGGATAATTGACCATCTCTCTACTCTTTTTCACTGACATATCAAACTTCACGTACCACTAACCCACGCATCACAAGCTACACTTTAACCACTAGATCAAGGGTAAATAGCACTCAAACAAACATATACACCGCACAAACGCCTTTTAACTTTGACCACATGAGCTTGCCCACCTTTGCAATTTCCAAGCCAAGATAGAATGAGAGTTGCCATTAGTATACGGTCAGTGTAAAATAGTTAACTTATGAAACGTCCCCGTAATACAGAATGAATACTGCCCGTCTTCTGAAATCATTACATGGCTTTGCAAAACCCATGGAGCTGACATTTGGCCTCGAAACAACTAATCATACGCCCAACAAATAAAGAGAGATCGTTCAAAAGCCAAGGACGAGTAAATAGGAATTTGTTTTCCATGATAATGTTTTCTTGGTGGATACTATGGGAGTGAGGGTTCGGGGGGTGGGTGGAGGGTGGAGGGTGGAGGGTGGAGGGTGGAGGGTTGCAGGCGTAGGATTGGTGACAAAAAGACGATAAACTTGGAGCATCACTTATAAAACTTATTTTCCCTAATTCCATTAGAAAAGTCATTTTCCTCTTTTTTAAAAGGAATTGTTTTCCTAAAGATGTTTCCAAAACATTTTGACCAACCAAGAAAAAATTGAAAACATTTTCTATAAAATATTTTACCCCACAGTCCATACCATAGAGTCGTAGGACGGAGAATTTTCTCATTTTGAAGTTATACGCACAGAGGTAGCAGACTAACAGTATCCGATGATCAATTTGCATACCAATTGACTTTTCATTTCACAGTTGTAAGTTGTAACCTTAGATATGCAGTAAAAGATTCATGTGACCACTACGCAGTTCAAGACTCATCAGGCCCTAAACAATTACATAAACTTCTAAAGCTCAGGTTACAAATATCGAATACTAGAGAGATCACAAGCATTGCAAAATTAATAGTCTTTTGCTTCGAAAACCAAATGTGCTACCCAAGACCACCTTCCCCCGACAATAGTCTATTGAGTCAACTGCAGCACCTTAAACCAAATATAGCGTGCTTGCAGATTTCGATACACGATTATGCCTCCCCTGATCAGGTAGTCCGAAGTGGAGGAGACACCAGTATTACACCATCTCCACGCACAAATAGGAATGGAATAGTCCGCCTCGTAGCCTAAAACACAATCAAGAGAACCATTGTCAGGTGATTTTGCATCCATTAGTGTATAGAAAGCGAAAAATCATTCTTCCCCACCTAACATTAACATACATACAGCAACTCTTGCAAGAAGCAATCCAAAGTAAACATAGCAGGGGGTGGGATCCAGGATTTCAAGAAGATGGGTGCACTATCATGAATAGCGAATCCAGGATTTAAATTTGATGGATTCAACCTTAGATTCTTACTGGTGAAATGCAGAAGTAGCCTTCTCGGACCCTAGTTTAAAGAAAAACTGAAATGTACAGAGTCTTAAAAGTTTATCTGCCTCAGAATCTACTTCAAGCATGCGGGTCTAAAGTTAAAAATCGCGTAGAGTTTTCAAATTCTAACCCCAAGGTCTGAATTTGATCTTTGGCTTTTAAAGCTTCAGACCTTCGGGTATAGAGTAAAGACTTTGACAATGTCGAACTTCATATCCGAAGGTCTCTAGAAGAAGAAGCAGGTTGAATCTAAAGATTGCCGAAACTGACTGAACTTTAAAATAGTGTTCATAAACTAAATATATTTAAACAAGGTGCTACAAGCAGCCATCTAGTGTCATTTGCTATTGAGCCAATTACACTCTTGAAATATATACATACATACATACATATACATATACATATATATATATGTATATACATATATATATATATATGTATATGTATGTGTATATATGTATATGTATGTGTATATATATAGATATAGATATATATACATATATATACATACATATGTATGTATGTGTATATGTATGTATATACATACATATACATATATATATATACATACATATACACATACATACATATGTATGTATATATATGTATATATATATGTATGCATATATATATGTATATGTATGTATATATATATATATATATATATATATATGTATGTATATATATATATACACACATATACATATACATATATATATAATGTTACGATTAGATGAACCCAGGTTCAATTTGTGTTTTACATTTTACAATTTGTTTTTTACATTTTAATTTTTCACATATAGCTATACCTCCAGATTGAAAAAGTTGGGATGAGTTGAACCAATTGACTATATGCGACATCCTCCATTGCTACTAGATTAATATAGATATTTGGCTTAATTATATGAAATTTCACCATTATAAAAGGAAACTGGAGATTTCAATATGTCAGACTCGGGGATATTGAACGAATAAACCAAATAAATAAAGAAAGAAAGACAAAGAAAAGTACTTAATTAAAACACAAGATGGACGTGGGAATTGAATCTTCAACTTCAACCTGAATCATAGAGGTGCACCCAATGACCCCACAACCATTGGCAACATTGGACTCTTTGATTACACGCAAATATATTGAAGCAGAGTTTTGAAGAGATATAATATTGCTTTACATAGTCTAAGGAAGAGAGCAGGGATGCACGTGAACCGACACCCCTCCCTTTGGATACACCCTTGATTCTACTTCAAGTGTAATATTTAGGTTGTTGCTCAATTCATTGCATATATAATCATTAGCCTAACAGAATGTGATGCTCTGCCTTTCACCGGAAATCAAATACATGTACGAGGATTACATTAGTGTTAAGGCAAAAAAGAGGTTACTGCCGCTTCAATTAGATAAAGTTAGAAATCACTACATCACTCAATTATCATACACTGTAACTGCAGAACAATTAAACCTCATGGCATCGCTTGGTTCTGATGTTAAATAGTTCCTGGTGTTTGTGCTTTGTCTAAGAGTAGAAAGCTTCTCGGAACTTCAGATGGAGAACACCTATCTTCTAAAAGCTAAAGTTCATTTCATCATATGAGCAGAGTCTATAGCAATAGACTTGACCTGGCTCCTTATCTCTTGCCCATTCACCGATACCAACCCCTGCTGCTCAAACTTGACCAAAGATTCCCTCGACATGCATTCTTGTTTTAGACTATTATCCAAGTTCAAGTAACATAGGAGGAGCAACACAACATTTCCATCTACCCATATAACTCATCAATTTACATTCAAGCCACAAGAAGAAAGCAATGCTTCGTAAAATATCCTATTTTACTTGAGATAATGGGCTCCCCCCTTCCACTTCTAAATTAGGTTTCTATTTCATCGGGTACAAAAATAATAGAACCAGAGCTTAAAAATTGGTAACTGCTACTCCCTCTTTCCCAATTTATTCATCCTTTCCTGATAATATATATATATATATATATATATATATATATATGACACCCTTCACTTTTTAGTCGGTCCCAAAAAGAATGACACATTCCTATACTTCGTAACAATTTAACTTTAAATTTCCCATTTTAATCATAATGAGATGATTTATAGCCATAAATATTTACGGCTGGATTTAGACCACAAATTTTAGAAGTCTTTCCCTCATTCTTAAACTTTGTGCCCAGTAAAACACCTTCGCATACATTGGAACGCAAGGAGTATTTATTTATTTTTTCAACCCTAGAGGGATTTTCAGCATTGCTTTTCCATTAAATAGATAGCCACTACTTAAACAATGTTTTTACACTGGTGGTGCCTGAGGCCAACTTGGGCACACCTTGACTATTCCACCGGGTACTTGCTACCTCCCGCTAGCATAGGTACCAAATAACTCTGTCCATCAAATGCTTAGGTTTTCACCCACTTCATAAACCACTAGGCCACTCCCTTGGGTGCTAAACAATGTTCTCTCTACACAGATACAACAGATTGTTCACTCTTTGATTTCTCTTTCTCACATACGCCTGCAGCGTAATTTTAGAACCCTCTGACAACTCCCAGTTTAGGAAATACTACTTCATCTTTCAAGACCCAAACATCTTCTAGTGAAAGGTCCTTTTAGCAGCTTAAGTTGCAAAAAGAAATTTTGTGATACCTCTTTTGCAGTAGAAATTTTCAAGTACCGAAACTACCTAATAATCTTGAGTACATCTATCATCCACTAGTTTCCATACTTATCCAAGGGGGGTCAGACAAGCTAAAGCAAATATTCCTTAGTATGAAAGATATATTGAGCATCGCCACTGAAAATAAACGAGAAGAAATGAAACAAAATACAACAGAGACAAAAACATATCGCGGGGGGATCAACAACATTATCTGCTGAATAAGCTCCATTGGAAGTTGGGATAATTCTAAAGTCCTATTGATGTAGGATAGGTGGCAGTCAAAGCTAGCTTATTGTACAGAGTACTAGTAGTCCACTTAAACATATTACAACTGAGGGTCTGATGCTAATTGGAACTATGTATTACAATGACCAGAAAAGGAGAAAAGAAATATATCTCAATTTCAAACAAACAAAAAAAGAGTAGGTAAAAGAAATTAAGCATACCCGAACTATCTCTTCATAGGTTTCATCATCAATCTCAACTGTGGTCACAATTTCTTCAACATCACCAAGAATCATATTAAGATGCTGATCATAAGCCTGGAAAGGAAACCACACGAGAGCTTAGTGTCACCTCATCAGATTTTCTCCGTACAATTTTAAGGAATTGGAAACAGTCAAAAGTAAAATACGATTCATGTATGCTTGATATTCAAAGTGGATTTTTGGAACTTATGATGCCTGAGAAATTACCCAAGAATCAGAAGACAAAAACAGAATCTAGTATCCTTAAAGCAGAGGAATAGCAAAATGAACCCCTAAAGACCATAACATAATTCAGTAATTTCCAGCCACATCATGTAATTGTTCTTCAGCGTTCTTTCGTAATGCAACAATTTGACAACAGTCTTATTTTCCTTCTCAGGACTATATGACCAGGCAAACAAATATTCGAAGAAACAGGCAAACAAAAAACAAAATCTCCACTGAACATGCAGGTTTATTGTATGCAAGTAGTTTCATTGATGATGAAGAGTGGAGACAGGTCCTTGTTTATTCCGATCTCAACATTATTTGTCTAATCTTTCGCGTCCAACCATCTCGAATGTTGACATTAGGGAAAGATGCGTTTACATATTTGGTCTAGTGACTGATAGTCTAGTTCATACTTTGTCTGTTAGTTCCTTGTTTTCACAAATAAGGTCTCCTTTCTCAGTCAACTTATTTCCTATTGTTCCTATTTTTAGAAATTTTATTATTCAAGAGATACTGACAAATAAAAATACTCACAAGGCTTTCTTTATCGACAAAATAGACATTAAGTCTTATCACATTATTTGTTACAGTATCATGCTGCTTTCTTTATGCTATTTTCAGTTAATGTCAGCAGCATTTAATCGGCATAATAGTTTGAAATCCAAATATCCCCATGTTTGTACTACAGCAAATTAGTATCTTCTTTAAGAAAAATACGATAGCGAATTAATATCTTTATACACCCACTTTCCTATTTGCTTATCCATAACCTCATACTAGCATATTATTTAATATTTCTAAAGAATTTTTGGTGCTTGCATATTGTTTATGAGTTGATGTAAAGTGCTAGTACTTATTAAACAAAGAAAGAAACCTGAAGATGAAAGAAAAGTGAAAACACGAAAATATGATAAAAACCCTAGAAAATATCCTATGTTACGAATAAAGCTGCAAGTTGTAACACCCTGGGAAGATTAAAAAAGTACCAAATTGCATGAATATACAAGACTCAATTCTAGTATTAAAAAGATAAAAGAGTAAAGAACAGCAGTAAAAATTGAGGTACATGAAGTTTGCCACGTAGTTCTCTGTCGGAACGGAGTTTAACATAGATTCTCTCGTCAAGACTGAGTCTAATGAGATCCAATGGCTCCTTCACTGTACTCTCTTCTTCACTTCCCATTTGCGCGACTACTTGATTGAATGAACGGAACCCCTAATTGATTGATTGTATTATTACACAAAAAGGAAGTGGGCAGGGTTAGACGTTGGCGGAAGGGCCTTATGTCAAGTAAGCCCAATTGTTGTGGGAGTCATTTGCACTTCTCTTCCGACTGGTCTTTATTTTGCCCTTAAAATCAAATGGGGGCATAAGTTACGCATAATAATATTCACAAGTTATGCTAGCTAGCTCTTTAAAAAAAATTAAGCATAAATTCCATTTTGAAGGGTAAAAATTAAAGACCAATTCATTCGAAGGCCTATCCGTGCAATTACTTTTTTGGCAACAGGTTAGAGTTATGCAAGCATAAATAATACATGAATTAGTTATGAGGCAATATGTATATATTATTTTATGCAGAAATCAGTTATGTGGCATTTAATTCATATATTAGTTATTTATACTATTTAGCTATTCCTTCTTCTATATCATGCATAACTTAATACATAGATTTTATTATAACTTATACATGTATTAGTTACGCGGGTTTCTAAATTACAAATTGAACACCGTATTAATTTTATACGTGAATAAATTATCTCCTAACTATCTACCAAATGCGGTATTATTTATGCCGGATTTAATATTTGCTAACTCACCTTTAAACCAACTACCAAATGACCCCTTAGGTTTCCTGTTGCGATTTAATTTTTCTTTTCTTTTTGGGTTATTTATGAGGGGAGATGATCATATTTCTGTTTCAATTTATACATACACATACTTTGAATAACGTTGAAGTGTATAATAGGTATAAGTTGTTAAAATAAAAACTGGTGATAACTCTTTAAGGTCGTTTATGTATATGGCCAATACGATATCTAAAAGCATGCTTAATAGTATATATACTAAGTAATAATTAATTACTTCATGTATGGTAATATCTTCCATCTATTGAAAATTATGAATATAGTTCAAATGTTCGTCAAGCTTTCCACCTTATTTGTTTTTATGAACTACTAAAAAAATTGTATGTTTACCTTATATGATAGTTTAATACTGTTTACTTGTTGATTTCTCCAGAGTATGAATATCTCACTGTCACATTTACGAATCCACACAAGATTTTTTAATAGTGACGCTTCTTTTGCTAATAAAGTTAATACAATAATCACTCTAATTAAATAGCACGTTCAATATGTTTACAAGTGCTAATCACTTATTGCCATCTTATATGTCAATTTGAAGGTCTATTTAAAGAGGTATTGAAAAATTAACCTGATAAATAAGACATTCAAATTCAGTGAACAAAGCTATCGAAAGGCCATAAAGCTTGTGAGGTTAGTATTTTAACATAACATTAAAATAGCTTTCATGTATCTGTGGAACTAATCAGAAATTCATATATTGATATATGCTAAACATTCAGTAAATTTACTCAAAGGATTAAAATAATTTAAGGATCAAAGCCCAAAGGTATGAGGTATCTCCAAAATTTGATTACGTTTGCGTCATGTGAATATTTTTTAGTTGTTACATATTAGACATTATTAACGTGACGCGTGCTTCTTAAAAAGGATCACACAAATTCAATTGTGCGTGTTAAATGGTGGATACCACGAACGTCCCCTATTTAATAATATACTGAGTAACAGAATAAGTGATTGAAGTACTACTTAAAATTATCGCCGAAAGTTGCATTGATAAACTAGATAACTTTTGAAGTGGTAAGTTTGAATTTTCACTTCTAAAATTTTAGAGTTTACTAATTCTCTTTCCTCTTGTATGATTAAATTATAAGTATACTATTCAATAATTCAAATTGTTTGATTTATGGACATTGCTTTGCTTAGTTTTTATAATTTGGTAATTCAGCAGAATAAGGTTTGACATTCTCCATATCATAAGTGATAAGACTCAGCAGATAGTTTAAATAACATTATCCAGATGACGGATTTATGTAACGTGACAGTGGAGATTACATTGTGATAATAATTGTATTAACTGTAAATTTATATCTATATATAATATAAAGCTACGCATTAGGGAAGTGATGTGGCACCTCTCTTTGGCCAGCATTAGCATTTATCTTTTTTTGTCAATTTTTTGAGTTTTTTTCTCATTTCGTTGGTCAATAATTTAATATAGTATTCACAAATTAATGGAGAAACAGTCTCATCAATAGTTGTTACCGTTAAAACCTTTGGACCATTACTAGCTTTCCTAATAATTCATATTTATGGAGATAAAGAAGTCTGCAGTCTTTACAAATCACCGAAGCTATAAACACTGGAAAAATTAAGCTGAATATCCATTGAGGCATCTAGTTTGCCAAAATTAGCCCAATACCTATAATGTATGTTCGGATATCTAGTTTACGCTTTGTGTCCTTGAATGAAGAAAGCTCAGCACAGTCCCCACCTTGCAATAAAAAAGATTTCCCTAATACAGCCTCATCAAGTTTCTCTTCCAAGGATGGGGTGACCTTGCAATAAAAAAGATTTCCCTAATACAGCCTCATCAAGTTTCTCTTCCAAGGATGGGGTGGCGCAGCCTAAGGGAAATACGGGGTTGGGGCAAGCAGCTGTGGGTTCTCGGGAACCCACATCCGCTAACGTAGGTCCTATTATTACATTGAAAATTATAGTCAAGTATGAGTATTTTCAGTTTGGAATCCAGAACTAAATGGCGGATGGTTCAATGGCAAAGAAGGGGAGACCTGAAGCGAATTTTGTCTAGATGTACACGGGATCATTTCCGTTGGACTCATTTTCTTTTAATTCAAATTTGCTTCTTTCTTTTTCCGGCAAAAGGGTAACCCACGCTTCTTCTTTTTTCTTTTTCAAAGAAAAAAAATTACGAAGTCAACTAAAAAGATATCAACCAATAAATTAGTACTTTTACCCAAATCCCAATATTTCAAATCAAATATTAAACCAAAACAAATGAGAAACAAGAAAGCTAGGGTTAAAAAATAGAGTTTACTTCTCCATTCCAGAAGTCCAGAACCAAAGTGAGGCGGACATATTTCATCTTCAAGCGCAATATAGGCATAATCCCAGTTCAGGTATTTCTTTCTCCAATTCTCCGTACCTTTCTTCTTTTACTAATTATCATTGACATCTTTTTGTTCTAGCTATCTTCTTTTTACTGTTTTCTGATTTACTTCTTGAGTGCTTGTTCTAGCCATCTTCTTTTACTAAAAATTTAGCCCATTTCTCATTGAATCAAGTGTATCTGAGTGTTGCTCCACACACTACTAAAAAAACAAGTTTTACCGACCTCAAAAAATTGCTATTTCCGACCTCATGAGGTCGGTTTTGGCCAAAAACCGACCTCAAAATCAGGTCGGTAAAGTTTTTTTAGCCGGGTATTAATTAAATAAAATACCGACCTCATTAGGTCGGTAAATTATATTAATAATATAATGATATGAGTTTACCAACCTCCTGAGGTCGGTAATTTATATGAATATATGATATATTTTGCATAAAACCGACCTCATGAGGTCGGTAATTTACAATTTATGGAAATATTATGCATAAAACCGACCTCATGAGGTCGGTAATTTGCAATTTCTAGATAATTTTGCAGAAAACCGACCTCATGAGGTCGGTAATTTGCAATTTCTGGGAATATTTTGCAGAAAACCAACCTCATGAGGTCGGTAATTTGCAATTTCTGGGAATATTGAGGTCGGTTTTCTGCAAAACAAATTGTAGGATCCAGCTGCTCTTCCAGCTGCCCCCTTGTCAAGATGAAAACAATTTTATATTCAACTAAAACCAGCTCAAATAGCTGCCAACAATTCACCAAACTACTAAAAAACATAAAACATTAAGCTACTTCAACAACCACATATATTACAACCAACACTACGTCAAATTCAATTCGAAACTACTTCAAAGTTGAATCAAAACGTCATTCAAACATTCCGAAGAGACATTAAGCTACTTCAACATTCGCAAACATCTACACAACATTAAACTACTTCACAACCTTTGCAAATATCCACAAAACATTAAACTAGTAGATCTACACTAAATTAGTCTACAACATTAGACTAAGTTAGTCTACAACATTAGACTACTTCACCGCTCGCAAACATCCACAAAACACTTACACAATCCACAAATCCTCCACAACATTAACATTCAAACATAGTAAGCGCTGAGGTTTCTTCTTGAAGTTGTGAGCTAGCTGCGTCTCATGTTCTGGGCGCCAGACACATTTTTCCTGCAATGAAAAGTAAATGATCAATTTATTAAAAGAAGAAAAAAGGTAAAGGAAAAAGCATATAAGTCTAGCTAGCTCAAGTGACAAAATCTAACATCTCATAGTCAAGAAGTAATAGATCGTTTCGGATCTCACGTGAAATTTTTGTGTTATTTTCTGTAGAGAAGAAAGATGGGTAAATGTTAGTAATTGATCAGGTCTCAGAAAAGCTTTTGCATAAGGGGACTTATCAGTCAAGTTGCTAACTTACAGCATATTAGGGAACCAACAACATCAGCTATATGTCAAAGCCACACAATTAGCTAACATTCAATGAATAGTTGGATAAGCAAGACACTGTTTCACCCACAATTAGATCATGCCTACATTTTTGGGGATAAAATTTGGAAAATGTTTGTTTTTGGGGATAAAATTTGGAAAATGTTTGTGACTTGAGCATGTTTGTCCCTCTTTGTCCGATAATGATGAAAGAATTTTCGGGCAAAGACGTTGACTTAGTAGCCTATTTTGTCTCGGCTAAAGGATTGTGGAGGACTAAGGGTAAAGAAAATTACGACCGAACTCTGGTCTTTGAATCGCCTACATATCTCGGGTTGCACGAGAATCGGGCCGCGTGTAGTTCTGGGAAGACTACGACACCTATGACTGGCAACTCACGATTTGATGCGAATCTTCGCAAAATATTGTCCCAGTGTCGAATTATGACGACACTGGGTATTGTGATAGAACCCTGAAAATTGAGTGTGCTGGAACGCGAGCGGGATATTTGGATTTGGAGTCGAGTGTTCAAGGTAGATCTTTGACCCTTGTCGGGAAGTCTGCTCATCCTTCCTGACGTATTGCCCCAGTTCGCTGCCGAAGAAATAGTTCCACGTTGCGCTAAAGCTCCTGTGAAACTTTAAACTAGACAAAAATAGTCAGTAAAAATAAATATTGAAGTAAAGCCATGCGAGTGTGGTGCAACGCGGCTGCGAGCGTGGTGCAACGCGGCTGCGAGCATATGCAGAGGCATTAAGAGAATAATAATAAATCAAGGCAAGTATGGTGCGGTGTCTTATGCAGAAAATTTCCAAAGGGCGGTGCGCAGCCCGTGCAACATATGAAAGCGATGCAAAGGGCGGTGCGCAGCCCATGCATCATATGAAAGGCGGTGCGCAGCCTTGTGCGGAAATTATAAAAGGACGATGCATGGACCAAGCAATATATGAAAACGATGCAAAGGGCGGTGCGCAGCCCATGCATCACATGAAAAGCGGTGCACAGCCTTTTATGCAGAATTTTAACAGGGCGGTGTATGGCCCAAGCAATATATGAAAGCGATGCAAAGGGCGGTGCGCAGCCCATGCATCATATGAAAGGCGGTGCTCAGCCTTATGCAGAAATTTAAAAGGGCGGTGCATGGCCCAGGCAATATATGAAAGCGATGCAAAGGGCGGTGCGCAGCCCATGCATCATACGAAAGGCGGTGCGCAGCCTTATGCGAAAATTTAAAAGGGCGGTACATGGCCCAGGAAATATATGAAAGCGATGCAAAGGGCGGTGCGCAGCCCATGCATCATATGAAAGGCGGTGCACAGCCTTATGCAGAAATTTAAAAGGGCGGTGCATGGCCCATGCAATATATAAAGGCGATGCAAAGGGCGGTGCGCAACCCATGCATCATATGAAAGGCGGTGCACAGCCTTACGCAGAAATTTAAAAGGGCGGTGCATGGCCTAGGCAATATATGAAAGCGATGCAAAGGGCGGTGCGCAGCCCATGCATCATATGAAAGGCGGTGCACAGCCTTATGCAGAAATTTAAAAGGGCGGTGCATGGCCCATGCAATATATAAAGGCGATGCAAAGGGCGGTGCGCAGCCCATGCATCATATGAAAGGCGGGGCACAGCCTTACGCAGAAATTTAAAAGGGCGGTGCATGGCCCATGTAATATATGAAAGGCGGTGCACAGCCTTATGCAGAAATTTAAAAGGGCGGTGCATGGCCCAGGCAATATAAGAAAGCGATGCAAAGGGCGGTGCGCGGCCCATGCATCATATGAAAGGCGGTGCACAGCCTTATGCAGAAATTTAAAACGGCGGTGCATGGCCCATGCAATATATAAAGGCGATGCAAAGGGCGGTGCGCAGCCCATGCATCATATGAAAGGCGGTGCACAACCTTACGCAGAAATTTAAAAGGGCGGTGCATGGCCCATGTAATATATGAAAGGCGGTGCACAGCCTTATGCAGAAATTTAAAAGGGCGGTGCATGGCCCATGCAATATATAAAGGCGATGCAAAGGGCGGTGCGCAGCCCATGCATCATATGAAAGGCGGTGCACAACCTTACGCAGAAATTTAAAAGGGCGGTGCATGGCCCATGTAATATATGAAAGGCGGTGCACAGCCTTATGCAGAAATTTAAAAGGGCGGTGCATGACCCAGGCAATATAAGAAAGCGATGCAAAGGGCGGTGCGCGGCCCATGCATCATATGAAAGGCGGTCTAGCCTAAAACGTCCTATTGAAGGCGGACGAGCCTAAATGTCCTATTAAAGGCGGACGGGCCTAAATATCCTATTAAAGGCGGACGGGCCTAAAGTGTCCTATTGAAGGCGGACGGGCCTAAATGTGGTGCTTTTGCGAACAATGATGATGTGCCTTTGCAGGGCATTTGAAAGTAATAATGTAATGCAGGTGCGGTTGCTTTTGCAGTGCGGGGCATTTGAAAACAGTAGTGCGTATGCAGTGTGTGGTAATTAAAATAGTAGTGCATGCAGTGCGGGGAGTTTAAAGCAATAGTGCATATGCAGTGCGTGGTATTAAAAATAATAGTGCATGCAGTGCGGGGAATTTAAAGCAGCAGTGCGTGGTATTTAAAATAGTAGTGCATGCAGTGCGGGGAATTTAAAGCAATGGTGCATATGCAGTGCGTGGTATTAAAAATAATAGTGCATGCAGTGCGAGGAATTTAAAGCAGCAGTGCGTGGTATTTAAAATAGTAGTGCATGCGCAGCGCATTTGAAAGCATTTGAAAGCAATAATATTTGTGCGTCGACACGTTTGAAAAATCATTTGCAAGACTCAAGCATTAATTTGTTGCGAATCTCGCAAATTATTGATACTCGAGAGGCATAATTGTTATAATAAAGATCAAACCATTCGACGTGCAATCCTTGCAAGGCTGCGAACATTATATATTTTGGCTTCTGTGACTTGGGAACCGTGAAACAAAGCGAGCGTCCTTTCTCCCAAGTCTTCCCTTTGCCTGATGACTTTGTTGGCCATATACTCTTTCATGTTTCTCGATATCGCCCTTAAAATGTTGTCCCAGTTTCTGGCATAGGAGGAGATTGAGTTTTACGATGACGCCCTTAAAATCTGCCCCAGTTTTCGGCATAGCGGAAGGTTGAGCTTTTACAAATGACGAAACCGAGCCTGACATAGGCTTATGCAGAACATCAAGAAGGCGGTGCTCAGCCTTTTGCGGAAATTACAAAGGGGCGGTGCACAGCCCATGCAACATATAAAAGGCGGTCAAGCCCAAAATGTCCTATTAAAGGCGGACGAGCCTAAAATGTCCTATTAAAGGCGGACGAGCCTAAATGTAGTGCTTGATTTATGTTTAATAAAATTAGTGCGGTGAGATGAGTTTGACGCAGTACGTAATTTGCAGCAGTAAATATTCCTGATGTAGTGCTTAAGATTTGGGGACCTTCTACCCTGCCAAGATTTACATCTAAAACGTTCCTGCACTCAAAGAAAATTTGTGAGTTTCAAGTTTAATTAGTATTAAGTTGGCTTTGCCCTTTGCTTTATCTGAATCTTGCAATGGCCGACTTGATACTGTGCGATATCCTTCAAGAATAGCTAAAATATGCCCCTACGTTACTCAAAGAAAATTTGTTAGTGTAAAATATCATGGTTGTCTTGCATTGAACACCAAAGCTTTGGCGTTGAACCTGCATTTCTCGTGGTGATGGCATTGCAACAATCTGGTGACGCTAATATATTGCTCGAGATTTCGATTCATGCTTTTTGTCGAATAATGATAGGCCATTTGCAAAGCTGCCCCAGTGTTGCTTCGTGGGAAAAATGGAATTTTCCACTATATTAAGACCGTATCCAAGAATGGACTGCCTACTTATCCCGAAGGAATCAGGTCAAAAGTAGTTCATACAAAGTTTTAGCAAAAATTACAAGAAGGATAGCTTATCATGAAGCAAGTGGGTGAAGAATGCTAGTGACAGTAGATCCTTTCAATCATCTTACTTAGTTCCGCGCTTCCTTTTCAAATGTCTCGGTGCCAATTTTGATGAATCACCGGTAACAATAATTGCATTTGCAACTGGAGGGCCCTCATTTTCGCACAATTTATTTTGTTGCACGTTTATCTTATCCTTTTCAATCATGTTCTGGATCTTATGCTTAAGTGCCGGGCAATTTTCTGTGTCATGACCTGGAATATTAGAGTGGTAAGCAAAACTCTTGGACCAATCAAAATCTAGCGGTAGGCTTTTAGGGATCCATCCTTTCTTTGGCTTCAGGAGTCCCTTGGCTTTCATTCTCTCAAATATGCTGGTTAATGACTCTTCAAGAGGAGTAAAAGTGCGTAATTTTACGTGCTCTGACTGTCGTAAGTTAGACTGCGCTTGATCGGGTTGATATTGAAAGCCTCGTTGATGAAGAGATATATGATCACGTGAAACTTGATAGTTCTGTCGCGATTGCGGTTGATATGTAGACCTGACAGCTGAGTCGTTTCCTCTGTTTTTGTCTTGCAAGTTGTTGAATGTCTCAGCTTGAAAAATTGCTTGTACTGATGAAGTGTCAACAATTCTTCCTGCTTGAATGCCCGCTTCTAATTTCTTTCCAACTTGAATTAGATCAGAAAAGTCACGTAACCGCGCACATAACAACTTTTCATAATATATGCCCTTTTGCATCTGGATGAAAGTTGAAATCAACTCATTCTCGGGCAATGGAGGGCGTATTTTTGAAGCTTCCAATCTCCATCGGATGGCATATTCCTGAAAAGACTCATGTGGCATTCTTTCTTTCTCCAGCATATCATAAAGATTTGGACTAACCCCGATGTTAAATTTGAAATGTTCTACAAAGTCGCGGGCCATGTCCTCCCATGTGTACCATTTGCGAAAGTCTTGTTCTGTGTACCAATCTAATGCTAACCCTGATAGGCTCTGAATGAACAATTTCATTCGTATGGCTTCATCTTGTCCAATTCCCATTAATCTGCTACAATAGTCCTTCAAGTGCGTAATAGGATTTCCTCTGCCATTGAAGGTGTTGAATTTTGGCACTTTGTATCCCGGCGGCAACTCAACATTTGGAAGCATGCACAAGCTTTCATATCTTAAACTTTGGACATTTCTTGCCCGCATCTCTTCTTCGACAATTCTCCTTAAATTGTGAAGCTCTCTATCCGAGTCATCCCAATTGATTGCATTTGTTTCATTTCTCAATCTCTTGTATGAGCCTACCGCTAGCTGATTTTGCTGGTTTTCTGTGAAGGGTGTTGTAAGTGCAGGCTTTTGGACATTAGGCATCAACGTGACTTGCAAAGCTTCTGGTTTAATAGAGTATCTTGGCGGTATATATGTAGGAGACGGGTGAGGAGAAATAGTGAAGGAAATGTTTTGGGTTGAGCTGGAAGCTGAACTTGTGTTAGGAAGAAGGCTGAAGGTATTTCTCAAATTGACCAACACGCTTCTTGGTACTACATTCTTCTCGCTATCCTCATTTTGCGCTTGCACCAATCCCACACCGATGTTGAATGATTCAAATCTTTTTGCCATTGTATCTCGTCCTTAATGCAGATTTGCCGCCAAAACAATGTTCAATGCCAGACAACCTTTTAAAGAGAAAAGTAAAACTTCATAAACAAAATAAAATGTTAGTGCATGAAGTAAATGCCCAAAATAATATATATATATATATATATATATATATCCCTTTTAAAGTTAGATTAGTTCGTGATCTAATTAAGCAGGCTCTAGATTAGAGATGACTTGAGTCATATAAAGGAATGGACGAAAATGAATCATCAGCTATTTAGCTCTGACGGTTGAGAATGAATCGAAAGAAAAGAAAACTACATTGGAGTATAACATGCCGTTTGAAGAAAGGTTGACTCATATCGAACGCCAAAGCTTGGTTCTGAGTAAATTCTTACTAATTTCAGCATATTTTTTAAAAATTTGTCCCAGTTTTAGGACGTTTTGAAAAGAGGTCTTGGGTTGCATTCCAAAATTGTTCCAATTTCATGCTCCTTCGTTTGGGGAATATTAAAATTTGTAATAAATAAGACCGACCTTATATAGGCTGCCTACGTATCCTGTATCCGACAGGAAATCAGGTCGAACGTAGTTCGGGTAGTGTGAAGAAAAGATTATTTTTTAATAATGCAAGAGATTAGCTTAGAGAAGATCATGATTGATCGGGCGCAAGACAGTTGAATTTAATATACCCGAGAGTTACGAAGCACTGGCGGGTTGCAAAATGTCAAGGACAGGAGACCTATGAGATTGTCCTTTGACTTGTATGCAAAAAATTGAAATTAATGGGTGCGTGAAGATAAATTTCAGCGACCCAGAATGACGCGATTGACTGAGCGAAGACTCCGCAGAAGCAAGGTACTTGAACAGTCATTCTTGAACAACTTGATGGCAAAAATCGAACAAATATCGAGAAGTGCTATTTGATAGATTGGACCAATAAATTTGGACATCTACCAATTTAAGAAATGATAAATGCTGAAAATGATAGAATTCGAAAGTAAAAGTTCCATGACGTAAACCGAGTGCAAAATGGATTCTACGAGGCATGGAGCTAACGGGTCAAATGTTTCGTCGTTTGAGACAGAAGATCATACCCGTAAAAGAAGGACACAAAAAAGCTCTAGAATTTGCAGTTTGATGCGAGACAAATTGTCCGATGCTAACTAAGCAAATAACGATAAGAGAATGCCTATTAAAACAAAGTTGGAATGATAAGAGTTAACTTTAAGGATTTTCAAGGCTAGTTCATGTATGCGAAAATTAGGAAATTTCCTCCGACGATTAGAAATTTGTCGGGAGCCATGCTAAGAATGCGAACGATCTTAAAGGTGCTCTAGAGTGGCTAAAGTGCGCTAACCGCGGAATAAATATTTTTTATTTTTTTTATTTTTTTTAAGATGAGGATGATGCAAAAATAATTAATGAACAATATGCAATTGTGCGGCAAAGCAAATATGAATTTTACTTTTCTTCTGAAACAAAGATGATGTTAGCAAATATCAAGTAATAATTTTTCACAAATAAATTCAAATAAGAGCATGCAAATAAATTTAAGTAATGAGCTTGGCATCAGGTGATAATCGCAAATAAATTCAAAAGCAAGCATATTGCAAATAAGTTCAAGTAAACCACTTAGCAAGCAAGCACGCAACTTAAAAGCTTATAACACAAGTATATAAAATAATAACCACGCGTGTTAAAACGTAGGGGACCTCCTTATGCCCGAGGTAGGCCTAGCGTGTATTTGAGAGATGAAGGTGCCATTATATGTCATCCCATTTGCTCTTTAATTAATTAAACGAGTCTATTCCCAAAATGAAGTACATAAATATTTTTAAGCTTTATTACATGCCAAATAAGAAAAGAAAAAATATTCCTAAAAATAAGCTAAGTTCAATTGCGTTCAAGCTTCTTTCAAAACTTGCGATCTTTATGGCTATCTGCATCACAAAAGGTTAGTCAAACCCCACCCTCCTAAAGTTTAATTAATTAGAGCAATGGTCGATATTTGGCCCAATCAACTTCAAATAATGCACACATAACATGATAAGTGTCGTTTGGGGTCATGAACCCACTTGGACATTTTGGTAATGTTTACTAATGGACTTAATACACCTTGGGTATTAAGCCTCCTAGGCTCGTGCATGTCCTTAAAAGTGTTTTGGCTTAGCTCTATCTTAGGCTGACTAAGAGTTATTTTCCTATGACGCAAGGCTCCCCCAAGCGGACAACTTGGGAGTGGAAAGTCCGTGGCCGTCGACTGCACCGCTGATCGACTAAATCCACTAGACCAATCCAACTAAAGGGGTAATTTAGTAGTGCACGGGCGCAAACTGCGAAGCCGCTTTAAGTGTGTGAATATGTGTGAGTTTTCCAGGAGTGGAAGAAATATGAGCGGAATGCCAATTTAAGGAAAGCAATAACATATTAAAAGTTTCACATAATAAAACAATCACTCAAAAGAACATAAGAGAAACAAACAAAGCGACAATAAAGGAAAAAATAAAGAAAAACAACCAAACATCCAACAAATTAATTATTAACCTAAGTTGTTATGGTTAAGAACCTAAAGTCCCCAGCAGAGTCGCCAAGCTGTTATACCCCCTTTTAACCCGAGTTGAAGCAGGGTATAACATATTGAAGATTCCTATATTGCTTGTTTTAAGGAGTCGCCACCTAATTAATTTAACGATGAATTAGGACATCTAAATGTTAACTAAGGTAAAGTTAAAACTTAAACCTCCGTTAATAGTCTGCTTAACCAGTGTGATTCTAGGTAAGGGCTCTATATTATCCTAAAGGGAAGGGGTTAGGCATCCTTTAGAATCCGTTAACTTACGGTTATCCGACCAAACTTAGGTTAATTAATTGAGGTGTAAATATAATGTTTAAATTTTAAAATGGTTCGCAAATGTTGCTAACGTTTTAAAAGGAAAGTAATATTAGTGAAAATAAGATTTACAAAAATTTAATATAAAAGAAAACTTGAAATGCCATTCTTTGGAATAGGACTTATAAATATCGCTAAGACTTTAAATGGAAGTAATAATGATATTGTTTGAAATAATACTTGTAGAAAAGCGTGCGTAAAAGAAAATTCTGAAAAATTAAATGAGACTTGAAAATATTGATAAAGCCTTGAATAAAAGATAAGATTTACTAAGATTTATAGGAAATGTGATAATTTGCATGAATTAAAACTTACAAGCATTGTTAAGATAAAAATGTTATTTAAAGAAGACTTATAAATATGATTAAACTTTTAAAAATGATGTTTAACATAAGATTCGTATAAAATATGATAATTTGTCCATAAATAATAGCTGTTGAGAAGAGATTTGGATAATTTTGAATTTTTGAATAAATTATATTATTTGATTATAGCAATGTAAAGAATCTAAGCTTATAAAGAGAATTCTAAGGAAGTGAGTTTTCTTTATCATTTCTTATTAACTATGATAATTATGCTTAGCTAAAATATGCATGATTGATTCAAATTTGAAAGGTTATTTATAAAATATATTGATAATTGCGTATTAGTGACGCTTTGAAATGTTTATGATAAAATGTGGTTCCCTTTACTTAAAATATATAATCATGTTATTTTGCAAATTGATTATTTCAATAAGATAAAAGTATGAGAAGAAAAGCATAACTTATGGGATTAATTGTTAGTTTTCCTTAAACTAAAATACCCACTATTAAAACTAAATCTATTAATTCATTGGGACTTATCTAAATTAAGAAAAAAAAAACAAAACAAAGTAAAGGGTTAGTTGCATAATACAAATTAATATGCACAAAAAATAAAATGAAAGAGATAAATAACTATCGAATGGGCCAGCCCATTTTTTTTGGGAACTGTCCGCTATTGGACCTTGGCCCAAAATTTTCATCTTTCCTTTCTTCGGGTTTTTTTTTTTGCTGCGGATTGGGCTGATCAGGGAGCTGACTCGAGATCTGAGTTGGGCTTTTAGCCCAACAGCGAATGCAGGAATGACGAGTCCATTGGACTCGTACGCGATGGTCATGCACAAGAACGAGAGAAAAGGATTAGAATATAATCAAACGAATAAGATCAAACACATAAGATATACACTCAAAGCATATTATGTATATGTCATGTATAGTTAATGTATATCTCATACGTACATATGCACAGCCAACCTAACATGCTTGCAATGTAGCAAAACACACCCCAACATGCTCCATAGGACACATTAGAATGTCAACAGTTTATCCAGATTTGAACGAGTATATATATATATATATATATGAGGTGGTACACTTAGTTGTTTCATATGATTGTATGGGGTTTATCAAATGCAATTCGTGTGCACATGAACTTGAGCAAACGCAGATGCAAAACTAATATCAGGATTTGGTAGTGGTAGTGCCTAGACAGAGATTTGAACATTTTTATTTGACGAGATAGGCATCATATTTTAACCATGCACTGTTAACAAAAGGATCAATCAAATATCAGCCCGTAACTCTTTGAACTGTGACTACAGTCTCCACTGAATAAGCAAATTGTGCTCTTTTGAGTATGATTTTTACACTAACTGCAACACTCACACAGGACAAACTTAATAACTGGGCATGGCTTCATACCCAACTGTATGCCAGCAAACCAATTTGAATGTTAAATGCAGTTTTTTATCAGTTGCCATAGTAAACAAACAAACTAAAACAACTGAAGATAGTTTCTTGCCAACAGCAACACCAAGCAAACACTAAGTGGCTAAACACATATCAACAGCTCATGTTTGCGTAGAAAATGAGACTAAAGCAAGCAGGGGTTAGAAGCAAACCAAGAGAGATACCCAAAGGAATATTTCAGACACGAAGGGAATAAATATCCAATTCAAAGCAAACTATATTAGGACCTTTTATCTGAACTTGGACAAAAGTTAGAACAAGCTGTGAGATGAAGTCAACCAGTTCATGTTTGTATTTTTCAGATCTCTTAAAAGAAATGACAGGAAGAGGATAGCAAACAAGGGTCATATCATGAAAGACTGTATTCAATTTAAAAGAAACATCAAGGATTAGACCTATAAGCAAACTGCCAGATAACAACAAAATAAGGAGACAGCCCGAGAGTATTATAATAACCTGACTCAGAATTACAATAATCTAGTGTCCATTATTGAAAGATAGAAACAACCATCGATTGTTTATCTACTCCAAAAAGTACCCACTAGTCCTTTAACTATAACAGTTCCAAACTCAAAAATACAGTAGGCATGGAAGGTTGCAACATGATACCAGCAAAACAACTACAGTCCTAGGTATTAGGCAAGAGATTTTGATCAAGTAGGCTACAACATTGCAGATAACTCATCATACAAATTTAACCACAAAAAAAACAACTTAGAATGATGTATGACAACTGGACTGAATCATGATCCAACAAACAGCAATAACATGGCAATCCCAAGAGATCTCTACACCAAGCAAGATTTACTAACGTTACTAATAATGTGTCAAATCATACTAAATCTGTTTTTTGCAAATTATAGATGACTGAAACCAATAAAAAACAAGTGAACAGAAACAGGTACCAATGAATTTCCAAGGGGTTATGCCAAACTACAAAAGACTCATAAGATATGTTTCCAAGGGGGTTATGCTAACTAAATCATCCTTACACATAAACCACATAAATCATATAAGATATGTTTTAACTACATAACTGGAATGACTTAACTAATTTGCTGACATATCAACATATTTTAAACTGCCAATCTAAGATAAACAGAGCAGGGCTAGCAAATTACAGGAAAACCAAACCAGTTCAAAACGAACACATAGATGGGATACCCAATATCAATACAGAAGGACTAACATATTATACTGCCTTTAACATGAATCATATGTGCACACCAGGTTCTTAAGTTAACAAACTTCACATCTAAACTTGTTCAAACATTGTCAACTGGAAAAACATGCTAACCGAAAACTAACAAATGCTTTAAATCAAACAGGGTCCAATTAATCGATAGACAGGCTACTTAAATGAGCATTTAATGAAAGCATTTGATTAAACAGCATTCTAAGGACTCCCAGTCAAGCTTATTTAGAACATTCTGATAATTTAGTCAAACAAACAATTCTATTAGCATGTCTTTACCCTAATCATGCTCATTACATAACATCTAAACAATAACTCTAGTTAAGCAATGTATGCATAAAATATTTAACCACTAATCCTGCTTACTACTATAATTATAACTAAACAAACTAATATAACTTAATCCTAATCATGCTTACTACTGTAACTCTAACAAACAACAAAATTATCCCAATCAAATTTACTACTAATATGGGATTAAACACATAGCCTAAATAGTATAAACAACAATTCGAACAAACAGAAATAGTTAAGGAAAGGGGTTTACCTTCTTCGGATGCAGCGAAGTGGAGCGAAGGTTCCGATCTAACCTCGAAAACTATTAAATCTGAGCTTGCGATGCTCGGATTCGAACCAATACCCAAGGACGAAAGAGGAAAAAAAATACGATCTGCTATTTAAAGCACAACCGACGCAAACGAAAACAAAAATGACGGCGATTTTGACTCGATATTCAGAAATAAAGTTGATGCACTAATATTGCTTAGGATTTTTGGCCGCTGGAAAACTTGTCAGGGATTTAGGCTGTTGAAGAAACTTAATATTTTTTTTAGAAAATGTCGATTACAAACTCGTTTTTAGGGGATTTCTGGGATTCCAGCTCTGTAAAAAACCTCCCTTAGTGATTTCAAGCCGCCCCTATTTATAGGGTTTTGGCTTGTTTGAAAAAGGAGAGAGGAGCGGGGAAGGGAAGTGCGGAGGTGGGGAACAGAAAGAGGTGGGAGACAGAGAGAGGAAACAGGGAAAAGTGGGAGCGGCGGAAAAGGGGGAGAGACGAAGAAGGAGAAGGGGAAGGGGGTGCGGCGGTGAGGTGAGGGAAATGAGGGAAAATGAGAAGGGAACAGCTAGGGTTCCCTTCTTTTGAACGGGATTGGGCTTCCGGGTCGGGTAATGTTTAAACGGGTATGGGCTGGTCTGTTTGAGTAGTGGGCTGAAAATGTTGGGCTGGGTATTAAAAAATGTGGATTGGCCCGAAAATTGGGTTGGTCTCACAAATTAGGCTTTAGCCCAAAATAGTTTTAGGATTTAATTATGGACTGAATTGATACGGACTAAAATATAAAATATGTAATTATTAGTGCTCGGATAAAATTATATGACCGTGCAATAATATTTACAAAATCCACAGTAAATAAACACTATTATTTAATTATGCGTAAGCTGGTAAAATGCCGAAATGATAAAAAAAAATTGTGAATTATAATAATAATAATAATAATAATAATGATTGATAAATGATAACGAGGATGGCTAGTAACTGTAATAGAATAATGAAGCGCTGGTATTGATAAGAAGCTAATAATTATAGTAAAAAAAAATACAAATATATATATATTTTTATTTTTCTAAAAATATTAGAAGCGTAAATAGGTATTTTGGAGGAGAGGCGGGACAAAATTGGGTGTCAACAATGTTAACAACCAATCTTTTTTGCACAAAATAGGATCATTTGCACTATGATAGAGATCACCAGATCAATAGAACAATCATATGACTAATTGGATGTCTTGCTCTCAATAATCACACACAACAGTTCGAGCTAGAATATGTTACATGTATTGCATTATTCAAAAATTAGGATATTTTCATTTTGATAGTGAACCTTACCAAAGTCCTCAGTGACAACTTTTTCGTAACAGGATCAACATCCAAAAATGCTCCGTAGTTGGTTTTATCATACTCCAGACCTAGAGTGATTTTTGTGTACAATAGATTATGTACCCTATACGTATCCTAAAGGAGGGGAAATGAGGGACATACCTCCTCAGATCACTGCACATTAATACAATAAACTTGTCATTCTTTCTGAAAATCCTAAAGAACACTGCAGTAAATTCTTGAATGTCACTTGAGGCCAAGACTAGCAAACCAAAAGGTCCTACACCAGTACTGTTGGCTGATGAACCTCTTTGGCTGCATATCTCTTGTGGATTACTCCAACGCGATTCGAGCACCTCTGCTTTCTCAAGCAGTGGGATTGAGAAGGAGATTTCTACATCCGCCTGAAGCAATATCAAGTAGCAGTATAGAACCAACATATATCCGTTTGCAAAAATAAGAAACGCCATTTGTATATTAAGTTTTGAGGAAATTATGGACCAATTTACCCCCACACAAACATGCGCACTCTAATTTTCACGCCTACCTTTGTTGCCCCAACCAGAACAATACAATAACTACGTTCATATGCATCAATTTGACCTCCAAAAGCTGTGTCAAGAAATTTCCAAATGATTTTAGCATTATGGTAGATAAGCATACAAACTTAATAATTTTAATTTCTATAGAACTGGAAGGTGATGCAGAGGGCCAATCTTAAAAGACATGGAACAAAGGAATAAGGCTTTTCAGCAATTGTATCTCTTAAGTGCAAATTTAGTAAATTGCACGGAATACCTTAAAGCAACTATTAGTACAAATCATCCCACATTAACAACTATCAAGGATTTAAAACAAAACATCAATCTTCAAGTAAGAAACATCTCTAGAGACCAGAAAACACCAGAAATCCCATTTGGCAACCTACAAAGGGCTTCATCCAACCAAAGGGAAAAATTCAACAAAAGGGAAAATAACTTGTAGCTACTCAACACAAGACTAACCTAAACATGCTTATACTTCTACAAATCCAGTGGAAAAAGAGAAAATATTCTTTTGCTTAGTTTAAAAACTAGATGTTTCCATTACCTAAATGCCATAGAGTTACGACTAAATGCTTGTTTGAACAAGATACAGGAGCTGGAAATAAATTACAGCCAAAATTATAACAGTAATCACTGGTCACTAATATTAATTTCGTTTAACTATAACCCAAAAAATAATCAACAAGACCCACAAAAAAGGGGAGCAAAAAACCAATGCACATTAACGTTTCCAGCTATAATCAACCAAATACACTAACCCATAAAACCAAATCAGTGAGAAACTTACCAAAGAAGCAAAAAACTCAATGTGTCTTGAAAACTCCTAAACTAGAACCCAAGCAATTAAAAAACATACCTAGAATAGATGGTGGTGGCGACGAAGCCGGAAAAGAAAGAGAAAGGGGAAAGATCTCTCCATCAAGACGAGGCACATGTGATGTTGCCATCTTCTCCCACTTCAATTGTGGGGCTGGAAAATCGGCAAAGGTAGCTGATAAAATCCTCCCATCTCCTTTTTTGTTACTCTTCTCCTCCTTTGTCGCCTAACGATTTTAAAAATAAATAAAAAAAGTAAAGTTGGGAGGATAGTTAAAGGGAAAACAAAAGGAGAACTTTCTTTTACCTTGGGGAGGGTTTGATTAGGAAAGACGAGAACATTTGAAGTAGAAAATGCCCAGTTGAAAGAGGAGGAGGAGGAAGAAGCCTAAAGCAGATCTACAAGAAGAAAGGCACCCAAGAGGGCCACACAAATAAAGACCAACTTGGTGGTGCTGCTGCTGCTCTTAGTTGCCTTGCCTATTCTTATCTCACAATGGAGAGATCTATCCGTCTCCTGGACTAGTGACCACACCCACTTTTGTTGATATGGTCACTAGGGTGAGAGAGAGAGGGGGAGAGAGAAGGTGAGAGGAAAAGAAAGAGAAAGGGGAAAGATCGACAAAGGGTTTGTATTTTATTTTATTTGACAAATTATACCGACCTCATGAGGTCGGTATGTATATTATTTTTTAATTTTATTTTTAATTTAAAAGAATACTGACCTCACGAGGTCGGTTTATTAAAAATAAATTTTAAATTATTTTTAATAAACCGACCTCGTGAGGTCGGTATTCTTTTAAATTAAAGATAAAATTATAATATTTTGCATCAAATGAATTTCTGACCTAGAGAGGTCGGTACTTTATTTTTTGAAATTTTGGTACAATATTACCGACCTCATGAGGTCGGTTTATTTTTAAAAATATCGAAAAATAAATATTACGACATTACCGACCTAATGAGGTCGGTTATTTTCCGACCTCAACTGAGGTCAGTTTTTTGAGGTCGGAAAATACTATTTTTTTAGTAGTTACACCAGAAGTCCATAAATAGAGTTTAAATCATAGAGAGCATTTGATAAACTATATTCACGGTTATTTGAGTGTTCTACCCAACTTGTGAAATTCCTAATGTTATATGTTCTTGCAAAGCTCATATTGGATGCTAGAATGTGATCTGAATTAAATTAATATTTTGTATTTAAACAGGCTGAAATTGTGAAGTGAGAATTGATATGATCACAAAAAATTTCAAGCCTCAAACCACTTTAAATTCTCCTGCGCTAAGCTCTCCATGTCCAGTTATTCACAACGTCGATGATGTAAATCCTTCTCGACCATTAGGTAAAGACAAGATGTTGGATTTGGGTCCTCTTGAATCCGATCCTGCTAAAAGAAAACAAATTTCAGATTATTCTCCTAATCTACGTGATAGAGTGAGGAGATATTACATTAACAAGGGTCCATGTAAATCTTGTGATCGTTTTGTTTTTCCAATAACATATTTTGGTGGAAAACCGCGTTCTTTTCATTCTGATTGGTTTGACACTTCATATTCTGAAAAAGATGCAGCTTTTTGCTTATGTTTTTACTTGTTTAAAATGAGACGGGAGGACATGAAAAACAAGTAGGCGATCCTTTCACAGTGGATGGTTTCAGAAGTTGGAATAAGGGTTTAGAAAGACTTAATAAACATGTGGGTGAAGTGAATAGTGTTCATTACCGGTGTTTCAAGATGATGTTTGATTTACATAATCAAGCACAATCTATTCTAACTTGTTTTGACAAGTAAAATGAGAAAAATAAAAGCAAATATCGGGTTCGCTTGAATGCTTCGATTGATGGTGCAAGGTTTCTTTTAAAAGAAGGAATGCCTTTTCGAGGCCATGATGAAAGTGAAACTTCTGCAAGAAGAGGAAACGTTTTAGATCTCTTGAAGTGGTATGCAGATAAGAATGAAGATGTGAAACAAGTTGTGTTAGAAAATGCTCCACAAAATGACATCATGATTTGTCCAAATATCCAAAAAGACATTGTGAGTTCTTGTGCAAAAGAAACGGTGAAAGCAATTGTTGAAGACTTAAATGGGGATTACTTTGGGATATTAGTTGATGAATCTAAGGATGTCTCTCATAAAGAACAAATGGCTCTTATTCTGCAGTACGTCAACAAAGAGAGCAAACTAATTGAGCAATTCCTTAGTGTTGTTCATGTTAAAGATACACTTGCACTAAGGGTGTACAAAGTAAACCAACAAACCGCACTAAACTGATAAACCGAGTCAAACCGAGAAAAAAAACTCGATTAATGGTTTGGTTTGACTGGGTTTGGTGTTGAAAAAAAAACCGACCATAATTGGTTTGGTTTGGTTTTAGCTAAAAAAGGTCAAACCGAACCAAACCAACCTGACATTACATGTATTCAATTTTTAAAATATTTTATACATAAATATATTTATTTGTAATGTAATTTATAAATATTTCTTAAATTTTTCGTAGTTTTTTTTATCTATTACCATATTATTCAAGCTTGAACATAGAATTTTGAATGTCAATAAATTATATCCTATGGATGTTAATAACTCATATAAAGTCCAAAGCAAAGCCAACTCAACACTAATACTAACAAAAGAAATTCAATTTACCACTAGAAATGACAATAATGTTGGATACCTATTCTTTAGTTTTGCATAACTGGTTTAGAGAGTGAAAATACATAACTTAAGTTTTTTTTTCTTGTCATGTAATTAATACTTATTAGCCTTACTTATTTTAGCATGACTTAGTATTTTTAGATTATGATAATTTTCTCTGTGGCTTATTAATTAGCAAAATTTATTTTAACCGATTTTCTTATCTTTTGTTGAATATTTTAATACAATGTCATCACTCTTCTCACATTTTATGTTATGTTCTTATGAAACACCTTAATTATATAGTCGTATCTTAATAGGACTAAATAAATATTTGAAGTAAAAGTTATATGTTTTGTATCAAGACTATTCCGGGAAAAAAAAACTCGAGAAAACCGAATAACCCGAGAAAACTCGATGTTGAAAAACCCGAATTTTATTGGTTTGGTTTGGTGTATAGATTTAAAAACCCGACGCAATTGGTTTGGTGTTTAAAAAATCCGAACCAAGCCGGTCCATGTACACCCCTAATCTGCACGATCGTTGAAAGACGCGATATATTCTTTACTTTTAGAACATAATTTGAGTTCATCTCAAATTTGGGGACAGGGTTATGATGGAGCTAGTAACATGCAGGGAGAAATCAATGGTCTTAAAACTTTGATTATGAAAGATTATCTTTCAGCATATTGCACACATTGCTTTGCTCATCAATTGCAATTGACTCTTGTAGCTGTTGCAAAGAAGCATCATGAGGTAGATCAATTTTTTTATATTCTTGCTAATGTTTTGAATGTTGTTGGAGGTGTTTTTAAGTTTAGGGAGATGCTTAGAGACGATCAAGCAGAAAAATTAAAGGAAATACTAGTGCTCGGTGAAGTTCATACAGGAAGTGGATTGAATCAACAACTTGGACTTCAAAGGGCAGGGGATACACGTTAGAGTTCTCATTTTAAGACTGTGCGTAACTTTATTACTTTATTCTCCTCAATTATTCATGTACTTGGAGTTCTTGCTAAGGAGGGTTCAAATTATCAAGAGAGATCACTGGCAAAAATTTTAATAGATGACATAAGATCTTATGAGTTTGTGTATACATTGCATTTGATGTTAAAAGTGTTGGCAATTATACATGATTAAAATATGGCCTTTCAAAGAAAAGATCATGATATCATAAGTGCGATGAACCTTGTTGGTTTCACAAAGAGACAATTGCAATTTATGAGAGAGTCTAAATGGGATTTTTTTGGTAAAAGACGTCTCTTCATTTTGTGTCAAGCATCATATTGTGATCCCCGAAATTGATAAGAATTATGCTTTTGGAAAATCAAAGCGTAAGAGCTCTAGTGTCAAATATTCTCATCATTTGTGTGTAGAAATTTTTTATACTATTATTAATTTGCAACTTGCAGAGCTTAACAATCGTTTTGATGAAGTGAATACTGATCTACTTTTTGGTATGGCTAGTTTGAGTCCAGATAATTCTTTTGCAAATTATGATAAAGAGAGTATTATGAAACTTGCTACACATTATCGGGATGAGTTTAGTGTTTCCATGCTTGAGGATCTTAGTTATGAGCTTGACAACTATATTGATTATGTGCGAGAATTGAATAAAGCTTTCTCTAACTTGAAAAGACTTGCAGATCTTTCAGAGACATTGGTTAAAACAAATTTGCACAAGACTTGGAGACTTGTTTATTTGCTTGTGAAGTTGAGCTTAATATTACTTGTCGCTACTGCAACGGTGGAAAGAGCTTTTTCTTCGATGAAGTATATTAAAAATGACTTGTGTAGCAGAATTGGTGATAAATTTTTGAATGATTGTTTAGTTTGTTATATAGAGAATGAGGTATTTGAAAGTGTACCTAATGAGGCATTCATTGATCGTTTTCAGAAGATGGTTGTTCGTCGAGTACAATTGTAATGATAATGTGATTCGCTACTTTTTATTTATATAAAGAATTTCAATTTTTCAGTATGTCTGAAAGCTATGATAGATCTTAGCTTTGTATTGTTTTGTAATGTCACTTGTTCAATGTTAGTATAAGGGACTTCTTGTTCTTGCGATTGTTGGATCTAGTTCTAGTTAGTTTTTTGTTTTTTCATTTATGCAAGACAAAGGCATTCTCCTCACAACATACGACATTGGTTACTTCTCTCGTTTCTTTTTCCGGAATTCTGCGATTTACTTGTGGGTCTACACTAGGTATGTTGATGTTTTTTTTTTGGAATCCATAACCTTAAAATCCTAGATTCGCCTTTGTAACACTCCGTAAATTGAGGTTAGGTGTGAATATGTAAAAATCTAGTGTTAAGATGATATTATATCTATATGAATCCATTCTTGATTAATTCGGGTGGAAGATGGTCGTTTTGAAGTCAAACCAACAATTGAAGTTCTTAAGGGCCCTTAAATTCGCCTAAGTTTTAGTAGGTTTGTCTTTTGAACGATTTTGATGAACATGTGTTGCGAATTTGGAAAAACTCCCTTGATGAAAGTTGTAGATCTTTAAAATATCTTTCCAATGGTAGGTCGCCCATCCCTAGAAAAGTTATAGGTCGCCCATCCCTAGAAAAGTTATATAAAAAAAGTTATGTCCATTTTACTGAAGAGCGCAAAAGCTGGAGATTTCGCCCAAAGTACGCCCGAAACGTACGGGACGTCCTTTTAGGACGTACTTCTTCCGTTTCTGGCAGAAAATGGGGTTTAAAATGGGTATGGTCTTATTTTGTCCCATTTTTTTTCATCCTTCCAAACCCTAAGGACAAAAATCATCCCTCCAAGTCTTCAAATCAAAGGTAAGAACACCCTTAACATTACTAATCTATTCTAACATCAAATCCATGATTCTTGTGACAAAAACCTAGGGTTTGCAGCATAATTCTTCCCAAAGTGATTCAAGCTAGGGTTTGGGTGTTCTTCATTACAAAAGTGAATTGTTAAACTTTGTTTAACGTATTAAGGTATGTCTCTTTTAAAATCATTTTTGACTATAAACGTGATTTGTATGTCTCTCTTTTGAAAACTTATTTTGAATGAAAATCACTTTTGAAACTATTGTTGGAAGTATAAATTTTATGCAAGATTATTTAATGAATAAAAGGAAAAGTAATCTTTTCATGTTTCTTGAACTCCAATTCATGTCTAAATGGTGGTTAATATGTGTGAGGGGACAAACCCACATTAAACCTAGATTGCAACAAACCCTATCTATGTATGTGATATTATGAATGTTTTCCTCTATAATAGATGCTTAATATGATGGTTAAGGGTTGGTAATGATATTCTCGTTGATGAATTAGGACATGGAAATCTTTCGTAAAGAAGTTATACGTTTTCAACACATTGGTTGAAATGACTTATTCTTTCAATATGGCATAATGAACCGTAATGACAATTGATGATGTGATTACATTACAAATGAATTATGAATTGGCCTCTATGCTATGAGAATTGGTTGTTGTGTTTTGCCTTGCTATTCGGGAGGAAGAGTAGCCACTATGGATCCTAGTGTATTAATTGTCTTGCCATTCGGGAGGAAGAGTGGCCACTTCCGGGTTCGCTACCTGGGGTGTATTAATGGCCTTGCTATTCGGGAGGAAGAGTAGCCACCGTGAATCCATATTTCGGTGTATTGCGCAGTGTTTAGGGAACCTCTACGGTCATCCGTTCGATGTGATTGATTCTTGGGCCTGTATTGGCATGTGTGATATTCTTATTCTCTCATGGAACTGTTGTTGACAATCATGATCAATTTGACAGGCATAATTGAAAGTTGTAACTTGCCAAAAGGCTTTATAATAGGTTTTGACAATTCTTATTAAAATACACAAGCTGAACACCTGTTTTTATATTAATTAATGGCTTTGTAAACTATTTAACAAATGATATCAAGAATTATAAAGTGGAATGGTCGTTCTTATACTATCTTTTCAGAACAGATTTCTTTATGTATTATTATATTTTATTTTTATATTACTTGTTGTCCCCGAGGCACTCACTGAGTACGAAAGTACTCAGGCATACCATTGTTGTTTTTGATGGTATGTTAGGTAACGGAGAAGAGCAGGTTCGTGATACTCTCGACGCTTAGGAGAACTTGCTGCTGTTGTTGATTTGGTGAGCCCACATCTTTGTTCGTGGGACACTTCCTATTTCATTTATTATTCTAGATTTTCGGGCTGCATCCCGAAGTTAGATGATTGTTGTGTCTCTTAGAAGCTCCATAGATAGTTGTCAGAATTGTGGGTAGATTGTCAAAGTCTCGTACGACTTAATGGGTGTTTGCCACGTTTGTGATTGTTTACTTACATTAGACTTCCGCTGATCTTATTTCATAATTGTGATCCTGATATATGCAGTTACTTATAACTTTGTGTAATTTAATAAGGAAAGATTATTAAAAAGGAACTTGATGTTACATTTATTTTATAAACTGTTGGAGGCGAATATTGAACCTGGCGGGTTCAAGTGTTATTATTGTATCGTTTAGGTTCTTCCGATATTGTTCATGATGTCGGATGCCGGTTACGTCTAGGGTGAGTTTTGGGGCGTGACAGCCTCTGGGTTGGGGTAAAGGGTTGTTGTGGAGGATATGAGATTGAACAAGGGATTTTGATGATGATGACATGAACGGTGTTTGATGAAGCCATTTTTTTGAAATATTGAACAAGGGATTTTGATGATGGTGACAATTCGTTGATGATTCTTGAATCCTCTTTATTTTTTTCCCCCTAAAAAAAACTTTTTTTGATGGGTTTTCCTACAACTTTGTTGCATAGTTTGTTAGGATTTCATATTTGGTACTTAGTAAATGTAATACAGAACAAATACATTATATACTATAAATTGAGTTGGTTTCATGTGTTTATACAAAGTATATACATTATATATATAATGTATATTAATGTAAATGTGTAGCTATACTTTGTATACACTATAATTTGAGTTGGTTTCATGTGTTTATACAAAGCATATACATTATGTCTACAAAGTATATTAATGTGTGTGTGTGTATATATAGTACATATACATTACCTATACGCCAATGATACATTAGTGGACTAGAATGATACAGTGGGCTAAATTGGCTGCAAACTAGATGTGTAAACGGTATATATGGGTTATTTCCCCATAAACATTTCACATTTACAGAGATGCAATGATGCAAAACGTAAAAGAAGAGTCTGTAGGTAATCACATACGATATATTGTTTTTTTTCCTAGGTTGAAGGATACTCATCTTAAAGCCACCAATAGATAACTTTGGAAGGTACGTATGTATTTTGTTATTTTCTTTGTTTCCTGTTTTAATACCTTTCTCTGTTTCATATAACTTTGGAAGGTATGTATTTTGTTATCTTCTTTAATTTATGTTTTAATACCTTTATCTGCTTCATTTGGATTTTCATTAGTGATGATATTCTAAAAAATGCAATTCTTGTTCACATAGATCAAATACTAATATGTGAATATTAGTAGGTAGCTATTTTCATTGATGAGGTGAGTTTATCGTTTGCTTCGTGTTTGCCAAGGAATTTTAGAAAGAAAGAAAAAATCATCTACATTGCAACATAACTTTTATGTCGAGGCTTTCGGTGCAATTTACGAACCGCTCCATTAGAAATAATGGTAATCTTCTGCTTACTTCTTTTATAGGACTTGCTTTATGTTTAACAGATTATTTTTTGGAACAAAACCAGCCACAAGAGATGAAATCCCAGAGCAAAAGTTGTAATAGAACTGAAAATTTTAATTTATGAACTTATAACTTATGTCATCCTACAGTGGTAACTAATGTCATATTTTTCGTTTCGTTGGCATGCTTCTGCTGTCACCAGACACTGTGGTATTTGAAAATACATAGTTATATGGGGGCTATTTGGTTCACGAATGAGTTACAATAGATGGATTATAATATTTATTTTAATATGGTCAAGGGAGCACTACATATCTGATGTTCCACAAATTATTTTTGTCAAGCTAAACATTTTTTAAGTTATGATTTTATATATTAGGATATAAAATTGTTAATACTGTTATAAAAGTCAATTTACCTTTTCTTTTTATTTTTTAGCAGGAATGGAAGGCGGAAGGACATACATTAACCAAAAGACCTCTAATGCTCAGCGGCGGATTCAGAATTTTCATTCAGGAGGTTCGAAAAAAACAACAAAAGTCAAATATAAAAAACTATGTTGTCCCTGGGGATCGAACCTAGGACGCTAGAGATAATTTTGAACATCCTGGATCGCTTGAGCTAACCTTTTGCATTTGTTCAGGGTGTCCAAAAGTAAATATATGTACATAAACACGAAAAATTTACCATATATATACACTGTAATTTTTTGAACACCCTCACTGCCATGTAAATCCGCCCCTGCTAATGCTGGGATACTATCTTGCTACTACCTGGCTGTAGTGTTAATGCAATGTACTTCCTACCTTGTAAACTCTTGGGTCGTTTGGTGCATGGTATAAGCGGGATATACCAACACTAATTGTGGTATTAATTTTGTACCATGTTTGATAGAAGGTATAAATTTATCCTGGGATAAATTTATACCTTCTACCAAACAGAATATAAAATGAAGCACAATCTTAAGGATGGGATATCCACCTTATCCCACTAACCTTGGGATTATTTTATCCCATCTCCCAAATGGAATAAATTAGTCCTGGGATTATAATGCTGGGATTATAATCCATGGATAATTTAGTCTGCGTACCAAACGGCCCCTTATGGTAATCAATATAATGCTCGACTTAGCCCAAAAAAAAAAAAAAACAGAAGACCTCTAATGCCCAATTTTTCCACTTTTACAAACATAACCATCGGCGAATTGATCATGTCGAAAGTTGAAATATTAATTTCTTTTAATATTTAATCATAGAATTAAATTTTATCCCTATAAATTAAAAAGTTATCTCTATAAAATCACAAAATTTGTAATTATTTTTATAACCGCGCGAAGCGCTAATAAGTTTAGTTACGACAATAACTACCAAGTAAGTGGGCAGAAGGGGCAAGCGGGGAAGGGCGAAGGTAAAATGAAAGTTACAGGGTTTCTCCTCTTTCTCATGTCAAGTATGAATATTCTTTCATTGTGCAAAGAACTACGCATTCTTGGAAAAAATATATTAAATTAGAAAAATAAATAGAAAAATTTACATCTACATCATTTATACACCTTAAATTACTTGAAACTTCAGGTTATATTTGTTCATCCGATTTTGATATGTAATTTAGAGCTCCGACTAGTTCGACTTCACATCAGAATGTGCTATTTTGAGGATAAAACACTTTCAATTAAAGGTGACTTCATATATATGATTAATGCTGAAAAAATAAGCTCATATTTTATTAACTAGCCCATATTTTGGCGGGTTGAATTAGTGATACTTAAGTGAATAATATTTGGGCCCATATTCAACCCATAAAAATATGAATAATAACGGGTAAAATACGGATAAAATACAAAATGTGTGTCTGGACAATATTCAATACTGAACGTAACATAAACTGATTCTGATGAGCATCTTCTTTCTAGAATCCGCGACTTTTGTAGCACAAAAAAAAAAAAGGTTGAACCAAACTAGCACAAAAAAAAACATTAGTAGGTTTCACACACTAAATTAGTGCGTGAAAGGACCAAACTGCAAAAATGCAACTTGGGCCTTTCACGCACCAACCCTTTCAGGCATGGTGGAAAAACTTAACCTTTCACGCATAGAAACTGTGCGTGAAAGGGTCTTCTTCTTTCACGCACTAATTTCATCGTCATCACTTGATGATGACTCATAATAATTAGGAAAATCTTCATTATCAAGTGCATTCATCCTCCTACACAAAAAGTAACATATTTTAAATACCAACATCATATATATACAGATAATTTAATATCAAGGTGATGAACTTACTGTTGTTCATAAGCACTGTCATGGTGTGGAGAATGATCAACTCCACCGAACTGAGAGGATTGACCAACATTCATATTTGGTACCACTGGCGAGTTTTGAGAATAGTTCCTATAAAGATTTGAAAACTGGTTATTTACCAATTCATACAACAAACACGTGCTACTACACATAATAATAATATGAAAAATTCATATTTACCAATTTTCATTGTAAGCTTGATTAAATTGCTTGCTTAGATTTTCCAGCGGCGCTTGACCACTCAAAATGTCTCCATAAGAACTAAAGTCCCCATAAGTGTTACCATGAATAGGCTGGACTTGAGGGACTTCTTCTCGAGGTATCTTTTCAACATACATCTCAAGAACATTAATGAATACTAAATCACGATATTCTTCCGGCGATCCCAAATAATCACTCAAAGATCGATTCATCATCGTTGATATTGTGCATGCCATAACACACTACACCGTTTGATATTGTTTGTGGATATCTGCCAGTTAGTGAGATTCCAAACTCAATGGGTGTAGTTTTCATTCTTTTGTGCATGTAACTGACTAGTGTTTCATAATTTAAAGTTGTTGGAAATTTAGCATGGGCTTTTGGTTTGATACTATAACGAATGGAGTAATTGTCCTCGACGATATCTCCATCCCAAAATAGTGAAACCGTAACAATTGAAGCATTTTGAGACATTTTTTTTATGAAGTTTGATTTTTTTTTTAATGACTTGTAAGACTTAGACTTATGAAGTTGATGAGTTTTTCACTCGTCAAGCCTTCAAGTTAAATAAATTCCTGAAATTGTCATGCGTGGTGTGTTGTCAAATCAACACTTACATTGCGCATTAAAATGGTGCGCAATACAAGTCGTGTTAAAATGGTCAAATAATGCAGCAATGTATTGTCAAATCAAGCATTTATGTGTCATAGATTCCTGAAATTGTCATGCGTGGTGTGTTGTCAAATCAATACTTATAGTGCGCATTAAAATGGTGCGCAATACAAGTCGTGTTAAAACGGTCAAATAATGCAGCAATGTATTGTCAAATCAAGCCTTTATGTGTCATAGATTTATGAAATTGTCATGCGTAGTGTGTTGTCAAATCAATACTTATAGTGCGCATTAAAATGGTGCGCAATACAAGTCGTATTAAAACGGTCAAATAATGCAGCAATGTATTGTCAAATCAAGTCTTTATGTGTCATAGATTCCTGAAATTGTGATATGCGAAGGAGGCCTTTTCACGCACGAAATTAGTGCGTGAAAGAAGAAAACCATTTCACGCACAGTTTCTATACGTGAAAGGTTAAGTTTTTCCACCATGCCTGAAAGGTTTGGTGCGTGAAAAGCCCAAGTTGCATTTTTGCAGTTTGGTCCTTTCACGCACTAATTTAGTGCGTGAAACCTACTAATGTTTTTTTGTTATGCTAGTTTGGTTCAACTTTTTTTTTGTACTACAAAAGTCACGGATTCCTTCTTTCTACTATGCAGGTAGAATCAAGAATGTTTGCATCAATAATACAAATAAAAATGCCGAAATTTGTACAAGTAGATAACGAAAAACATTTTTGATACACATGGCAAAAACCCCAAGTGGCACACAAATTAAATATTCTAATGCATAATATCATAGATAAGGAATTTTGTATCACGTGTTGCATAAAGGTTTGAGGGGTGGAAAATTGATATGTAAATGATAAGGTTGATCATCTGTGTTTTTTAAGCTAGGTTTTAGTGCAGATTATGTTCATACATAGAAATGTGTATGTTTTCGTTGGCTTAAGTTCTTTTCTAATCCTTTAACCCTAAGTTTCTTATATATTAGGGAACTTACTAGCGCTTCGCGCAGTTTAATAAATTGTCATTGAATTTAATAAGTGAAAAATAACTTTTAAAAAACTTGTACTTTTGTGTGGTGGGTGGGGGTGGTCGTTTAATTTTACAACATGATTCTTAGTTTAATTATGTATTAGATACATGAATGTACATATGCATTTGCTTTTTTCTTTTCTCTAAATAGTAGTATTAAAAGTTTTAATTTTCTAAATTTTTAAACATAAAATGAAAAGTAAAGAAACTAAAACAACCAATGAATTACATTCCAGTCATGTACTTTTTTCTTATTATTTTTCCATTTAAATTTTGTCTTTTAATTGCCTCATCTCTCTAATATTTTTTTGTTCCTTTTTCTCCATATTTCTACGTTATACTTTCTCTATAAAAAAAATTCTTCTTTCGTCCCTCTTTCTCTTTCTTTGAAAAAATATTTAAAAATGTTAATACTTTTAGTTGGGCGGATGAAAAAAATACAGAAAAATAAGTTGATTTTTAGGATGTGTCGCTTGATCTCCCTATAATTTAATCGAATAAAAGTCGTATTCTTCACACATTGATTAGATTTTTTTTAGTAAAGTCCTCTCAAGTCTAAGCAATTTTCAGATCATATTTTCTACTATACAAAAAAAAAAAAATGCTTCTGGCACCAGTGTAACCGCTGCGACACCCATCATCCATATACAACACAAATTCATTAGATGAAATAACTTGGAAGTGAAAGTTGTATACATGCTACAAAGTAATATTGGATCAAATTCCTTAAATGAAAGCTTGCTGTCTGGAATTTGATAGAGAGATATTTATAATACCATCGTCATCCTAGCCTCGTATCGATTTACATACATATAGTTTGATATGTATGATTGTGGATACATGAACATTTATTGAAATATTTTATATTTAGAATATTATTAAGATGTAGAAGGATTTGGAAATTCACCACAATGTAGTTGGGCCAAGTAAACAATTCAAAAGGACAAAAAGTAAGTATCAAATTAGATACCGTTTTACTCATAATTGTAAAGTAATTACTTTCAACGGTTGGGGAAATGAAGCAATTCCTTTTCTGATTTGGCAGGCCAATACCCCCTTAACAGTAATGAAAATTGCTTATTATCCGATTAAAGTGAATCTCCTCATCTCCCTTAAGAATACTCATAATCATGTTTATAGTAAAAGCTGTAGTTATGACCTTGCAAGCTTTTCTCTCCAAAGAAAATTGGATGTAAATTGAATCACGAGGTTTAAGACTTCACACGTTATAATTTTTCTACGACTCTTTACATTTTTTTATGAGAAATAATTAATGCTGAAGCCTACCCAACGTTTTTCTAAACTTAGATATCCTAAAGAATGATATATTCCCGAAACACCAATGCTATTAGTTTAAAAGCTGTTAGTTTCTATCATTCCACAAGGCATAGACAGTACTGCAATTTCTTCAATAAATTAGCAACCCGAATTTTGCCAAAGATCCCAAAATAGAAGTTAGACTATGATATACCTCAATGAATAAATGTAACATGCAGAAAACAAATCACGATCAACGCGATCCTTGCTAATTAGCATTTTTTGGTGATCTCGACCTGTGCGTGATCTCAGCCGCATACTTTACAAAATTCATTAGGCTAAGTAAGCACCTTTTCCACAGTCCATAGTTCCACAAAACTGCTGCTAACTTCATTTTGAAAAAGCCAAACTGTGGTCGATGGAAGTGATAAAAGCCAAAATGTCAAGTTGAGAAGAATATAGTATGACCATTATTCAAAATGAACGACTATAAGCGACCTGAAGAATAAATTTAGGAATGATTAATTTTGAGCGAAAGCATAGAGCTGATTCTTACCTGCAGATACAAAACAAAGAAACAAACAGTGACTTCAACTTCACAAAATAACAAACTGTAAACTTTATTGTCACATCAATACTCTAATCACCAACAGTAGACGCAACGATGACGATAGTCGGCAGAGATTGGCGAAGAGGAAATTAAAAGATCTTTATGTGAAACAACAGGAAAACAATGTATATGAAACTTTATTTTGCAGTATATGCATCGAATGGCGTCCACAACAAAAATCATGTGAATTTTTTTTTTAGAGAAAGTTAAAAGGAATTGTTCGTGACTATGTGCATTCCCAAGTTAATTAACAAACCGTGTGGTGTAAACGTTACAAACTTCAAGCATACACTAAAATAAAGTATAGAAATTGCAATAACTCTTTTGACAACAAAAATAATATAGGTGGCAAAAGACAATATTTGATAACAACTTAATTTTATTGTTGGCATATATGATGAATCTTTTAAAAATGAATTTCTTTTTGTTGCCAAAAATTTAATTTTGTTTCCATATAATATTGATTATTGTTGCAAAAAGTGTTTTTGGCAACTAAAATAAATGTTGTTGCACGTCGTTGCAATAACAGCAGTTGAGAAAAGTTTATGCAACAACAAAAAAAATGTTGTTACCAAAAGTACTTTTTACAACATTAACTTACTATGGCAACAAAAAAAAATTTGTTGCCAAATGTCTTCTTTCTTGTAGTGATAATTAAGAGGTGTAATTAATAGAATTAAGAGAGTGACTTTTTTTTGCCTTTTAGTATATAATACATTAATTTTAAAATGAGATAAAATTTAAAAAAAAAAAAAAAAAAAAGATAAATGATATTCTAGGTCATAAAAAAATGTCACATCAATGTATGACTAGCTTTATATTATATATTGATTGATTAGTTTTATATATATATTGATTGACTTCTAAATGGAAGCTCATATTTCTATAAACACAATGGGTTACTGCTATGAAAGATTTTGGTTAATGTGTCAAGATTGTTTTTTGCTCTATTCAAATTTTATCTAACTCGTTTTTTATCAATACAAATATGAACGGGTTGAAACTCAACCTATTTTTTAAACGCCCAATTCGTCTGTTTGCCATCACTATATAGGGTTTATACCGGAGATCAAGAAAAAAAACTTACCACTCCACTAATAATACAAGAGTTAATATAATGGGCGACCAACCTAGATACTTTTTATTTGTATAGTTAAAAGGGAAAATGCTCAAATATGCCCCTGAACTATACGAAATTGCACATATTTACCCGTCGTTAAAAAGTTGGTGCAAAGATGTCCCTAACTTTTTTTTTTTTTGGCTATATATGCCCTTGAGTTAACGGAAAATATTGGAGGGCATATTTGTTCAGTTTCGCATAGTATAGGGGCACATTTGATCCATTGAAATTCGTGAATATTATGGCACAAATAGTTCTCAGATTTTTTTTGTAGTGCACTTTATGCTAGCCAATGATTTATTGCAACTGCATTTTGAAACTCCACACTTATCGTACAACCCCTCATTTTTCTCTCTTATTCTTTCACTTGTTTATGAAATGTCGGAAGCTTCGAGTTCTTTAAATAGTTGTGGAAGGGTTTGTGGATGTGGAGTTGTGGAAGGGTTTGTGAACGTGGAGTTACTGCACTCCATCTCACTTATGGACTTCAAATAATTCTACTAAATTTCGATTATGCATGATATTCGCGAAAGGGTCAAACCACATTGAATGTTTTGTAAGAAATCGTATAAATGCTTAAAATATGATACTCTTTCTATTATTATTATAAAAAAATTTAGCACTGCGGGAGATATTTTTTCATGTGTCATAAGTCTAATGCAAGTTATCTCCTATTTTATGTTTATGTTTTATTGCGGCAATTGTTGCATCCATTATCGTGTAGATATTGGGACTGTGAAGACGAAAAATATCGAGAAAGAACTATCCAGATCATCAACAAATTGAAAAATAAAAATGGTATTATCATTAGTAAAAAAAATCTTTTGAAAAGGGGAAATTGTGCTCTTGTTTGTGAAAACAGTCTTTAAAAGATGGTTGTAATTGCATCTGCTCTTTTATTTGTATAATTTTGATGTAATGCAATGGTGGATGGATTGTAATTATAAATGTTTTTTTATGTTTTGGAATGCAATGATATTTGTACCATAATATTCACGAATTTCAATGGATCAAATATGCCCCTATACTATGCGAAACTGAACAAATATGCCCTCTAATATTTTCCGTTAACTCAATGGCATATATAGCCAAAAAAAAAAACGTTAGGGACATCTTTGCACCAACCTTTTAACGACGGATAAATATGTGCAATTTCGTATAGTTTACGGACATATTTGAGTCTTTGTCGTAGTTAAAATAGTTAATTTTTGGAGTTCTTTTCATGAGTTTAAAAGTAAAACGTGTGGGACAGCACGCAAGTTACAACCACAGATTCACTCCAAGTGGTTGATAATTGGTTCAAAGATAATTACTTCACTCTTTGTCAAGCTTGAAAATGACCTACCTTGTTAGATTCCTTTTTATTTTTTAATAATAATATTTTTTACTACCCATATTTAAATTAATTTTATTTATACGAAAGTGACCTGGCGTCGAGATTACGTAAACGAATTCCTTGTAGTATATTGATATCTCTATGATTAGGTGTCTCTTTCCTTTTCCCAAAGGCCACCTTCATGTTTCTTTTTCTTACATTAATTAAATTTGGTTATTACAAGGCAGTTAATCATCATACATAAATCTGAAACTTATCATCAGCTCCTCATCATCACCCACGGCCCCCTCACCGAAAGTAAACTCCAAAAATATGAGGAATTTTAAAAGATAGTATTACAAAGGAGTTGGAGAAAATTATATTTGAAGTCAAAGGAACTTGGTAAAAAAGACCTTTATTTAACTAAAGAAAGTGGAGACCTAGCTCTTGTTTAGCTGAAAAGAAATTTCAAGTTTGAATACTTTGCTTTAGAAGAAAACTATATGCGATTAGTAATGTGAAATTAACAGCCACGTCATGAAAATTAACAATATTGTAAAAAGATGGGGGAAAAATTGAGGAAAGAATAGGATAAATTAGTCCTTGAGAATCTTCTAATCAAGTCACGATCATAAATTGTAAAAAAAAAAAAAAAAAAAAATGTGAAATGCGAGTACATCCGTTATATTAATAATATTCAATATCTCATAGTGAATTATGTTTAATTTTGATGGGGAGCACTTTATTTTTAAAATGAGACTTTTCAGCATGAAATTAAATTAGTCCACCCTTAAAATGAATATCGGATACCAAGGGGAGATAAAAAAAAATTACATTTATTTCAATGCTTTTTTCTTTCCTAAACTAAACTATATGAGTGTTGCCAATATTATTATTTGTTTTAAAGTTTGGAAAAATAATACAATTTACAATGTAGGTTAGAATATAAGCAAAAGTCGTAGCATATTTATTGCGAGATGCAGAAACAATTGCCAAAAAGGGGTCAAAATAAATTAATACAAGCAGCCGTTCATTCACTATTTTTTTCAACCCCCAGCTACATATATTTTCTTGTTTAGCCGGTAATTTATTTAAATATTTTTTTAATCATCTGATTTATATCAGACAGTTGCTTATTAATTACCGAATAATTAGTAGGCGTTTGGACATGCGATTTCATCTCTAATTTCATCTTATGAGATGAAATCTTAAATCATTCAAAAGACATGATTTAGAATTTGAAATCGCGATTTCAAAAAATATAAATATAAAATTTGACATATACGTTTATATTTTGTAAAAAAAGATCCATAAGTTGGTAGATATATTTACCAATCATGTTTACCAACCGGGAAATGCATGCTCGGCGTGAAGAGATTGTTCGTACCATGTGGGAGGATTATATTAAAGAGTAGTTATATTACTATTCATGTTAAATTTTTCTTTTTATTGAACTAAAGTTTGATCAATTGATGTTGTATCTTTTAGAAAGGCCTTCTAGTAGCGTATTAATTTTATTATGAAATATGATTTACTCATTTGCTAAGATTGTATAAGAATTGAATTTTTTTTTAAGGTTTTCACAACTTGTGAGATTTTTATGTTTATAAAAAAACTGCAACTTAAGAAATTCAAATTGCATGTCCAAACATAATTTCATCTCATAATTTCATATCATGAGATGAAACCATGTCCAAAACGGCCCCTTAGTTTCTTTTTTGAAAACTTTCAACCTATATTTTCTAATCGTAATTATGGGCCCACATTTTTTCAAACTCTTATCGTTACAACTTACAAGGACACTAGGAAAAGGCAATTCCACAATTTCACCCATAAAACTTGCGTATGAAAACAAGAAAACGTCGAAAAGCCAAAATGTGGGCTGTAAGGCCGACTTTTTAACTAAATAGTACTCCACCTATTTCAATTTGTTTGAATCTATTTTTTTTAGTTCATATTAAAATAAATGACTTTTTTTCTAATTTGAAAATAAATTCACTTTATAAATGATTTGTAGTCACATAAATTTTCAAGATTTATTTTGAATCATAAGTTTTAAAAGTCTTCCTTCTTTTTTAAATGTCATGCCAATCAAATGAGTTCATATAAATTAAAACGGAGGGAGTAGCTTTTACGGCATAAACTTACAAATCTCAACTTGGAAATTGAAGATGTAATTTTCAGCTATTTACTTATCCTATCATCTTACTTCATCTTTATCTTCCACTTGGCGGTATCTCCTCAAATGGCCAAATTGATAACCATGACTCATCTCTACCTTCTTTCTTTTTTTTTTTTTTTTTTATTTTTTTATTATTATTATTATTGTTGTTGTTGCTGTTATTATTATATTTTATATTACATCTTCCCAAAATTAGTTATTCCAAGGTTGTGTCTAATTAAAATATAAAAAGATTTTTTCATACACTTCTTAATATATCTACTAATTATAATAAAGATAGTTTGAGAATGTTTTAATGCTCATATTCTGAAAATATTAATTTAGTTGCTTTTTTAACCCTTCATTTAATATGTCAATTGACTGAGTACACAATTTCAGAGAAAAAGATGTTTTTGAATTTTATAAATTTAAACACGTCACTAAGAGCAAAATGAGTGGGTTAAAGGTATTGAAATGTAGAAAGATATTATTAATTTTTAAACATTTAAAAAAAAAAAAAAACGTCACATAAAATGGAATACATAATCTATAAGTTTGAGATTCTTATTTTCATTCTTACGTAAACTAAATGAGACAGAAGTCTCAAATTTGAGTCCCAAATAAAATCGCCTTTAATGGAGAGTATTTTCTACCCAAAATAAGATTTTCACATAAAATTTTTGAATTAATCAAGTTTCAAAACATGTATCAGAGAGTGAGAAACCAAAAATTAAATAAAACACTTAAGTTGAGATAGATGGTTTTATTTTTTAATAAACTGAAGCAATTGAGAAATCATGATTGTTCTCTTAACTACCCTTTGTTGACCCCAATCTTTTCACATTATTCCAACATGACTCACGGTGTATCCAAGCTGTAAATTTGTACTCCACCCTAGCAAAGTTGACCAGCCATTTTTTAGTTCAATAGCGTGAGTAGAAAAGTCAAAATCAAGAGGAAAAAAAAAAAATCTATCTACACATGTTTTACCAATTAAAACCTTGACAACTTGTAAAACTTATCAACGTGTCCCACTTCAATTTTTCCAATTTTCCTCTCCATATATCTCTCCACCCTAATTCACCACCCCTTACTCCCCATTCTACTTTACTTGACCCCTTGGACACAAAAAGAAACACTAAAAACACAGCGGGGTTGAATTTAAGAAATAGAAAGTAAAACACAAATTTCAAATCAACCCAAAAGAAAAAAAAAAAGAAAAAGAAAAAGGAGAGAGGATAAGTGCACCCCCTCAATTATTTTACTACTACTAAGCCCAAGAAAAAAATTCACCTTTTCTTGTAAATACTACTATAGTGTGTGTGAGAAGAAGTTGAAGAAAATGGTGGAAAGTTCAGTTTTGTTGGAAAAGAATACAGCTAGTGGCGCCGCCGTGGAGGAGCTGAAAAATGGTATTGTCGGTGGTTCATCAGAAGAAGAGAAGAATTATTCAGGTGGTAATCGTTGGCCACATGAAGAGACTTTAGCTTTGCTTAAAATAAGGTCTGAAATGGACCTTGCATTTCGTGATTCCAATCTCAAAGGCCCTCTTTGGGATGAAATTTCTAGGTACAAAATTTTTATTTTATTTTGTTATATTGAAGCTCAAGTTTTGATACTAAATTATACCGAGATTGTAGTCCTGGATTATAATTCTCGGAATAAGTTATCCCACATGAAAGGTTTTGGGATAAGGTCGGTATAATTTATATTGTGTTTGGTTGATAGTTGACGGTAACCAAACACGGTTTAAATTTAATCCCAGACTTAATCCCGAGATATCTCGCGTACCAAACGAATCTGTAACTGTAAGCCTGTAGATTTCGATTTTCGAATGCATCTTGTTATCTTAGTGAGAGTGATTGTTTTTGAATTTTATCTAGATGGATAAGATTTTGCTTTTTAGTTGTGTTTCTGGTTGGTTGTTGAAATTTATTTTTATTATATTGTACTTATTTTGAAATAGAAGGACAATGGGAATTTTTGTTTTAATTGGCAGGAAAATGGGTGAGCTTGGGTATGCTCGAAATGCAAAGAAATGCAGGGAGAAGTTTGAGAACATTTATAAGTATCACAAGAGAACAAAAGATGGTAGATCTGGCAGACAAAATGGGAAAAACTATAGATTTTTCGAGCAATTAGAACTTTTGGACAACCAATCTTTACTTTCATCGCCTCCATCGAATGATCATATCCAATTCAATAGGATGGAGACGATAACATCAATGGCAATGCCAGTGCCAATGCCTATGCCGATGACAATGATAAAACCCGCCACTAGTGGATGTCAAGATTTCAGAATTTCGGGTCCCACCCGAGGTTTCAATCCGGAGTTGATGTCCACGTCTACCTCCACGACCTCTTCCTCGGGTAAAGAATCCGATGGTAGTGTGAAGAAGAAAAGGAAATTGGTTGGTTATTTTGAGAGGTTGATGAAGGAAGTGTTGGACAAGCAAGAGGACTTGCAAAACAAGTTCCTAGAAGCAATAGAAAAATGTGAGAAGGATCGGATAGCGAGGGATGAAGCTTGGAAAATGCAGGAAATCGCGAGATTAAAGAAAGAACAAGAAGCACTAGCCAATGAAAGAGCAATTTCAGCTGCCAAAGACGCAGCGGTGATTGCTTTCTTGCAGAAAATGTCGGAGCAAAACGTTCAGTTACAGATGCCAATGGACTTACCCCAAGTACCCCAGAAACATGCCGAGGAACCGGAGAGTGACAAGGAGGATGACATGTTGGAGAAAAACAATATTGACAAACAAGAGATTGACAGTGCTGGTGAGAATTCGAATTCGTTTCAAACAAGTTCTTCTCGATGGCCTAAAGCAGAAGTCGAAGCATTAATCAGGTTAAGAACGAACGTCGACGTGCAATATCAAGACAATGGATCATCAAAAGGGTCTTTATGGGAGGATATTTCATCAGGTATGAAGAAACTTGGATATGATAGAAATGCAAAGAGGTGTAAAGAGAAATGGGAGAACATAAACAAGTATTATAGGAGAGTTAAAGAAAGCCAAAAGAAGAGGCCTGAAGATTCAAAAACATGTCCTTATTTTCATCTGTTGGATTCTATCTATCAGAACAAGTCCAAGAAACAATTGCCTTTCTCAGAAAATCCAGGTTCCAATATGAAGGCTGGAGAGATACTAATGCAAATAATAAACCAACAACAACAACAGCAGCAGCAGCAGAATGTTGAACAAAGTCAATAAAATAATGAGAAGGATGAAGAAGAAGAGGATGACAATGAAGATTTATATGAAATAGTTGCCAACAAACCCTTCTCGAATAATAATAATAATGGATTTTTCTTTTTTGCTTTGTGGACAGTGTACCATTTTTGAGAAGTGGGGCAAAATCATTGGAGTTAATGTCCCTTGGAAATGTGGGTCGAGATTCCATTAAGTGTGAGGGAGGACCTTTCAATTGCAAAGTTATTTTTTACTACTAAAAATGCACACCCAAAGGAGTGGCATCTTTTCTTTCTACTTATATATAATTCCTTGTTAGGTAGATAGTGTGAGAGAAGGAATAGTTTAGCTTTGGTGTGATTTAGATTTTAGACTATATAGTAAAGTATACATTTTCTTCTTTTGAGGCTTTGGTTTCCGCACCATCCCCCATGTGTGTAATAGTTTAAAATAGTTGATTGTGTTTGTATGAATTGAGAATATACTTCTGCAAGTTTGTCACAATATGATTTCGGTAATTCACTGGATCTGTTCCTTTTTTTTTCTTTTTATGGGTGGGCAAAGAAGGGATTTGTGGGAAAGCGTGAAAAATTGTTGCAGAAGTGTTTAGAGTCCGAATGATTTAACGAAACGGTGCTGATTTTTCTTTTTGGGCAGACACATAAGTGCCAGCCCCTTAAGTTGTTACTGAGTGTTCTCATTTACACGCTTTTACTAAAGTACTCCCTCCATCTCATATTATTGTTCTTTTTTTTTTTACACGCTCATTAAAAAAAGTATAATTCTATTGGTAAGGGTCAATACAACGGTGATGGAGGAGAAGAAAATTTTAATGGTGGAAGAATAAATAAAGAGAGACAAAATGAGTTAGGAGCGCTGAGGTGGCATACCACGTAGCACTCGCCTCATCAAATGACATTGACACGTAGCATGAAAAGGGGTATATTAGAATTAGTATGTATAACGTCAGGAGTGTATTTGGACTCAAAGTATAATGAGGTGTATATTTGGCCCTTTTCCATTAGTATAAGGGTATATTTGGACTTTTTCTGTTTATTATATTACTGTTGTCTCCATCCAATAAATTACACTCTAATTAATATTGATAACTATTAAAAACAATTAATGTAAAGGACAAAGTAGAAAAAATTAATTAATTCTATGTTGATTTTGTAAATGAACAGATATTTTAAGATGAATATTTAATAAGTAATGTGGACTACTAATATGAGACGGAGGAAGTACTTATTTTGGCCTTATTTATTTAGTGAATATTCTAATTTTAATTATTAAAATTTTAGTCATAAAGTTTGTTTGTTTTTTACATTTGGATTTTAATTATTAAGTGCATTTATTTTTTTATGTTTCAATCACTTAATAGGTTTGAATAGATCCGAATGATAAGATCTGTAAAATGTTAATATCATTGACATATTTATTTAAAGATTTTCACGAAAATGGTAATTTACGAATTTCATCCATTCATCATTACCGTGACCGTCCATCATTATTTACTACGAACATTGTTGTCCACCACTATTAATTTTATGTCACCACGCACCACCACCAACTACCCATCTTCAGCCACAACCATTATTACTGCCAATCACTATAATCAGCTAGTACTACCACTAGCCACCATTTATAACATTCATTATCGCGTCATATATCGCCAACCACCGTCATTGTTCACTACCATTATTAGCTATTGCTATCATACCTCACAACTGTCAACTGTCACCACCAGCTACCATTATTGACTTTTACTGCCAACACCATTACCACTAGCTACTACGTGCACCCCACATTAATCGACATTATCCCAAAGACATTCACAACTACCACTGCTAACCATCACCACTACCAATCATGTATATTTTAAATTTTTTATTAATATATAATATTAGATTAATTTAAATATTTTTAAATTTTAAATTTATTAATTTTAAATAAAGACAATTTTGTTCATTCAGGTGTTAAAAAAAAACAGTGTTAAAAAAAAACAGTCTTAATTATCTAACATTCAGATTTTAATACAACATCTTAACAATTCAGATTCACATATCTAAATCTGAATGTACATCTTAATATTTAAATTCAGACATCTTAATCTTAATGAAAACAAATGAGGCTACACTCTAATATCTATTAAAAATGTGCCTATTAAATACATTACGACTAACCACCAAAACAAATGAAAAATGTAGACTTCACATGCAGTAATGTACTCGTATCGGAGCCCGATTAATTCATTTTCGCAGCGTAAGGCCCATTCGAGAGAAGCGTTTCCTACAAAGAATTTTTTCACACCCAGCAATGCTAATATGGAGTTATCCCTGTTTTTCATATGTCCATTTAATTTGTACTAAAATTGAAAATCGATCAAATGAAACGCCGACGCCAAAGTCAGTGACCTATTTTGGAAACAACAACAACAATAACCCTGTATTATTTTCCCTCCATAGTTGGGCTACATTGGGCTAAATCATAATAAAGTGGGTACATGAAATGCCTCACAAGACCCAAAACTCAAGACTAGCCCAAGTAATACCTTATAGGTGGTCCAAAAGTTCATCTAGCAACAACCAACCTATTGTTACATCATATAATGGGGAAAGAACATCGATACCTTTTACACACAAAATTATTACCCTTTCATCCCCCTTACTTTAATACCTCAAAACTATTTACCCTAATACCCTTTTATAGGTAATTGTCTCTTTTTTCTTTCTATTCTTTTTTATTTATCTACCTCTTATCTTCTTTTCTTTCTTTTCTTCTCTTATTTTTTTCTCCTTTTTTATAAATTTTTCCCCCCAAATCATACTATATTTTATTTTCTTTTTCACCATAATCTATTCCATATTTAATTGTAGCTTCTTTGTTTTCATTTTTTGTCTATTTTTTTAAATTTCTTTATTTTTCGTTCCTTTTTTATTTCATTTATTTCTTTTCTTTTTGAGAAAATACAAAAATACCCCCCCAACGTATACTCGGATTAATTATGACGCAACCAACCTTTGCGGGCGACCTATTACCCCCCCCCCCCCCCCCCCCGGCCTTTTTTTTTCTATCTCATTTTTTCTATCTCAGCCTTGCCGCCGTCGCCGCCAGATTTTTTTCTAGCAAGCGGCCACTGCCTCAACGACCCCCCTTCCTTCATCTCCTTCTCTCCAATCCTCGCATCACTGCGCCAATGACCCCTCCCCCTTCCTTCGTCTCCTTCTCTCCCTCCCGCGCCACTACCACCACCGATGAGCGGCCACTGCCCTACCACCGCCACCGAAAGTTGGTGTTTTTTAAGAAAAGAGAAGAAGCAGCCCCGTGGAAGAGAAATTCTTGAACCCAAAGAGGTTGATTTCTTGAAAAGATATGTATGATTGATGATGAAATTGAATGTGTGTGTGTTGATGGAGGAAGAAAATGGGTTGGTTGATTTCTTGAAAAAATATTTATGATTGATGAAAGAAATTGAACGTGTATGTTAATGGAGGAAGAAAATGGGTTGAATGTGTGTGTGTGTTAATGGAGGAAGAAAATGGGTTGGTTGATTTCTTGAAAAAATATTTATGATTGATGAAAGAAATTGAATGTGTGTGTGTTAATGGAGGAAGAAAATGAGTTGAATGTGTGTATGTTAATGGATGAAGAAAATGGGTTGAATGTGTGTGTGTGTGTGTATTAATGGAGGAAGAAAATGGGTTGGTTGATTTCTTGAAAAAATATTTATGATTGATGAAAGAAATTGAATGTATGTGTGTTAATGGAGGAAGAAAATGAGTTGAATGTGTGTGTGTTAATGGAGGAAGAAAATGGGTTGAATGTGTGTGTGCTAATGGAGGAAGAATATGGGTTGATTGATTTCTTGAAATGAAGAAGAAGAAGAAGAAGAAGAAGAAGAAGAAGAAAGGTTTAGTGATGAAGAAGATAAAATTAATGGAAGGTTTAATGGTTAATTAGAGGTTAATTAGTGTAAATATAATTAATAAAAGAAAAATCAAATGAAAAAAAAAGAAAGGAAAGTTGGTACCAATGTGGCAGTGACGTGGCGCTGACGTGGCGGATAGTGTGCAACACTCTCCGCCGTGCAACTGGGCATCAATTTTTTTTTGTGCCATGTCAGCCGAAAAAGGGTACAAAAATACAAAAAAAGTAAGGTCAGAGGGGTAATAGGTCTCCCGCAAAGGTTGGGTGCGTCATAATTAATCCAGGTATACGTTGGGGGGGGGGGGGGGTATTTGTGTATTTTCTCTTTCTTTTTTATCTCCATAATCTAATTTCATTCACTTTTTTTGCTATTTTTATTTATTCTTCTTTTTTAATTTCTAGTGATTTTCATTTACGATTTTTTTCTCCTTTTCTAATTTCATTTTTTCAAAATTATTTTTTTCCTTTTCTTTTTTCATAATCTAATCATACACACCTTTTGGCTCTTTTTTTTTTATTTTTTTTTTATTTTTTATTTTTTATATCAATAAAAAGTATAACTGATATATTATCTTTTTTATTTTTTTCATATCTGAAAAAATAATTGATACGCTCAAATTACACCTATAATGGTATAACACGGACGTTGTCAAATATAGTAACCCAACTCGATGATCTGAGTATACTTTTATCACTCTGCAGGAACTCCATCGTCGAAGCATTTCGACGGACCGTCGATCATGTCGACGATGCAAGTCGACGATCTGATGATGATATAATGAATTGTCACTTCGCAGGAACTTATCGACAAGGCAACTCGACGGTCCGTCGAGCATGTTGACGCTCCGTCCTTATGCTTATCAGAACAGATTGTATCTTTTCCTCGTTTTTTCGCTTTCCGAGCATTCTAACTTCAAAATACCTGCACAACACACAAAACACATCAAACTAACACAAACTTGCTCGGAAACAAGTAAAACTTAGAGTTAAAAAGCATTAGATGTGCCAAAATTCCCGGCACATCAACACCCCAACTTAAAGTCTTTGCTTGTCCTCAAGCAAGTCAACTAACAAACTCAATCTACAAATGTTGTAACTTTGCTGGTTTTTCCGAGTTTCAGTTCTCGCGCTCTCGACACCTGTAAAAAATAAAAAACCTACAAAAACAAAATTACAGAATTTTAAACTTGGGTTGCCTCCCAAGAAGCGCTTAATTTAACGTCGCAGCATGACAGTGTTATCAGTTTACTCTTGGTCGGGACTCGCCGCTACAGCATTCGTCCCAAGGTGCTTCAACCGATATCGGTCCACAATTCTATCTCCGTCAATCGTACCATGGTAGTGCTTCACCCTCTGCCCGTTCACCATAAATGTCCGAGTTTCGTGTTCGGACTTCAATTCAATAGCTCTATGGGGTGAGACACTTACCACTTCAAAGGGGCCTGACCACCGTGATTTCAATTTGCCCAGAAGCAGCTTCAATCTAGAATTAAACAGCAAGACGGGGTCACCCTTGTAGAATTCCCGCTTCAGAAATTTCTTGTCAAGATATTGCTTCATCCTCTCTTTGTATAGCGCTGCACTTTCATATGCCTGATAGCGGAACTCATCCATCTCATTGAGCTGAAACAACCTGAGTTTGGTCGCTTCTTCCCAATTCATGTTCAGCTTCTTCAAGGCCCACATGGCCTTATGTTCAAGTTCAACTGGCAGGTGACATGCCTTTCCGAAAACTATCTTGAAGGGTGAGGTCCCAATCGGAGTCTTGAAGGCAGTCCGGTAAGCCCATAGAGTATCATCGAGCTTGCGGGCCCAATCAGTTCTGTTTGCATTCACCGTCTTTGCTAAAATACTCTTTATTTCCCGATTAGAGACTTCAACTTGCCTGCTTGTTTGAGGATGATACGGGGTTGCCATCCTATGCTTGACTCCATACTTCTCCATCAATCCCGCAAAGGCTTTATTGCAAAAGTGAGAACCACCATCACTGATTATTGCCTTTGGGGTACCAAAACGAGTGAATATCTTCTTTTTCAAGAATCTCATGACACTCTTGGCTTCATTATTAGGTAAAGCCACCACTTCTACCCATTTGGAGACATAATCAACAACCACTAAGATGTATTTCATGCCACAAGAGCTTACAAAGGAACCCATAAAATCAATTCCCCAAACATCGAACACTTCAACTTCCATTACGAAGTTCATAGGCATCTCTTGCCTCCTACCAATATTCCCCTGCCTTTGGTACTGATCACAAGAACGCACCATCAGATTAGCATCATGAAAGATAGTAGGCCAATAATAACCACATTCGAGGACCTTTGCAGCAGTCCTCGTACCACTATGATGTCCCCCAACTGGAGAGGCGTGGCACGCCTTTAAAATCTCCAATACCTCACTCTCTGGGACACAACGCCGAATAATGTTATCAGCGCAAGTTCTGAATAAGTATGGTTCATCCCAATAGTATTGACGAACATCCCGTAAAAACGTCTTCTTCTGATACAATTTTATCTCGTCGGGAATGCTACCAGTTACCAAGTAGTTAGCAAAATTGGCAAACCAAGGTTCCACCTGCATAGACACCGCCAAAACTTGCTCATCTGGAAACGCATCTTCAATGTCAAGTTCTTCTGCTGGCACCCCAGTTTCTTCAAGCCTAGAGAGATGATCTGCGACTTGATTTTCGGATCCCTTTTGATCTTTTACTTCGAAATCAAACTCTTTTAACAGAAGGACCCAACGAATCAGTCGCGGCTTAGCTTCCTTCTTTGCCATCAAATACCTCAACGCAGCATGGTCAGTGTACACCACAACCTTGGACCCCAACAAATAGGACCGAAACTTCTCAAAAGCATAAACTTTTGCAAGTAGTTCTTGCTCGGTCACCGTGTAGTTCATCTGCGCAACATTAAGTGTCCTACTAGCATAGTAGATTGGGTGCATAATTTTATTGTGCCTCTGACCAAGCAAAACACCTAGTGCAAACCCACTAGCATCACACATCAACTCAAAAGGTAATGACCAATCTGGAGTAACAATTACAGAAGCAGTAGTGAGGCGCTCCTTCAATTCATCAAACGTCTTTCGGCACTTGTCATCAAACACAAACTTAGCCTTTTTTTCAAGAAGCTTGCACATCGGGTTAGCAATCTTGGAGAAATCCTTGATGAAGCGCCTGTAGAACCCAGCATGTCCTAAGAAACTTCAGACTCCTTTGACGGAGATGGGTGGAGGAAGTTTTGCAATCACATCTATCTTCACTTGATCGACCTCAATTCCCTTTTCAGAGATTTTGTGACCGAGGACGATCCCTTCCTTTACCATAAAGTGACACTTCTCTCAATTTAGCACTAGATTCGTCTACTCACATCTTTTCAACACTTGACCCAGATGGTCAAAACAATCATCAAATAAATCACCCACAACAGAGAAATCATCCATAAATACCTCCAAGACGTCCTCTACCATGTCAGAAAAGATCGACATCATGCACTTCTGAAATGTGGCTGGTGCATTACATAACCCAAATGGCATTCGGCTGAACACAAACGTCCCATATGGACTGTTACGCCCTATTTTGAACGAGTCCAAGATAGTTTGCAAATTCCCGGTTATTCTAACAGGTTTTAAAAGGGTTAGAGTCGCCACCTTATTTTTTAGGAAAATCAGGAAACCTATATATATTTGTGTGTCTACTCCATTTTAGTCCACGAAACATATAAGTTTCTAGATAAGAGTTTTATTTAACCCGAGGGGAAGGTATTAAGCATCCCTCAGAGCCCGTCCGAAGACAGTCCTTAAACTTAGTTTAACTGAACACTAGAGGGGATTATTTATCTGTTTATAATTATTATTACTTGTTTTCAAAATGTTATGACTTCATGAAAAGCTACACTAGGTGATAATATACTAAGTATATACAGTGTATAAAAATGAATTTATATCAAGTATCAAGTATTCATAAAGAATGTATAGTAAAAAAGAATATATAAAAGAGTATAAGAGAATGTACCTTGTAAGTATAAAAGTGTATCTGTTAATATAAATAGTGTATATATGTTAGTGTAAAGAATGTATAACTATATTAAGAATATATATAAAAAAAAATGTAAGACTGTAAAAATAAATATATCAAGGATATAAAGAATGTGCATCTATGTAATGTGCGTCTATGTATATTAAAAGAATGTATGTATATTAAACATATAAACAACATATTTCAAGTGTAAAAGAATGTACGTTAAACCTAAAATGTATAAAGAATTGTATAACTAGGTATATTAGTGCATAAAGAAAAAAAATAATTTATGAATATTCATTCGTGTAAAGATTTTATATGACGAAATTATTCAGAAAAGTGAAGTTGATTTGATTTGTTTCTACCGTTTTAGTTAAAAAGAGTGTTTGTTTAATGAATATCCTATCAAAAGAATAAGGAACAAAATAATTGTAAAAAGTATTGGTAAAAAATAAGTATAAGGAATTGTGGATAAAAAATGAGTGAAAATGTGTAATGCCTCTAAAGAATAAAAGATTTGTGAATAGAAGACTTAATATTTGCCTAGCGTCAAAATGTGAATTTAACTTAATTAAAATATGTATTAATGTACACGAAACAATATAAAATGTAAGTTGTAGTAAGAGTGTATAAATAATATAAAATAAAGGATGGACTAGTATTTTTTGCCTAAACGTCAAAAGTGTGAATTTATTTAACAAAGTATTTATACCAAGTCAATTTAATATAGTTATGAAAGTATTGACGGCCTAAGTCTTGCCTAAAGCGAATGGGAATTTTAAGTTCAACGAACAAGGCGATAAGTAAATAAATATATCAACCCGTCATTCCAAAAATAAAGTTTCCACAATACGATGAGTTTATGTTTTGTACAGTTATAAAAAAAATGCGGAAAGTAAATACAAACAGTGATTCGATGAAGTCTTCGAATTCTTTCCGAGTGTCGTCTTCGGATGTATCTCCGGGTACCTGTATAAACACTTAGTAAAAGTGTTAGTAAGAGAATAAATAACTATCTAATGAATTAAAGAAATGATAAATAAACTTAAAATAAAAACCCGTCTTTTGTACATGGGAGGCCTTGGAAATCGACGGAAATTTCTTCATCGGCCAAGGTGTAGTATCCGTTCAATCCCAATTTTTATAGAATGTAAAACATCAGTCCGAACATCAGCAAAACATTAGAGGATCCGGCCAAGACCACTAGAGAAAATCAAAAGTGGCCAGAGAGGTGTACGAATCACAAGAGACACCAAAAATGATACAAAACTAGACCAAACAGTGGCCAAACCAGTAGCATCACGATGCAGAGATCAAGAGCATAACAATAGTGTCACACCCCGATCTTACTGGGGTGTGATGGGCACCCGACCCCATATTCGGAGCCGAGCGAACCCGCTGACTCTTATTACATACTTAACCTCTTAGGACTCTTACATCAATAAGGAGTGGAAAACATAGTAAAGCTTTCAATTTTTTTTTCCATCGTACTCAAATCAAATATAATCTGTGATCATATGGACTTTATATCATAACATAAAATGACACATAGGCTGCTGACAGAACCGACACTCTATACCCACGACTCTGTCTGCAAAGTCTCTAACATTTATCAAACGTCGTAGCACATGTACTCTGACTCGGTAGCACTCCAGGAACAAGTGGAGCTTGCCAAATCTGCTGGAATATCTTCTATATTAGCTTCAACTCATCTGGGTGTACCTGCGCGGCATGAAACGCAGCCCCCGAAGAAAGAGGGGGTCAGTACGAGCAATGTACTGAGTATGTAAGGCATGAATAATAACTGTATGGAACATAGAACATGTCATAAGATAAAAGAGTAACCTGTACATATGAGTGCCGCTTAGGCGGATGCCATGCATACTTATCTGGTCATATCATATCATATCATTTCATATCATATCATATCATGTCATAGCGCCGAAATACGTCGGCTCGCCCATATATCCCGCGTCCGGGACGATATCATGTATCATACCCCAACTGATCAGGTGGCTGTGCGTCTATAGCGCCTTACCTTTCCCCTTACCTCATATACATATACATGTATCATGTTCATATATCAGCGTCTATAGCGCTCTGGACCCTTTTTCCCATATACATATACATGTATCATGTTCATATATCAGCGTCTATAGCGCTCTGGCCCCTTTTTCCCATATACATATACGTGTATCATGTACATATGTCAGCGTCTATAGCGCTCTGGCCCTTTTTCCATATACATATACATATACCATATACATATATCATGTGAGCAACATGCAGGAGAGCCCAAGAAATGCTATAAGTCTATCGGGGTGACGTAAGGTCGGTAACCTCCGATTATATTATGGAATAATCATAATCGCCATGTCTCACCTTGAAGGAACTAAAATTATAAGGCGAGGCTATCAATAAAGAGTAGCGTTAAGAGAAAACATTGACGGGTTATCGGAAAAATAATCATTGCCTTGGGACCATAGACTTCTAACCTTTAAAAACAAGGAAAATATGGAACATCTATAAATTCATAATGTTAGGAATCATGCCTTTGAAAGAAAGGGACGAGCCTTAACATACCTGTTCCACGTCCTATTAGCTACGCTTATGTGTCCGAGCTTGTAAGTCTACATTTAAGATAATTCACAATAATGTTAGCCTTTTCATCGTACACTTGTACCATATTTCAAATTATACTATTTTATATTCTGCCGAAAATCGGGCAGCATCTCCCCTGTTTATATGCCTAGCCCGAATTTTTAATTCAGCAGCCAACAACAACAACAACAATACCAACATCAATTATAATGTTTTCAACTCCAAAATATCTCATAAAACAGCCTACACGCTGTTTTCCAACTTTCATAACTAATTAACTCAGTATACAATTATTTAATCGCGTATTCTTCGTAAATAAACCGGTATTAACACAAATAGAAAGAGATTCATACCTTTAATATTGCTTAATCTCCACTTTTCCACGCTAAATTTAGGCCACCACACACTGTTATATGATTCTCCACCAATAATTATACGCTACCCGGACTGGAATTTGGAATTTATACCTGGTTTGGGCAAAATTTGGTGGAGAGTTGGGGAGAACTCTCCAGATTTTTGGAGAGTTTTTGGGGGTGTTTTTCGTGCCCTTCAACTGAAAATGAGGGGGGTTTCCCCCTTTTTTATGATGTTTAGAAGCTGCCAGAAACGACTGGAAAAATGCTCAGCGCGATCGCGCAGGGTTAAATAAATTCCTTCTGCGCGTTCGCGCCCTCTTTGGGCGCGTTCGCGCCCCCTTAAATTTTCTGACTGGATGTTCGTTCAGTAAAACGGTCATAACTCTTGATCCCGATATCTTATGAGGACCCACGACCTATGGTTAGAAAGCTCTTTCAATTATCTACAACTTTTATTTCTGGGGGTTTTCCCAAATTCCAAACTTATAATGCCGTTTTTTCCCTTTCAAGTCAGATCATCCGAAAACGTTTCCTTAAATTGTCCTTTTGGAAGGCTTATGCCCATTTTTGGCTTATGGGTCCTTCTTAGGACTTGCTCAACTTTCCATATACTACTCGTATGTATCTTCATATGTCCTTTATAAAACTTTGACATGTGGGCCCCACTTAGCTTGCAGCAACGAGGGCTTTTCGTCAATTAACATATGAACTAATTTACACCATATGGTCTCCAAATGTCATATATATGCTATTATTACCTTCTTATAACACAACCTTCATTCTGAAATTGATTTTCAAATTTTTGTTCAGCGCGTTCGCGCTACGTTGGGGCGCGTTCGCGCTGTATTGGCCCTTTGGCCCATTCTAAGCCGTCTACAGTTTTTGGTAATGCAAAATTTTTCCGGGGTGTAACAAATAGTTACCTAAAACTTATCAATTCTGGCTATCAAAGCCAAGAACAAATCAGAAAAATTTAAAATCCAACCAATAACCAAGTTAGCAACAATAGCAATGCAAAGATAAATAAATTAAAAAAAAAACAGAGCAAAGGGTCATTGGTTGGTGGCATTTGGTTGAGTGAGGTGTTTGTTGGCTGCTCCGGCGTGGTTTGGTCGGAGCAGCGGTGGCGAGGGGGGCTGTAAAGTGAAGGAGGAAGAAGTAGTGAGGCAGGGAAGCGAAGTGGGAGATGGTGGCGTCGTGGTTGGCTGCTCCGGTTCACCGGAGCATAAAGCTCGTCGCCGGAGCAGTAAAGAAGGCAAAAGGGGGGGGGGGGGCTGTTTGGGGGGTCGTTTGGTTCGTGGTGTTGTGGAGATAGATCCGCCGGAGTTCCGGTGAGCTTCGTCGGTGCACTCGGGCAGTGGGGTTGTGCTGGAGATGAAAATGGTGGTGTTGTGGGCTGGTGGTTCGTGGTTATGGTTGGAGGTAAAGGCGGTGGCAATGAGGGTGGTGGTCTAAAGGGAAAAATGGGGAAGGGCCGCGTGGGGGTGGCGTTAATGGCCAGAGAGAGGGATGACGTGGTGGGAGAAGATGGAGATGAAGTGGTGGAGGTGTGGAGGCTTGTCGGCGTGTGGGGGTGGTTTGGTGTGTCGCCAAAGCTCCGAGCTCTGGCGTGGTGGCGGCGGCAGTTTTTAGAGAGAAGTGAGGAGAGGGAGAAAAATGTTTAGTTTTTTTTAGAAGTGGGAGGAGTAAAAAATCTGAAAATATTTTGTATTGTGGAATAAAAGGCCCCTTTCTTTTCTTTATAATATCAATAAACACCCTCTTTTGTCCAAAAAATAAAAGAACTCCCCCCCCTTGTCCCCTTACCCTTTGTAACCCATGTTTAAAAATGCATTAACCAATGGATCAAGAACCCAACCCATCACCTCAAATGTCAACTTTTTAAAAGGTGACGAGACCTTGACTTGATCGAATTTTTGCTCTGCATTTAAAAATTAATTGCTCCGATTTTCTCTGCACTGACGAACTGTACTAAAATATAGTTAATTAATACATGTATAAATAATAATGTAAGTATAAAATATAAACGTTAATGTATAAGATATAAACATGTATTGCTATAAAATAAAGAGACAATTATTAATTGCACAAAAATGGTAGTATTACGCTGTACATGTGCAAAATAATGATTTTTGAAAAATGACAATAAATTGATAAAATTCCTAAAATAAGGATAATCATCAATAAATTGTCGAAAAAATGTAAAAATGTGTAAAAAATGTATTTCGCGCTCTTTAACGAATCAGGACCCCCCAAAACGTTAATTTTAAGCACGTCGAGCCAAAATTAGGTGTCAACACGGACAAGTAAAAGTCGTCTTCTCTTGATCTTCCAAGGCAATGTTGATCTGATTATAGTCCGAGTATCCACCTAGGAAGAAATAGTAAGACCTCCCAGCCAGCCTATCCAGCATCTGATCGATTGATGAAAGGCATGGGAAAATGGTCTTTATACGTAGCAGTATTCAGCTTCCTATAATCCATGAAAACATGCCACCTAGTAACTGTACGAGTGGGAATTAGCTCATTCTTTGTATTAGGCACCACAGTGATACCTCCTTTCTTTGGTACACATTGAACAGGACTTACCCACTTGCTGTCTGTAATCGGATACACTAACCCAACATCTAACCACTTTATGATCTCCTTCTTCACGACCTCTTGCATGTTCTGGTACAATCTCTGCTGATGCTCAACACTCGGCTTGCTGTCCTCCTCTAGCTGAATTTTATGCTCACAGATGCCAGAAGGAATACCCTGAATGTCTGCTATGGTCCACCTAATAGCACGTCTGTACTCGCGCAAAATCTCCACCAAACGCTTAATTTTTTCCTCAGTCAATAATGCTGAAATAATTACCGGCAATGTCTTGTTCGGACCAAGGAACTCATACCTCAAATGTGATGGAAGCTGCTTGAGCTCAAGCATTGGAGGCTCGACAATAGAAGGCTTAGCTGGTGGAGTAGTTCTATTTGCAAGATCAAGATCAAGCTTTCTTGGGTGATAAGTGTAGGAACCTCGACCCTCAAGCGCGTTTATAGTTTCCACGTAGCCTTCCATATCACAAGCATCAAAATTTATCACAACTGCAGCGAGAGCTTCTCCCAGACTTTCTTCTTCCATTTTATGTTCAACAGCATCATCAATCCCATCAAACGAATCAATAACCGAGATACTCTCATAAGCGCTTGGCAACTTCATCCGCTTGCTTGCTTGGAAAGTTACTTCTTCATCATTCACTCGGAACTTAATTTCATTCTTTTCAATAAATCCATAAACGCTCTTCCCGTAGCAAGGAACGGTCTTCCCAAGATAATGGGCATATCTCTATCTACCGCACAATCCAGAATCACGAAATCAGCAGGCAACATGAACTTACCCACTTGCACCAACACATCATCTATAACTCCAATTGGCTTCTTGATAGATCTGTCTACCATCTGTAATCGCATAGAAGTCGGTCTAGGAGTCCCCAATCCAGATTGTTTGAAAATAGCAAGGGGCATCAAATTAATATTCGCCCCATTATCAGACAGAGCATGGGCGATTGCATGAAGCCCAATATTGCACGGAATAGTGAACGCCCCTGGGTCTCCCTTCTTCTGAACTGTAGTGGAAGCGATAATTGAACTCACTCGATGAGTTAAATTCACTGTCTCATGTTGGGGTCGCCAGTATCTCTCAATTGGCCCGGGAATCTCCCCCTTCTATTTTTAAGAAAACGTTTTCGGGTGACCTGACTTTGGGGGGAAAAAACGGTATTATAAGTTTGGAATTTGAAAAAATACCAAGAAATAGAAGTTGTAGATAATTGAATTATCTTTCCAACCATAGGTCGTGGGTTCCCAGGTGACGTCGGTACAAGGAGATATGAACGTTTTAAGGTCGAAAGGTCAGTGGGCTAGGCCCAACTCGGGCCCAACCGGGTTAGGCCCATTACCCACACCCTTTTAAATGAAATTTCAGGTCTTTCTCCTCATTATTCATACAAATAAGACCAGAAAGTTTTGGAGAGAGAGAGAAAAGAGTATTAGAAAGAAGAAAAATCAATTTTGATCAAAATCCGAGCCCCGAAGCCCATGAAGACAAAAGTGTTGTATGTCGCGTTGTCTTCAATTTAAGGTAAAAAACAACCAAGGAGGAGGGTGATAACGTGGTGGCTGAATTCTTAAGGTATGGATAAGGCTCCTTTTCATTGCTAACAAGTTTATTTAAAGTTTTAACGGATTAGAACGGGAAAAATAGCGATATAAATTCGTCCGTTGGTATTGTGAATTATGGAATGAGATTTGAAGAGAATTTTGGATGAAAATAAATGTAGTTAACTTGTAGAATGTGGAGGATGTTGCTATTGAGGTTGTTAGTATTAATTTCGACTTCATTACGGAAATAAAAATTATGAAATAGCTATATGTGAATTGTTATGTTGGTTGGTGAATTTAGAAGGATGCTAGTCCATATTAGCATGAAAGATTGGTTGTTAAGTTGTTATGGGAAGTTTTGTGATTTTATGGTAAATTTATGTAATTATGAAAAATGAAATTGTTAAGGCACGAATTATGATTATTGTTAATGAAATTGGAGGATGAAAATGTGTTATGGATATTTATGTCGAAAATTAGAGGTTTCGGATGAATTATGATTTTGGTGGAATTTTTGTATATTTTGTAGAATGATATGAAATGCTTCCTAATTGTGTTGGAATGATCTTGATTAGCAAATGAATATGAAAACATTGATATTGGTTTGGAAGTGCGAAGTTAGATTGGAAGTTGTCGCACAATGTAGAAAAGAATACTATTCATGCTAGAATGCGTTTTAATTCGATTGTTGATGTTGTTGGTATTGTTGTTGATATGGTTGTTGACATTTGGAGTCGAGTTAAATCTCGGGGATGCCTTATGTATAGGGGAGATGCTGCCCAAATTTCTGTAGACAAGTATTGGTTAAAATTGGACTCTTAAGCCTTATGATTAATATTTGGTAAATGTGACCAAATGTAGATTTTGGACGAAACGGGATTTAAATTTGGAGAGGCGTAAGGAGCGAATAAGGTATGTAAAGCTACCCCTATTCTTCTTTTGGCATGTCCTAGGTGTACTAGGATCGGATTTGAATCTCGGGAAGCGTTCTATTCATCGGAATCCGCGTTCAAAAATGCCCCTTTATCATTCAATGGAATTGAATCCTTTAAGGATATTTTGGTTGAAAGAATTATGTAAACTTTTACAAATTGTCTAGAAAGTTATGGAATGTCCCTAGGACCTCTATAGGTGATTCCATAGGCATAATATACGTAATTCGAGCCCTTCGCTTCGGTTGTCCCGAGGTGGACCACTATTTCCGATTTTACCCTTTTGTATCTATGATTTGTCTTCGAGCGGTTCTAAAGGAAATATTTTAACTACTCTTCTAACTACTAAATAAAAAATTGTTTTAAATGCTCCCTTAAGTCTTATAAACTATTTTGGAACGTGGAAACAATCGTAGAAAGGTTATTTCTCCGGAATCCATTATGACCTCCGAAATACACTCACTATGATTCTGTCCGATTTCATTATTTCGATTTGTCATCCGATAGGTCTTATTGAGTCTCTGGAAATATATGACATTCGTTTGAATTATTTTGATAAGCCCCATAATGTATTTTGAAACATGAAAATGATTACAAAAAGCTTATTTTGACATATGCTATTGGGATATCCGAAATGCATACACTATGATTACTGCTCTGCTTCTGTCATATGGTTTGTCATCTGAATTATGCTACTGAGTCTCCGTAAATGTGCTATATTTTATTTTGCATTAGTTTCTCACTACTCCATTCGTGGATGCCTTAACGTTTCCTTCACTGAGCCCGGGCCAGGATATGTTGTCAAGCGTATTCCACTGCATTGTTCGCCGTGCCTCGATGTGAGGGGGCAGGTTTACTTGTACATGGGTTGTGGAGTATGTTGTGCCATGTACACACATTCTGATATGACATGATATGATTTGATATGGCCATCTGATATGATATGTTATGATACGGAGTTATTCCCTATTCTGGAGCATGATGTGTTGTGGCGCCAGTGTCGGGGTGGCGACCACGTTCTGTTCACCGTGTCCCTTGACGGGGGCCGGATATGATATGGTATATGTTTCTGCATACGTTCTTTATGTTTTGGAAATATGCATTTGATAATCTGGATATTACACTCATTTTCTGCAAGTTCTGTTTCGACTATGATTTTGTTTCTGTACTTCAGGCTTTACATATTCAGTACATATTCCGTACTGACCCCCTTTCTTCGGGGGCTGCGTTTCATGCCACGCAGGTACAGACGATCGATTTGCTGATCCGCCCGCTTAGGATTCTATTCTGCTATCTTGGAGTGCTCCTTTGTCTGGAGCCTATATTTTGGGTACAGACTCTTCTGTTGCACATATGTATGTTATTCAGGGGTATGACGGGGCCCTGTCCCGTCTAATGATTTGCTTGTTGTTCGTAGAGGTCTGTAGACATACATGTGGGTTGTGTATATGTTTTGGGTCGCTATGTTTTAGGATAGCCTCATCGGCTTCCACGCGCTATATCTGTTTTACTACAACAGTTAGTAACGTCATTCGACTTCTGTATCTGTATATTCTGCTTATTTACTGGTTTGGGTTATTGGGTATGTACGGGTGTCCAGCACGGACACTAGTCGCGGCCTACGGGGTTGGGTCGTGACATTTTCACATACGTTCACCTTCTTTGCTTCTCTCTCATCAAGCCTCTTTGTCAGTAAAGAGAGGCTAGTGGCCAATTGTGCCAATGTCTGTTACGTTTCCTGGCTATCTTTCACAATGTTTTGAATCAACGGTGTTCCAAGTGATAGTCCATCAGAATTACTTGAATGCCATGCTTGGCTGTGGGTAGTCAATCGGTTAAGTATATCAGCAATAGTAGCATAGGACTTATTCATGAAACACCCGCTGGCAGCATTATTGGCTATTGCTTGGGTCATAGGATCCAAACCTCTGTAAAACTTCTCCTTCAAAATCTATTCTGGAAAACCATGGTTTGGACTCCTATCCAAATATTCCTTGTACCTCACCCAAGCTTCAAAAAGTTGTTCCCCATTACGTTGTTTGAATTCGTAAATCTAATCACAAATTTCAGCCCTTTTACTGGGGGGGGGGGGGGGGTACCACTTCCTGAGAAAAACCCTGACCATCTCTTCCCATGTAGCAATAGAGTTCCGGGCCAGCTTTGTGAACCATTTTCTTGCTTCTCCGGCTAACGAATATTTGAAGAGTTTCAGCCGGACTGCTTCTTGAGTCACACTCCGTTGGATATGCTGAGAGCACTGTTACACCTCGAAAATTTTTCCGTTGGTACGCAAGAGAATGAACTAGTAATGAATATGAGTGCATGATGTCCATGAGCAAGAAACGACGTTTGATGACCTTAGGCGAGATTTCGTAAGTATCCGATGTGAGACGAGAAAGTTGGCTGAGTTAAGATGAGATATAAGGTGAGTAATGCATGTGCATGGACGTGGGTGATTGAAATGAGAAGTCTAAGAAATATGGGAAGTTGCAGAATTGCAACTGCCCAGTGGTCGTAAAGTGCAAAATACGGACCGTAAATTGGTATACGGTCCATAAACTGGCAGTCGTAAATTGCCATGCAAGGTTTCAACTTTCTGCCCAGTCGAGAAATGGTAAAATACGACCAGGTTTACGGACCGTAAAGTGATTTACGGCCCGTAAACCATGGTCGTAAACCACCATGCATGCAGCCAAAGCTTCTGGTTCTGGAAATGGTTAAATACGCCCTTGGTGGACGAACCGTATAGTGGAATACGGGCCGTAAACCACGATGGACGACCACTGTTCACCTCAGCACAGATTTTACAAGTCATTAAATAAAGGGACCAACACTTGTTTTATTTCATTACTACATTACACCACTTCTCTCTAAAACTTCTCTCTACATTTATTATATGAGTTTTCAAGTATTATAAGACATCAATAACATAAAACAAGGTGAATCAAGAGTAATAACATCATCAAAGATCATCCAAGTCAAGAAATCCAAATGGAGATAAACTAGGGTTTTGCTCAAGGTGGAGTATTATCAACCAAAGCTTGTCCCTACAACTTCTAAGGTAAGATTCGTGATTTTTACATGATGTTAAAGGTGTTGGAGAATTAAAATACATGGATTGTAGAAAATATGGTCAACTAGGTCATGAATGATGAATAGTGGCATTTTGAGGGATAGTTTGAATTGCATTATGAATGTTGTTGCGTTGTGATATGAATGTGCTATAAATGGTATTAAGATCATGAGCTCGACACTTTAGACGAATGGACGAAGTTGGATGTTATGACCATAATTATGGGTGAATTAGAGGCAAATTGAGGATTCTAGATAATGTGGACAATGTGAATGACTAATGGCCATTGTTATGATATTAATGAAGGTATAAACGCTAGCATTGGAAGGAAACGTGCAAGTGTAGAATAGTTCGACGAAAAGGTATGTGAGGCTAACCCTTCTTTCATAAGGCATGGTTTCTTGGCCAAACTCTTAAATCCTCTAACTGAGTATGTTGTCTCCAATGATTGATATTCTGAGCTCCTAAGCTCACGACCCTCGATATGTACTACGATTGTACTACGCACCTCATACGACGAGTAGGCCTATGATATAGAAGTAATGATAAGGATGATAATAATGGTGCTAAAGGTGCCTACGGGCTATTATACTTATATGTGCCTATGAAGGGCTATAATGACCCCCCCCCCCCCCCGAGCTTATAACGCCGGGTAGAATATATGTATATGAATATGTATAGAGTATGTATACGATTACGAAACGCGCGCACACATCTGCAGATGGTACGGATAACCCTGAAGCCTTGGTAGGGCCAGGTACGTGTAACACTGAGCCTTTGCTGGCCAGGTATGTATGAAACACCGAACCTATATGGTCGGGTATGTTATGTAAGGATATGTATGAAACACCGATCCTATGTGGTCGGGTACGCTATGTAAACACTATGTATATGAAATGACTAAGTATATAATATGAATATGAATGTGATAAGACTATGTATATGAATACGAATAAGGACATGTATACGAATACGAGCACAAGTATGGTACGAGTACTATTATGAAATACGGACGATGACGTATGTGTACAAATACGTATGAGAAATGAAAAGTCCCTATGAATGGTAAGTAAGTGCTATGACGATGATATTATTGTCTCCCCTTCTATGCTACTTCATATGTTGTCTATTATGCTTTCATATTGATGTTGATCATGCTTTACATACTCAGTACATTCTTCGTACTGACGTCCTTTTGTTTGTGGACGCTGCGTCATGCCCGCAGGTGCACAGGGAGATAGACTTGATCCATAGTTGCTTATTCGGAGATTGCATAGCAGAGCTCCATTTCTTCCGGAGCCGTAGCTTTTGGGTACTTAATCTTTTGTGTATATAATTATGGGCATTGCGGGGTCCTGTCCCGCTCATGCGATATGTCATACTCTCTTAGAGGCTCGTAGTCAAGTGTATAAGTTTAGACATGGTTGGCTTGTTGGCCTATGTTTTGTATATCATTTTGTCGGCCACGTTGGCCCATGTACATTGATGTGGCATAAATGCCAATTATGATATTGTGGTAATGTCTTCCAATGAGACTAGTTTGACGAATGAATGGAAATGTATGTCTAATTATGTGGCTCACCTAGATGTAAGTATAAGAGTAAGCTAAGAGGGTGCCCGGGTGGGCTAGCACCGGGTGCTCGTCGCGGCCCCCTAGTCGGGTCGTGACAAAAGTGGTATCACAGCAGTTCAGTCCTAGGGTATGTCTACGAGCCATGTCTAGTAGAGTCTTGGTTATGGGTGTGTTGCGCGCCACACTTATAAACGAGAAGGTATGGACATTTTAGGAATGAATGACCTTTTTTCTTCATAAGAATTGTGCGATAGAGCTATGATGTAGGGAATTCTTGCTCCTAAATCGTGTGTTGTGTATTTCAGAGATGCCTAAAAAGGGAAAGACTGTGGCAGCCCAAAAGGGCAAGATGGTGGCAGAGAATCGGGCTAAGAAAGCACCGCCACCGGTAGTAGAGGAAAGTGAGTCCCAGGGTGCAGCTCGATCTCAGTCCTCCCGGACATTTCCTATTACAGAGGAGCGTGAGGGAGCCTCGGCCCCAGCTCCAGCACCTCTAGCTCCTCCACCAAATGCTTCTGGCCAAGATGTGAAAGAGGCTATTAATTTGTTGACTCAGCTAGTTGCGGCCCAGACTCAGAGGCAGAATTCAGGGCATGGTGATAGGGCTGTTAGTACAAGGGTCCGTGATTTTATTACTTTAAACCCTCCGGAGTTCTTTGGGTCAAAACCGGAGGAGGATCCTCAGGACTTTATTGATGGTATGCTAAGGACGCTCCGATTGATACATGCTTCAGACACCGAGTCGGTAGAGTTAGCATCATACAGATTGAGAGATGTCTCGATCCAGTGGTATACGGTATGGATAGCTTCACGGGGAGCCAATGCACCTCCCCCGGTATGGCAAGAGTTTGTCGATGCTTTTCTCCGTCATTATATGCCCCCAGAAGTTCGGCGAGCTAGGGCCGATAAATTTTTGAGCTTGAGGCAGGGTAGTATGAGTGCCCTAGAGTATAGTCTCCGCTTCAATTCCTTGGCTAGGTATGCTTCGGCCATGGTAGCGGATATGGGCGACAAGGTACACCTATTTGTAAAGGGCCTAGGACCACACTTGATGGATAAATGCTTGACTGCGTCTCTTCAGGACGGTATGGATATTGCACACATTCAGACACATGCTCAAAACTTAGAAGAAAGCCTACATCAGCGGAGAAGTGAGCGTGAGCAAGATCGGGGACATAGCAAGAGGGCCAGATCTTCAGGCCCAATGAGTGAGTCCAGAGGCGGACACAGGCAGCAGTTCCCTAGATATTCAGGCTATTCTATGACCAGTGCACCTCCACGGTTTCTAGTCCAGAGATTTGATAGATCTACTCATTCCGGGACGGGTCAGAGTTATTCGGGGTCCCAGTTTAGGGGTGATTCAGGCCAGTCGAGGCCACCCGTGCCATGATGTTCCCAGTGTGGGAAGTTGCATTGGGGTCAGTGCCGATCAGGTACAGATGGTTTCTATTCATGTGGCCGACCAGGTCATATTATGCGCGATTTCCCCTCAGTACAGGGTAGAGGTAGGACCCAGCCTTCAGGGTCGACAGCCGGATCTTCGGCATCTGTACGCCCTACGGGGCCAGGTTCACATGTTTTAGTTGGCCATGGTAGAGGCAGAGGGAGAGCTCCCAGTAGTAGCGGTCCTCAGCACCGTATTTGTGCTTTGGCTGGACGCCAAGACCTTGAGTCTTCTCCTGACGTGGTCACAGGTATATTATCGGTATTCTCTTATGATGTACATGCTTTGATTGATCCGGGCTCCACATTATCATATGTTACTCCTTATATTGCGGGTCAATTTATAGTTGAGCCGGAGTCGATCAAACCTTTTGAGGTGTCTACACCCGTGGGTGAATCGGTAATAGCTAGCCGAGTGTATAGAGATTGTGTAGTTATGATTTGTGATCGTCGTACCATGATTGATTTGCATGAGCTAGAAATGGTAGATTTTAATGTCATTATGGGGATGGATTGGTTGGCTTCTTGTTACGCCAATGTCGATTGTAGAATGAAAATGGTTCGTTTTCGGTTTTCGGGAGAACCAGTTCTAGAATGGAAAGGTAATACGGCGTCACCAAAGGGTAGGTTTATTTCCTATCTAAAGGCAAGGAAGATGATCACGAAAGGATGTATTTATCATCTAGTGCGAGTTCAAGATGTAGAAGCTGATTCGCCAACCCTTCAGTCAGTTCCTGTAGTGAATGAATTTCCGGATGTGTTCCCGGAAGAGCTTCCAGCCCTTCCTCTTGAGCGGGAGATTGACTTTGCTATTGATGTGTTGCCAGACACTAAATCTATATCTATTCCTCCATACAGAATGGCACCCGCAGAACTGAAAGAATTGAAAGAGCAATTGAAAGACTTGCTTGATAAAGGCTTCATTAGGCCTAGTTCATCCCCGTGGGGAGCGCCCGTGTTGTTTGTCCGAAAGAAAGATGGCTCCTTGAGAATGTGCATTGATTATAGACAATTGAATAAAGTGATGATTAAGAATAAATATCCTTTCCTGAGGATTGACGATTTATTTGATCAATTGCAAGGTGCCAAATGGTTTTCGAAGATCGATTTGAGATTCGGGTATCACCAAGTGAGAGTTAGGAAGAAAGATATCCCTAAGACAGCCTTCAGAACAAGATATGGTCATTTTGAATTCCGGGTAATGTCATTTGGATTAACTAATGCGCCAGCTGTATTTATGGATCTAATGAATAATGTGTTCAGACCCTTCCTGGATTTATTTGTGATAGTGTTTATCGATGATATCTTGGTGTATTCCAGATCCGAGGCGCAACATGCATATCATTTGCGTATAGTCCTTGGAGTTCTTCGAACTCGAGAGTTATTTGCAAAGTTTTCCAAATGTCAGTTCTGGTTGAACTCAGTGGCATTTTTAGGGCATATTGTTGCCGCCGATGGTATTCGAGTGGATAGTCAAAAGATTGAGGCCGTGAAGACTTGGCCAAAGCCCACAACTCCTACAGAAATTCGTAGCTTTCTGGGCTTAACAGGTTATTACAGGAGATTCGTTGAGGGATTTTCTTCTATTTCTGCACCTCTCACAAAGTTGACCCAAAAATCGGCAAAGTTTCAGTGGACAGATGCTTGCGAGTGTAGTTTCCAAGAGTTAAAGAGTAGATTGACTTCTGCCCCAGTTCTGACACTTCCAGAGGGATTGGAAGGATATGTTGTTTATTGCGATGCTTCAGGTGTTGGGCTAGGCTGTGTATTGATGCAACATGGCAAGGTGATTGCGTATGCTTCAAGGCAATTGCGGAAACATGAGCAGAATTATCCTACCCATGATCTAGAATTGGCCGCGGTGGTCCATGCATTAAAGATATGGAGACATTATCTATATGGTGTCCATGTGGATATTTATACGGATCATAAGAGTCTTCAGTATATCTTCAAGCAGAGAGAGTTGAATTTGCGGCAACGACGATGGTTAGAATTGCTAAAAGACTCTGATGTTGACATCTTGTACCACCCCAGAAAAGCAAATGTTGTGGCTGATGCTCTTAGCCGTAGATCGATGGGAAGTCTAAGTGATATATGACCAGGAAAGAAAGAAATGGCCCGTGAGCTCCAACAGTTAGCTAACCTAGGAGTCCGAGTAGTGGACTCAGGTAGCGGCGGAGCTACTATTCAGAATTCAGCAGTTTCGTCGCTAGTAGCGGAAGTGAAAGAGCGACAGTATGAGGATCCCATGCTAATGCAGTACAGAGATACACTCCCTCAGAAAGAGGAGTCATCGTTTGATATTTCAGGAGACGGGGTTCTCCGATACCGAGGCAGATTATGTGTCCCTGATGTGGCAAGTCTACGCCACCAGATTTTGAGAGAAGCTCATTGTTCTCGATACTCTGTTCACCCCGAAGCGACGAAGATGTATCACGACCTTAAGCCTATATATTGGTGGAATGGGATGAAGAAACATATAGCGGAGTTTGTAGCTCAGTGTCCTAATTGTCAACAAGTGAAAATCGAGCACCAAAAGCCAGGTGGATTGTTCCAAGCTATAGAAATCCCAACGTGGAAGTGGGAAGTGATTAATATGGACTTCATTACAGGGTTGCCCCGTTCTCGACGCAAGTATGATTCCATATGGGTTATTGTGGATAGACTCATCAAGTCAGCTCATTTCTTACCGGTCAGGACGACCTATGAGGCAGAAGATTATGCGAGGCTTTACCTTAAGGAGATAGTAAGACTTCATGCCGTTCCAGTGTCTATCATCTCCGATAGAGGGACTCAGTTTACAACTAAATTTTGGAGGTCTTTCCAAGAGGGTCTAGGGACCCAAGTGCGCCTTAGCACGGCATTTCACCCACAGGCTGATGGGCAAGCTGAACGTACTATTCAGACCCTTGAGAATATGTTACGAGCATGTATGATAGACTTTGGAGGAAATTGGGAAGTCCATTTGCCACTCATTGAATTTGCTTACAATAACAGTTATCATTCTAGTATTCAAATGGCACCTTATGAAGCTTTATATGGGCGGAAGTGTAGATCCCCGATTGGGTGGTTTGAAACCGGAGAAACTAAGTTGATAGGTCCAGACTTGGTCCAGCAAGCTATAGAGAAAGTTAAGCTCATACAAGATCGGTTGTTAACAACCCAAAGTCGTCAAAAGTCCTATGCGGATAATCGTCGAAGAGACTTGGAGTTCGAAGTGAAAGATTGGGTGTTCTTGAAAGTGTCGCCAATGAAGGGCGTTATGAGATTTGGCAAAAAGGGGAAACTTAGTCCCCGGTATATTGGACCATATGAGATTGTGCGCAAAATAGGCAAAGTGGCCTACGAGTTAGATCTACCTCCCGAGTTGGAGTCAGTCCATCCAGTATTCCACGTCTCGATGCTTCGAAAATGTGTCGGAGATCCTACAAGGATCGTCCCGGTAAATGATGTACAAGTGACGGAAAAGTTGTCTTACGAAGAAGTACCCATTGCCATATTAGATAGGCAAGTACAGAGGCTTAGAAACAAAGAAGTGGCCTCAGTTAAAGTTCTATGGAGAAGCCGTAAACGAGAGGAGATGACGTGGGAAGCAGAAGAGAGAGTGCGGTCCAAGTACCCACATCTATTTCAGCCCTTGGAAGAAGTCCAAAATGAGACGTCAAGATCATAAGGTACGTATGTTTTCCTTTTATGCTTTTGGGTCGTGTGTGGCCAGATTTGTATGCTATTGTGTTGTGGCTCTGTGTGGCATCGATATTATGGGTTGTTGTGGCAGGATGGTAGTGCCCTAATGTAGGGGAAACTCTGGAGAAATTTTTATAGAATCCCCGAAGACTTTAACATTCGAGGACGAATGTTCTTAAGGGGGGAAGAATGTTACACCTCGGAAAATTTTCCGTTGGTACGCAAGAGAATGAACTAGTAATGAATATGAGTGCATGATGTCCATGAGCAAGAAACGACGTTTGATGACCTTAGGCGAGATTTCGAAAGTATCCGATGTGAGACGAGAAAGTTGGCTAAGTTAAGATGAGATATAAGGTGAGTAATGCATGTGCATGAACGTGGGTGATTGAAATGAGAAGTCTAAGAAATATGGGAAGTTGCAGAATTGCAACTGCCCAGTGGTCGTAAAGTGCAAAATACGGACCGTAAATTGGTATACGGTCCGTAAACTGGCAGTCGTAAATTGCCATGCAAGGTTTCAACTTTCTGCCCAGTCGAGAAATGGTAAAATACGACCAGGTTTACGGACCGTAAAGTGATTTACGGCCCGTACCATGGTCGTAAACCACCATGCATGCAGCCAAAGCTTCTGGTTCTGGAAATGGTTAAATACGCCCTTGGTGGACGAACCGTATAGTGGAATACGGGCCGTAAACCACGATGGACGACCACTGTTCACCTCAGCACAGATTTTACAAGTCATTAAATAAAGGGACCAACACTTGTTTTATTTCATTACTACATTACACCACTTCTCTCTAAAACTTCTCTCTACATTTATTATATGAGTTTTCAAGTATTATATGACATCAATAACATAAAACAAGGTGAATCAAGAGTAATAACATCATCAAAGATCATCCAAGTCAAGAAATCCAAATGGAGATAAACTAGGGTTTTGCTCAAGGTGGAGTATTATCAACCAAAGCTTGTCCCTACAACTTCTAAGGTAAGATTCGTGATTTTTACATGATGTTAAAGGTGTTGGAGAATTAAAATACATGGATTGTAGAAAATATGGTCAACTAGGTCATGAATGATGAATAGTGGCATTTTGAGGGATAGTTTGAATTGCATTATGAATGTTGTTGCGTTGTGATATGAATGTGCTATAAATGGTATTAAGATCATGAGCTCGACACTTTAGACGAATGGACGAAGTTGGATGTTATGACCATAATTATGGGTGAATTAGAGGCAAATTGAGGATTCTAGATAATGTGGACAATGTGAATGACTAATGGCCATTGTTATGATATTAATGAAGGTATAAACGCTAGCATTGGAAGGAAACGTGCAAGTGTAGAATAGTTCGACGAAAAGGTATGTGAGGCTAACCCTTCTTTCATAAGGCATGGTTTCTTGGCCAAACTCTTAAATCCTCTAACTGAGTATGTTGTCTCCAATGATTGATATTCTGAGCTCCTAAGCTCACGACCCTCGATATGTACTACGATTGTACTACGCACCTCATACGACGAGTAGGCCTATGATATAGAAGTAATGATAAGGATGATAATAATGGTGCTAAAGGTGCCTACGGGCTATTATACTTATATGTGCCTATGAAGGGCTATAATGACCCCCCCCCCCCCCCCGAGCTTATAACGCCGGGTAGAATATATGTATATGAATATGTATAGAGTATGTATACGATTACGAAACGCGCGCACACATCTGCAGATGGTACGGATAACCCTGAAGCCTTGGTAGGGCCAGGTACGTGTAACACTGAGCCTTGGTTGGCCAGGTATGCATGAAACACCGAACCTATATGGTCGGGTATGTTATGTAAGGATATGTATGAAACACCGATCCTATGTGGTCGGGTACGCTATGTAAACACTATGTATATGAAATGACTAAGTATATAATATGAATATGAATGTGATAAGACTATGTATATGAATATGAATAAGGACATGTATACGAATACGAGCACAAGTATGGTACGAGTACTATTATGAAATACGGACGATGACGTATGTGTACAAATACGTATGAGAAATGGAAAGTCCCTATGAAAGGTAAGTAAGTGCTATGACGATGATAATATTGTCTCCCCTTCTATGCTACTTCATATGTTGTCTATTATGCTTTCATGTTGATGTTGATCATGCTTTACATACTCAGTACATTCTTCGTACTGACGTCCTTTTGTTTGTGGACGCTGCGTCATGCCCGCAGGTGCACAGGGAGATAGACTTGATCCATAGTTGCTTATTCGGAGATTGCATAGCAGAGCTCCATTTCTTCCGGAGCCGTAGCTTTTGGGTACTTAATCTTTTGTGTATATAATTATGGGCATTGCGGGGTCCTGTCCCGCTCATGCGATATGTCATACTCTCTTAGAGGCTCGTAGTCACGTGTATAAGTTTAGACATGGTTGGCTTGTTGGCCTATGTTTTGTATATCATTTTGTCGGCCACGTTGGCCAATGTACATTGATGTGGCATAAATGCCAATTATGATATTATGGTAATGTCGTCCAATGAGACTACTTTGACGAATGAATGGAAATGTATGTCTAATTATGTGGCTCACCTAGATGTAAGTATAAGAGTAAGATAAGAGGGTGCCCGGGTGGGCTAGCACCGGGTGCTCGTCGCGGCCCCCTAGTCGGGTCGTGACAAGCACACATCCAGAAAGTTTGTTATATGTTGGTGAGGGTCATCATCGACTGCATTCCGAAAGTATCCCTCTTGTTTGAGCATATGATAGAGGGAATTATCAAACTTGATAGTAGTATCAGTCACCCTCGGATGAACGATTGCGGATGCAAAGTGTTCATCTGCTTCTGGTTCATCGGCAAAAACATTCTCGACTAGAAGTTCGTTTTTTGCCATGATTACCTGGTTTACAAGGTAGCAAACGAGGTGTATTGGATTATGACAAAGACTTTAAGAAGAGTAAAAACTATTTAGTAATTTCAAAAACCGTATTCCCCGGCAGCGGCGCCAAAATTTGATACGCTCAAATTACACCTATAATGGTATAACGCGGACGTTGTCAAATATAGTAACCCAACGAGGTTGGGGTCGAATCCTACAGAGAATATGGTGTGAAAAGTTTACTAAACAAGTATATCGTACTAATCTTGCGGTCCTGGTGTATTCCAGAAAAGGGTTTTATAGTTGATTTGGTTTGTGGACCACTTTAAAGTGACTGGAAATTTAAAGTTGTAAATATATGGGTAAAAATAACCAAGGTTGTGTCCCCGTCAGATAAAGTGCATGATCATGGGTATCGATCTTGATATACTTCTAATGGACTGTTTGTATGGATGCACTTAACCTCTATGTGAATCTAAACTATTTCCCAATAAGAAAAGATTATTTCTTTCTATGCTTTTTCCAAAGATGAAAAAGTATGCATGAAGAACGGTTAATTATGCCGAGTAAATTCCTCTTATTCCTAAGTAAATTTATTAAACAAGGTTTAAAGCCCTGAGTTCTTGTTATTTGTTCTTACCTAACCCTAGCTATTTTCCCAAATAAACTAAAGTTTATGGCGCGAGCTAATGTTTGCAACCACTAACTATATGATGAAAACGAAGAACAAATAAACCTTAACAATCCATTATGTGAATATCTTTCACGATCCTCAATCACAAAACACCCATCCTTGGGTTCACAGCCTTAGTAAAGGTGTTTAGCTACTCATGGCAACAAGAAAACAATAAAAGATTGAAGATTGCATAATTGAATTACTGTATTGAACTGACGAATAATACTTGAAAGTAATGAATGTAATCGTCTGGAAGCCTTCAAAAGCAATAACAACTCAAAAGTAATTACTACAAGTCTAAAACTCCAGATGTCTGAAAACTAAAACCTAAACAGGTATTTATACAAATCAAAACTCGGAATAATCAATCCCAGTCCTGTTCCATCTCGGCTTGCACTTCGACGGTCGTCGACATGCTCGACGACCAACTCGACGATATGGGTATACTTTTATAGCTCTGTAGGAACTCCATCGTCGAAGCATTTCGACGGACCGTCGATCATGTCGACTGTGCTAGTCGACGATCTGATGATAATATGATGAATTGTCACTTCGCAGGAACTTATCGACGAGGCAACTCGACGGGCAGTCGAGCATGTTCACGGTCTGTCCTTATGCTTATCAGAACAGATTGTATCTTTTCTTCGTTTTTTCGCTTTCCGAGCATTCTAACTTCAAAATACCTGCACAACACACAAAACACATCAAACTAACACAAACTTGCTCGAAAACAAGTAAAACTTAGAGTTAAAAAGCATTAGATGTGCCAAAATTCCCAGCACATCAATAATTTATTCTAGCATATAGTATATCAAATCAGTAGCAGTTGAAGTATGCTGTTGCAATATACTATGATACTCATATGGTATATTTCATATACTAACAAGGTATCATACAGGACTGACGGTTCATTCTTTCAAGAAAAACTCTGAGTCCTCTATGATACCAACCTGGTATATATCATATATTGATAGAGTATCATTAAGGACTAATTCATCCTTTCAATAAAAACACAACTCAATCCTCTATGATACCCACATGGTATATATATCATACACTGACAGGGTATCATAGAAGATTGATTCATTCTTTCAAGAAAATACTACTCAGCACTCATGATACCCAAATAGTATATCATATACTGACAGGTATCATAGAGAACTGACAGTTCATTCCTTCAAGAAAAACACTTAGCCCTCTATGATACCAACATAATAGATATCATATACTGATAGGGTATCATAGATGACAGATTCATTCAACACTACTCAGTCCTTTATAATGCTCACATGGTATAAATCATATACTGACAATGTATCATAGAGGAATGATTCGTTTTTTCAAGAAAAACACTACTAAGTCCTTTATGATACCCTTATGGGATATATAATATACTGAGAGGGTATTATAGAGGACATGTTGGTTTTTTCAAGCAAAACACTCCAAAATTCCCAGCACATCAATAATTTATTCTAGCATATAGTATATCAAATCAGTAGCAGTTGAAGTATGCTGTTGCAATATACTATGATACCCATATGGTATATTTCATATACTAACAAGGTATCATACAGGACTGACGGTTCATTCTTTCAAGAAAAACTCTGAGTCCTCTATGATACCAACCTGGTATATATCATATATTGATAGAGTATCATTAAGGACTAATTCATCCTTTCAATAAAAACACAACTCAATCCTCTATGATACCCACATGGTATATATATCATACACTGACAGGGTATCATAGAAGATTGATATCTACATGATATATATATATATATATATATATATATATATATATATATATATATATATATATATATATATATCATATACTCACAAGGTATCACGGATGAATGAATCACATGATCTATCATATACTGACAACATATCATAGAGGACTGACTCATTTTTCAAGAAAAATAGTTTAATCGTCTATGATACTCACATGGTATATATCATATACTTATAGGGTATCATAGATATTGATTCATTCGTTCAAGAAAAACACAGCTCAATCCTCTATGATACCCACATGGTATATATCTTATATTGATAAGGTATCACAGTAATTGATTCATTCCTTCAAGAAAAACACAACTCAGTCCTCTATGATACTTGTATGGTATGTATCATATACTTACAGGGTATCTGTCATGACCCAACCAGATGGCCATGACGGGTACCCGGAGCTAACCTACCGAACACCTCTTATCATACTTCTTATACTCATATCTAGGTGTACCACATGGCTACTTATAACTATCATAATCTACAAGGGTATGAATCCACAAAAATATTAGCTCATCTATATGATCATCATCAACTATGCCCATGCATATATATATGTACATGAGTCGACAAGGCTGTCAAAATGATATACAAAAATATGAACCCTTAAGGTTATAGGATATCCAGCTATATACATTTGTCTACGAGCCTCTACATGGAGTACATGAACTTCTAAGTACGGGACAGAACCCCGTCGTGCCCAAATATGTACACAAAAGAATAATACGACTAGACTACAGCTCGGAAGCAAATAAAGTGCTCCTGGGTAATCGCTGATGAAGCACCTAGGGATCTGATCCATCTCCCTGCCTACCTGCGGGCATGAACGCATCGTCCACAAACAAAAGTACGTTAGTACGAATAATGTACTGAGTATGTAAGGCATGAATAACAACATAATAAAGAAATGTAGAAACATGAGGTAAGAGAGATAACATGTACATCTGATTGCCTCTTAAGACGGATATCATCCATGCTTAGATTTTCAAAAAAACATTTTTCATACATATACATATTGCTGCGGAAAGTGCAACCCAATCCATATATCATATCATCCCGCGTCCGGGTTATCCCGCATCCGGGATAACATCATAATATGCCCACTGCAGTGGTGTGCACATCTACGTGCCTGCCCGACCGACTATAGCGCGGCGCAGTGTGAGAAAATATATACATATATATAAAGCATGCATGAGAGCCTAAATAAAGCGTTGCAACTCTATCGGAGTGACGTAAGGTTAATAAACCTCTGTTTCTATTATGGAACCATCATCATCGCTATATCTCACCTTGAAAGAACAAATACTATAAGATGAGATCAACAACAATGAGTAAAATTAATGATCATGGAATAACTCAATAATATTATGAAAACATTAAGAGCTACAGGCTTTGGTATCTTTAGAAATAGAATCAACATCATCATCATTATCATCATCATCAAAATAGAGAATATTTGTCTACAATGTCATGAGAACCTTGAGAATTATGAGCTTCTAGCGTTTCTAGGAAATAGGACATTATGGATATCATGTATGGGTTCACAATAAAAGAATCATGCCTTTCGAAAGAAAGGGTTAGCCTTACACACCTTTTCATCTCCTCAACTACTTAAGGTTTCTCCTTCCAAGTTCACAAATCTACATTCAAAAGGATTCACACTAACGTCAAGTCTTGGAAATACTCATAAGTCCAAACCAGAATAATTAATAAACTAGCGAAAATTGGGCAACACTTCCCCTATTTCACCTACTTCCACCATATTCCAAATCAACTCCCAAACAAAAATGACCACTTCAACAATACCATGATTAAGAGTTTTCATTCATATTATATCCAATACAATCCCCAAAACTTATTCTCATAATCAATTTGTAACACAACTTCAACACAATCCCTTATACACTTGTATACAACACTTCCCCATCATCATTACCCCTTATAAGAAGATTATACTTAAAGCATTCTAATAATTATAACTCAAGTTAATTTACTACTCAAAATATCCTTAAATTCATATTCGAAATTCCTTTTTTTCTTTCTTTCCTCAATCAAGTTGTATAACAATTTAACATCCTCAACAACATGCAATAGATGTGGAAACTTACCTTAATCACACAAGAGCAAGCTTTGGATCAAATTATTCCACTTGAGTGAAACCTCCAACTTTAACACCAAAGGAATTCTTAGACCCTAAAAACCCTAGTGAGCCTTCAACACTTGAATCTCTTGATTTGTGCGTTTTAATCTTTGATTTCACTTGGGTTTGGTTGTATATGTTTAGAGGAAGATTCTTGAGCTTTCATGGACTTGGGAAATGTTGGAAATGAGCTAAAATGAATAAGTGTCGAGTATATAACATAAAAAAAAAAATCTGCCACCGCCTCAGATATACGGTCCAATATACGGATCGTACATTTGGACCGTAAATCCCCAACAGAAACACCAACCACTGATTCAATTCTACGGTGGTAATCATGGAATTTACGGTCCGTATAATATATATGGTCCGTAAATCCCAACTTTTGTTGAAACGTATTCTCGTCAATTGATTGAGCCTCTAATCCTTCCAATATCTGCTAAACATGAACTTAACCCCTTATAACTATAAGATAAATATTTCTAATTTCGTTTAACCTTGATAACCCCGGGGTCCAAGACTAGAACCACTAACACATTACGAATCGCAATGTACAAAACCACGAGATGTAACAGTATCATAGGGACTAATGCATTCCTTATCAAATATAAAAAATATTTCTCAGTCCTCCATGATACCAATCTGGTATATATTGTATACTGACAGAGTATCATAGAGGATTGATTCATCCCTTCAAGAAAAAGACAACTCAATCCTCTATGATACCCACATGGTATATATCATATATCAACAAGGTATTATAGAAATTGATTTGTTCCTTCAAGATAAAAACACAACTCAATCCTCTATGATACCCACAGGGTATATATCATAAACTGATATGGTATCACAGAGATTGATTCATTTGTTCAAGAAAAACACAACTTAATCCTCTATGATACCCACAGGGTAAATATCATATATTGATATGGTATCATAGAGACTAATTCATTCCTTATCAAACAAAAACATGTATTTCTCAGTCCTCTATGATACTCACATAGTATATATCATATATTGACGGTGTCATTCCTTCAAAAAAATCTTCAGTCTTTTATGATACTCACATGGTATACATCATATACTGACGGAGTATCACAAAGGACATGTTCATTCCTTCAAAAGAAAAAAAGAATTTTTAAATAAGTACAAAAAATAGAGTTTAAGCTTAATTTAGATACTCTAGTTTTTATATCATTATTAGCAAATTTAATTTGTGAAAAAAATAAAATAATATAGTCTATTTTAGATAAATTTTTAATTTTCATTTGCACTTTTTTTTAATATAAAAATATATTTTATTAATATATTTATATAAATAAGCTAGTTACGTTAGTAGTTTTAATTATTTCTTATTGTAGATAAATTATTTAATTCCATATTTGTATTAATGTAAAAATGATTAATTAATGTTTTTTTTTTATCTTTAAACAAAAATAGAGAAAGGAAACACTAAAAAAAAAAGATAAACTACTCAAATCGGAAAACCAAACAAAACAAAAGAGAAAGTGTTGAAAAACAAAATAGAAAAAAGAAAGGAAATTAAAATGAAAAAGGAAAGGAGGCAGAGACACAGCCCCAATTGAAGCCGCCGAGATGCCCGCCGCAATTCAAGATGGGAGGTATGCGGGTAATTATTTTAGTCCATATAGGCAGCATAGTAATTAAAAAATTCCCGGGGGTAATTCGGGTAAATATTTTGTTTTTAAGGGAAATTTGTGTTGTTTTCCGTATAATATATATGTATAATTATCCAGACAATAGGAAGAATGAACAGAAAGTTATATGTAACTTTTTCTACTTAAAAATAAGGACAATAATTTTAGCCAGCCGGCTAAAAAAGTTTTTGCCTGCCTAGTTGTAATGACTTGTAGCTGTTGTTGGTGTATGCGGAGTGTATAACTAAAGTATGATCAGTATAAACACATATTGTATACATTACACATTGCATGCTGACTAGAGTTTTGAAAGATATAGATTAGATTATCTTTTAGTCTCTATTAAGCTGTTTTGTAATGTTAAGTCCAAAAAAATAAAAAAGGAATCACGACCTTTTTTTTTTTTTTTTTTTTTTTTTTTTTTACACTTTACAAGATTTCCAAGTGAAAACGGAATCTGGGTTTGTTGGAAAATGAAAACATCATTGTTATGAAGAAACTACATGTGAACAAAACAAAGAGAAATATGCAAATTTTCACCTTTAGGCTTTAGAGAAAAATACCAGATCTCCTTAAATAAAGAATTAGTCACTTCTATGAGATAGGACAAAGTGATTAGAAATGAGATAATCCCATTCAAGTGAAAGAAACTGATTGATGTTATGATCTTGGTAATGTATTTAATTGGATTTCTTGCCCATAAGAGAATAGAGAAAGGTGAGTTTTATATTCGTAATATTGAGTATGGACATCTTAACTCATTAGTTTACGTTTCGCACACCAGACCATACAATCTGATCGAACTGTAATTTTTTCGGAAGCCAATGTGTCACGCAATTACAACGAAAATATTTTTATTTGCAATCGAAAATATATTTTGTTCAATTAGTATATGAGGCATTATTTCATCGTTTTACCTAAGTTTTTCACTATTGCGCGAAGCACGTGTTAGCCCTGAAGGTTAAAAGCAAGTAATTGTTTTAATGATGACATTGTATTATGCAGGAACCAAAAAGGAAATCGAAAGCTGTGAAGGACTAACTCAGCCATACCAATCGAGATCACAAAAAAGGAAAATATATTCCAAGACATCAATCAGAGAAGAAGTATACGTGGGTCAAGATCTAATCTAGCCAATCAAAAAGACGTATATGGAAAGAAGTAAAATCAACAAGACAATACTATACAAGATCTGAAGGTTAACAAAGGAAGATTTATCTCGGTCACAAGGAAAGAAGGTCAGCAAGATTTTACTGCAAGTTACATCACTGTCACAAAGGAAAGAAGACCAGCAGAGCAGATTCAAATCTCGGACACAAAGGAAAGAAGACCAGCAAGATTTCAAGGCAAATCACATAATTGTTACAAAGGAAAGAAGACAGGCAGAGCAGATTCACATCGCGGACACAAAGGAAAGAAGACCAACAAAGAAGATCCGAAGATCAATCTGGAAATCACTCAAATCCCTAATTGAGGATAAACTGCCTTGGGTTACCTTAGAGCGAGCCAAATCAAAATCAATCCAAAGAAAGATTGATTCATTGCCAAAATCTCCAGACGAGAAGCCAACTATAAAGAGAGACATCACAAGCCAAAGATGATCACAACTTCACTTGAGCAAAAACATCTATTCATTCTTCATCTTGTAAAAAGCATAATAACTTCTAAAAGTCTGTGAGTGTTAGAAAAAAAAAAAAGAGAATAGATAGCTATACAGGTAGAGACTGTCACTAGAGGACAATTGGAAAACTGTCCAAAATAGGATCTGCGGTTCAAAACGAACCACTGCTGTAATCAAGTTACCACCAAGGCTCTAAGGAAACCCTTATAACCCAAGGGGACTGGATTAGGCACCACACCGGTGATCCGAAGTAGTATAAAAATCTGTGTCTCATTACTTTCTGTTCTCTACTGTTTACTATTATTTGTTCGCTAACCAGTGTTTCAGTCTTTGCAGGGAAGTTGACTAACTATTCAGACAGTCGACTAACTATTCAAACAGTCGACTAACTTAATTTAAAAAGAACTACAATTCAACCCCCCCCCCGGGCTTGTGTTTAAGTCACGGATCACTTCACGATTACAATATAACTGTACTACAATGTTCCCATTGTTATGAAACGGTACAGTAATATTTTTCGTTTCTTGGAAGTTGTCTAAATAGCTTTTGGTTAATATTTTCAAATCCAGTTTTCCACTTTGATATGGAGTAAAACCAAAATTAATAGGAGTAATAATTTTTTTAATATAATTTTAAATTTTATATATATTTTTTTAATAAATACTTTAATTTGGTAGCATTCCTGAATATGGCCTTGGTGTTTGAGAAAATGAATCAAAATTTATAGGACAAAAAATTTGGTATATATAAAAATGAGAGAATACATCGGACCCCCCCTCAATTTGACACCTTTTTCCAATAAGATACTTAAACTTTGTGGGGATCATACAACTTCAAACCGATATTATTATCTCCTTTTTCGATCAACTCTAATTTTTTGAAAAATTTATTAACCACACACCAATATTTGCTTGACACGTGTTAATTCATTTTTGCTTATATTTTTTCTTTCTTCTTTCTTTTTCTCTTTCTTACTTAATACACTTAAAAATGTATTAAGTGTAAATTGATCCTTAATGCTCTAAGTAAATAACTTAATCTTCAACAAAGTGCACCTTCAGTCTTAATTTTACGAAGAAGACTCTGAGTTCACATGCCCTAAATTTAGCATATAAATTCGCCCCCGAAGCCCACCCCATCACGTTTCCCTGGAGCCCGGAACTTTTTTAACCCAAAAAATAACTTTTGGAACTAAATTAATCCTTTAAAAAAAAAAAAAAAGAGCCAAACTAGGCTTCACGCACAGAATCTGTGCGTGAAATCCTCTTTCCCCTGACCCCAACCTTTATTCTTTGGAAATCAAACTCTAAATTAAGCTTTTCTCCGTACTTTGACCGAAGATTAGTCACATTTCAAAACACCGGAATATAAATATTTTATATAGAACTAAATATTTTTTTAGCGTAAAATAATCTCGGCTCATTACATCAAGTATACATATATGTTTGAATCATCATTTTAGGGGTTGCAAAGTGCCTCAAAGTAAGTTTAGAAACTTATTATTTTTAAGTTTTTTTTCGTACTTTGACTGAAGATTAGTCACGTTTCAAAACGTCGGAATATAAATATTTTATATAAAACTTAATATTTTTTTTAGCGTACAATAATATCGGCTCATTACATGAAGTATACATATACATTTGGATCACCGTTTTAGGGGTTGTAAAGTGCTTCGAAGTAAGTTTGAAAACTTGTTATATTTAAGTTTAAGTTTGATTGTTTTTTTAAAAGTTAATTTGGTTCCAAATGTTATTTTTTAGATTAAAAAAATTTCGGACTCCGTTTCCCTGCCGCTGTAACAATAAGCAGAAATATCAGTATCAGATAATACCTCTCACCACCTTGATATTCTAAACATTAAAACAAGTGACCACTGTACCCCGTGCTGTCACAGTCACAAAAAACAACATTAAAGCCAAACCCCCCACTTTTTTATATATTTTTTCCTCTAAACTCTTCCAAGCTTTCTCCAATGGCAGATTACGATGGCCCAACCAACCACCCAAATCTAATCCAAAAAGAAACAGCTTTACAAGCCATCAACACCATAATCCAACTCCATTTCGAAAAAACCCTAGAGAAAAAAAGAGCTATAGACTTTCAAAAAAAAGAACTATGGAAAATGTTCCAACATTTCTTTCTTTTCTTATCATTAATCTTTTTAGGCCAAGCTCTTTCACCTAAGCTTCAATGTAGACATTGTTGGATACCCATTGGGCTTCTTTCTTTAGCCCATTTAATTTTTTATCTATCTGTGGCACAAACTTTGAGATGTATTAATGGTTTTAAGTATCAAAGGAGATGTCATAAGTTGACATTAGGTTTGGCTACTGAGAGACTTAGGCAATTGAAAATGAGAATTGGTAATGGTGGGGTTGAAGAAATTGGTGATGAATTTGAGATACATTATCAAGAACCACCAGAGAGTTATTTTGGTAAGTTTAAGAGGAATTGGGCTTTGCATTTTGGGTTCTTGATTTTTATTTATGGTTTTATGATTTCTTCATCTGTTGTAATCCTTTGTTTCTAAAGGGGTTTTTTGTTGAGATCTGTAAGAGTGAACTCCACTCAATTTTCTAGGGTAGATTTGTTGAAATATTTTGTTAGGTTGGGAGGACCCATTTTGAGGATTTAATTGGAAAATATTTTTGGAACTTAGCAAAATTGGTTGAAGTTATGGTTTTTGATTCTTTCGGTATGTTCATTCAAAATTGTGGATGTGTACAACTGTACATGTACATTTTTGCTTTTTATGTTTGTATTTCTGGATTTTCTCTCGTGACATCAGGATAGCATACTACGTTATAGGTTTGGTTACTTTTTTCTTAATCATATTACCATATATTTAACAAAGAGATTTGCATGTAATTTATTATATAAATAAAATGATCGTATAAATATTATTAAAATCGTCTGAAAATTTGAATTCCAATATAAGAAGAGAAACAAATGGTGAAGGGGAATTTTGTTATGTTTGTCTATTGTTGCATTTTACATTACATTTAACCTATTTGTCCGAACATTTGAGGAATCATTTTTTTTTAAAACAATATTTATTTTAGAGAATGAGGTGTTTAATCAAGTATTTTATAGGAAAAAATTAAGTGTTTTTGAGCAATATAGAAGTTGAAAAAATCCACTCTAGGCAATAAAAATAAAAAATCTTAGTAGCTCTGTTGACTGCCTTTTAGAGTTTCACCGATTCCACCGTAATGGGTGAAAGTTCAATTCTCTGCCTTAGATATGCTCTTCCGCATTTTCTCTTCCCCTGCCCGTATGTAATAAAAAAAATTAAAAAAAGTTTTTCACTGGGATTACTTTTGAAATCTTGACCAAACAGATGAAAGTTATTTTCAAATTCATTAGTCAAATGCAAACCTCTCCTCTTGAAACGTATTTTTTTTTAAAATACATCCGATAAAATACACTTTTAAAATAATTAAATGTTGAAGTTTAACCCAACTTGCTAAATTTTGTTTAATTTTTGGATATCTAATTGGATGTGTTTTCCAACGTTTGCCAGTACTTTATTCTGTCTATTCTTTTTAGTCTTTTTGAATATGTAATCAATGTGTACATTCTTTTTAGGTAGCTTTATTCAATACACGGTTAAATGCGAAAGGAAATGAATTTAGTGATGAAAGCTGCGAGGTGACAGATTAACACATTTCCGTTAGTTCCATTTCTAGTCTAGCTACAATAAAGGCCAGCCAGAATGTGCTCCTTATTTCTCCTTGTAGAAGAATCTCCCTTTCAGTCTCTTTCATGACCTTCTTATTATTGGTAAGGCAAGTTAATGCATTTAATAAAAAGTAGTGACTGTTTACCGAATTATATTTGTGCAAAAGAAGTAAAGTAACTGTTTACCAATTCGGAAAAAGGCCTAAAATATCCTTGAACTATTGAATTTGGTGCAAAAATACCCTTCATTCATCTTTGGGATCTAGAATACCCTTGACGTTAACCTTTGGGGTTTAAAATATCCCTAACGTTAACCTTTGGGGCCTAAAATACCCTTATTTTTAACGGATCCATTTCATTTATTACATGACACCCTTTGATTGGTTGACAATTTAATTAACTTAAACTAATTAATCCCCCGATTTAACCCGATCCAACAAATAAAACCCAACCCGCCCCAATTAAATCCCTATTCAGCCGTATCAAAAAAAATATACGAACCCAGGTCATTACAAACTATATCAAAAAAATCCACGAACCCATTTCATTACAAATCGTGAACCCAAAGAGAGCAAACCATAATTTCTACTCAAATTTTGACATGTTAAGCTCAATAATGTCCACATTCATGACGTTTATTAAAACCTTACTTCATAGGGTACACGGGTATGGTAATTGGCTTCACAATATCACAACTCATCATAAGCAGTAACAGAAGATGAAGATAAAAGTCATGGAACTGAAAATTCACATAATTTTGGGTGATGTGGTATCATCAGCAAAAATATATATATCAGAGTCACATAAATAACAAGGCCGATCAAGAATACAACTGATATGCAGAGTGAAATGCCGAAAATCATAAATAATTTAGATAAAAAATGAACCATCATAATTGAAGCACCACAATTCATGATTTGTGATGGAATGGGTTCGTGGTTTTATTTATATGGTTTGTAATGACCTGGGTTTGTATGTTTTTTTTATACAGTGGAATGGGGATTTAATTGGGGCTGGTCGAGTTTTATTTGTTGGATCGGGTTAGATGCGGAGATTAATTAGTTTAAGTTAATTAAATTGTCAACCAATCAAAGGGCGCCACGTAATAAATGAAATGGGTCCGTTAAAAAATAAGAGTATTTTAGGCCCCAAAGGTTAACGTCAGGGGTATTTTAGGGCTCAAAGGTTAACGTCAAGGGTATTTTAGACCCCAAAAGGTGGATGAAGGGTATTTTTGCACCAAATTCAATAGTTCAAGGGTATTTTAGGCCCTTTTCCGTTACCAATTTATGTAAGAGATAATGGTAAAAAACACACTTCTAAGCATCAGTTTTTTGAGTTTTCTATTGAACTATCAACAACTATTTATTAAAACACATATGAACTATCAAGTGTTTGCGTTTTCTACCTGAATTATCACCAACTATTTATCATATAACATCTCGACTAGTATTTGATGGTGCTGGAAACTTGCAAAAAAAATGTGATACTTCAGATGTGTTTTTTTACCATTATCCCTTAATTTTTCAATTATTTCCTTTAATTATCTGCGTGGAGTGTCATTTGACACCATTTTTAAACACAGAAAAAAGAGAATGTACACCACGCACTATCAGATACTAGTCGAGGTATGTTTTGATAAACTATTGATGATAGTTTAGGTAGGAAACACAAACACTGATAGTTCGGGTAGGAAACTCATAAAAAAGTGATGCTTGAGGTGTGTTTTTAATCATTATTTTTTTATATTATTGTGTAAAAAAGAACAATATACCAGTGTAATCGCACAAATGAGATTTGGAGAGACTATGTATGCAAACCTTACCTTTATACTTTACCTGGCGGAGATAGAGAGAGTATTTCCGAAATTCATTAGTCATCCAATTCCAAACCGTGCGCCATTATAATTCTGGAATTTCTTCGTCTTAAAGAAGAACTGAAGCATCATTACATCCAAGCCATCTATGACTTTCACAATTATTAAAGTAATAACCCTTTCCCACCACTCTAGAGAATCCAAAGATTTTGAACCCGAGGATTGTGTCATTCAAAATAATTTCAAAGATAAGCCAGACTTTTTTCTAAAAATCTTTGTGTAATAAAACAATGATCCTCATATGTAAAAACAAAATAATTATTATACCTGAAAAAAACATCTAAAATCTGTGTAATAAAACAAAGATCCTCATCCTCATATATATAAAAACAAAGTAATTATTATATCTGACAAGAACACTCATGTCTCAATCGCAAGTTAAAATCAATTACGCATATAAATCCTCACTAGTCATGTGTTTTTTACCATTTAAGCCTATATCAGTCCAAGTTCGTATAGAATCCTTTAAAAAAAAAAAAAAAAAAAAACTAAATTTTAATAAAGTTGTATGTTTTGTCTATGATAATCTGGCCATAAGTCTCGTGTCCTTGCTGTAACCATGCAATCAATAAATAAAGCCAAAAAAATAACCATAATAAGAATGCAAAGCAACCAAGCAAACACAGGACAAAAAACTATCTTTAGGAGACACGGCGTAAGAAAAGTTGGTAAATTATAAATGATCTTACTTGGTATCTTTCTTCCTATCAGAAACTAAGCAACCAGATTAGGAAAGTTTTATTTGATTGTATGTATACTAAGACAAAGTTTTATTAAGTCCATTTTCATGGCTCTGATAGGAAAGACAGGGCCCTCTATCGCCATTCACCAGACTGAAGGAAGTTATGATACAGAACTAAATTAAAATACATAAGACTGAGCTATTTATTATTAATATGAATGATGATTTTGGCTTCTGAAACTCGAACAAAAGAAGCCATGGATACGTCAGATACAAGAAGAGTAAGAACAGATAAAGGTTAAGCTGGGGAGAGCACGTTGCACAATGACTTGTATGCAGTGACGCAGGATTTGAATTTCTCTTCTGCTGCTGCCTGCACAGATACAACGACTCATCTGGTGAGGAGGGCTCCTAGAATACAAATATGAGTAGCTAAATTCCAGCTATGTTGCTCGGACTCTTCAAGAATGCTGCCGGGTGCGTGTCAAATCCTCCAAAAGTAGTGCATTTTTGGAGGACCCGACATGGGAACAAAAGCATTTTGGAAAGTCCGAGTAACATAGAATTCCAGAACACAGAGTTTCAATAAAGGCATTGACACCGAAAGAGAAGGATAGGCTAATGTATTGCCACTGTAGAAGATAAATCTTTCATACAAATCAAATCACATCCAAAATCAACAGTGTCGACTTCCTCCTTTCCTCTGGCTTACAATTGCTTATATGTCGAAAATGTCAATACTTATTTCAAGTATTTACAAGAGTAAATTTATTAGAAATACCAACCATGCTAATGTCTCTGTTCACATGTCAAATCTGATTCTTCCTTGAACTAGAGAGACATCGGGATGAGCTCTGTAGCCCACTCTCACCATAATTAAGACAAAGGAACAACAGAGTAACTCCCTTCCAGATTGTCTTTTACTCAGATCCACCATCGGCCACGGAGTGTCAAATAGCTGCTATATATGTTGCTAGATCCTAATGACATGTTTCTCTATCAATGAACCCGACTAGCATATCTTGAAACTAAAAGACAGAAAGAACGCATTCTATGGCTCACCCTAGGGGTTTTTACTAGCCAGAACCATGAACAGCAAGATGATTTTTATGACCATTTTATACATTTTCAAAATATACTTCCTATCTCCTAATCAATGCTTCTCACTTGACAAATGCTAAGCGGACAAACAAAGGAATAACTACAGGCTAACCTGTGAAGGGCCTTGATGCTTATCAGGATGCCACTTCAGAGCTGATAAACGGAAACTGCAAGGACAATCATAGTGTCTCACATTAGTCTTCAATATATATATATATATAGAGTATGGACAACACAAAACTTCTAGAACTTACGCATTCTTGACATCCTCAATCTTCAGAGGACCCCTTGGGGGTAAACCAAGAATTGTTCTTTCAGAGTAAGACCCTACATTAAAAGATTCGTAGTTGGATTCTGTCTGTGTCTCGTTTTCAGTTTCATTATCCCATCTGCAATGCCTTTGTTCTGACCAGTCTGTTTCTTGTCTTCGGGAGAATAGATCTTCAAAAGGAGACGATTTACCAGGCCTAGAACACCAAGTGTACCGCTTATTACCAAAAGTTGCTTGGAATACTGTCTCGGGATATTCCTCGAAGTCTTCCGATAATCTCCGTTTCTTCATTTTTCCTAAAAAAATATAATTAGCAGGTCAATAGAGGTTACCTGCATCCTTTAGTAAATAAGCTCTGTATCGTATCACCATCAGCCATTTAAAGAGTAGAGATTAACAATCACAAAGCATAGCAGAAGATTATCTGAAGTTATGACATTTGTAACTTTGTGACAGGCATAACAAGTCCAATTTCCATTCTTTACAGAAGCATTAATTCAAATGTTACTTTGAGTGGCTCAAAGCCTTGCAATACAACTCCTACATGGATTAAACGCAAAGCAAGGCACGTTCATCCCATTTAGGCAGCACTATAGCTACCAACTCACAGCCAATAAACCTTTTTTAAGGCATTGTTTTCAGTATGATTCCTGATAGGCACCCCACTAGTCCAGCTAGCTGGTGAGCAATAACAGAGCTATAGAAAATACTAACCCAGCTCCAAAAAGGAACCTAACAAATTAGGTCAAACCACCAAAATCAAATAGCAATATATGATTCAGTTACATCTGGAGTTTTCTAGGGGCCAAAGGTTGAAACACACTGATATTTTTCAGCATGACATAAGAATTTTCATTAGACAGTGCTAGTTGAAGTAGAGAAACCAATAGTCAAATGAGAGTACAAACTTACGCATCCTTCTCCTTAAGCGATCTCTACGACGAGCAGCAGACTTATATTCACTTTTCTTCTCTGAACGATCATCTCGATCCACATCCCATCTATCATCTATTGTTGAAGATTCACTCTAGTAAATTATTCAACAGGAAAATAGCATATTGTCAATAAGTATAATAAACTTGAGGTGAAAAATGGTGACATTAGAATAGAATTTAATATAAACAGAGAACTTGCATGGAATTGATCAGGTACTTTTGAACAGAGATAAGATGCAATGGGGGAGAAAGACGAAGCAATAAAGAACTACGACAAAAGTATACATGGGATAGGTATAAGTGAAAATTTCATCACTGCTTATGTTTTCTCCATCTTTTCCTCTATTTACTAGGTTATTCATCTTGCTAAACTGAACTTGTTCTATCCTAGTTAAGCCTTGATACCTTTATTCTTTAATCATTATATCAGTAGATGCTAAAATTGCACAAATAAGGAGTTTCTGAATAGATCTTCCTTTTATCCTTCTAAGAGATTACTCATTCACTTCAAAGCTGACATAGGACAAGTGAGGATCCTTGACAAAGACTGAAGTTTCTGTGGTTGATTAGCAGAGGCTCTTAGGCTACATGAACAGAGACTTCAAGTGTCACATTGGGAAGCAGACATAAAGCAGCTTTCGTTGGGTTGGGTTGGGGTGGGGCGGGGAAGCGGATACGTTCTAGAAGAAGAAAAGAGAAGAAATAAAAGGAACACATATGAATAGGTCTCGGACTTCTCCCTCAGTTCATTTGGAAAGTAGGTTAGTATTTTCATGGGGATAATTGGAAAGAGAATGTGCCGGGGCAGGGCTGCTGCTTGCTCAATTTTTCTTTTGACAGTTGCGGAATTGCACCACTGACACCTTTTACTAGTGATAAGTTATTTGCTACTGGAGCCGATACCACAAAGGAAGAGGGGAAAATTTCTAAATTCACGTTTGGAGTATATAGCTGGAAAGAAATAGGACATATCAATGGATTAAGGCCTGTTTGGCTAAAGTTCAGGGAAGCCAAATGTGCTCATTTTTTTTTTTTTTAAAAAAAAAAAAAAAAAAAACTTAGTTTAGATAGTTGAGGTGTTTGGCCAAGCTTTTATGAAAAAATAAGTACTTTTTGAGTAGTAGCAAAAGCTATTTTTCAGAAGCTAAAAAGTAGCTTCTCCCGGGAAGCACTTTTGGAAACTTGATCAAGCACAAAGTATTTCTATAATATTGGAAAAAGTGCTCTTGAACTAGATTACTCAAACACAAACTGTCACTCTTCAAAAGTACTTACTTGAAAGATACTTTAGATAAAAAACACTACTTAAAATAAGCAGATTTTAGAAGTTTGGCCAAGCAGGCGCATTAGGTTCAATGTTTGTTAGGAGTCCTTTTAGTCAGTTTAGACCTCTAGTGTTGGAGAACCTCTTAAGTTATTGAATAATGGAAAGAAATCGGTCCAAATGGCAAAGAATGGATAATGAGGATTCATATAGCCGATCCGACTAGCTCGCGATTGAAGCATAGTATTTTTCTGGTTGTGAGAACACTTTGTTTGGTGCAAAGAAGTTTCTTCCTTATATGATGATGCCATTAGCTTCTTGGAAGACATTTCTTTCTTTAGTTGATTCTCTCAGTTGACTTTTGCTTTAGTTCACTTTTTGGAGGAACTGGCTCCTAGCATTGCACTGTGGTAGTAATTGTTTATTTCATACAACACCGGCACACATGCGAATGCAACCTTGGTGATAAGCTAATAATATCACAAATTTTATCTATCAATATATACAATCTATTAGCCTGCCTTTGGTAAAAGATGGAAAACATAGAAACTCCGATTGGAAAAGGACAGGCAGATAAAGGAGGGACAAGAAACATAAAAATAACAGAACTAATTTTCAGTGTTCCCAAGATACAAAAATGACCTTGCATTCAATGATTGAGGTCTGTAATAGCAATCTAGGATGTATTCATGTCTTTTTGGAAGATGTTGTCCTTGATAAACTTGTAGCGTTTGGTTATTTTCTTATGCTAAAACTGTTTTTCAACAAAGAAAATTAACATACACCAAAACGGGAAAATGAGAGCGTATGTCGTCTCATGTGCAAATATTTCAACTTTATTTCATATCACTTGCTTCAACTACCAAGTAAATATTACTCTCAACCTTCAATACCCAAGACGATTACCAAAATGACACCCTGTACCACTTCTATTGTTGCCTCAGGTCACCTACCTTATGTCCAACCAAACACCGGAAAATAATTCAAGATGCAAACTAATCCGAAGAAATTACTTTAAATGAAAAGCATTTTTTGTCACTCCATAACAAGAAAGAAAAACTAAGTCAAAGACAGTAATAGTTGATCTGTTATGACTAAGATTAAGATTTACCTCATCTATGAAAGGAAAGAGGATTAAATATTTACCTCAAAAGAGTTTCCAGATGCCCCATAAAAAAGAAGATTTTTCAAAGCTTTTTTTGAGTCAGCACGCTTTTGACGTGTTGCATATCTGATATAATCCTGAAAAATAATGGAAATGTTGGATGATAAATAAGAAAAAGAGGAGGAAAAGAGAAGTTAATAGATATATTACATGGAAAGAAAAAGAAATGAACAGGAAAAAAGAATACCTAACTGACCAGAGAAAACTAAGCAAAAAAATTCACGAGGATATCTCCAATCCTAGGCAATTTCACTCACTATAATACTGGAAACTGGTAAAGATATTTACCTTAGTTGGCGGCTGACTTCCTCTAAATTCCTGCAAGAACAATTTATGAAAGTCACAAATGCAAACTGTAGAAAGATATTGCTTGAATTTTGAAGTAACAAGCTGGAAATACATTGTGAATGAGAAAAGAATGCTAAAACTGAGTGCAGAAACACAATAAATTCCTTATATTTACCAGTCTCGATGAACGAGAGTATTGGAACTTTTTTTTGGGAGGATAAGGGAGCACATTGACACTTAATATACAAGCAAACACAGAACATAAACACCATCCTCCCCCCAAACTCAAGGAAACATAGAGGAGGAAGAAGTATGCTCTCAATTCTTGGTGGAATTTTAAGCAGATTTTTCTTAAACCACTACGCCTACCAAGGTAACAAACAGATTGTCTAGACCATGATAAATTGACACCATAGGCATTGTTGACTTAAGAGAAGGAAAATAGGCAGATTCATAGACCGTTCCCAAGGCCTTTTCCTTTGTGGCATGCATAAAATATTCTGGAATTTCATAAAAATATTTCTAAATTTTATGCAGATGCTTAGACCTCCATATCTTTGCTCGCACGTAGCAGGGCTTGTCTGTTGGTGCAGGAATAGAATCAGACAATTATTATCTATAAGAAGATCAATTGGATCCAACCTGGTAGATATTTAATGGCTAAGTGCAGGGGCGGATGTAGGCATTAAGATATGGGTTTGACCATGGGTGGATCTACGAAGAAGGAAGTGGTCCGAATCCCCTTCCTCGGAAAATTACACTGTGTATATAGGGTTAAATTTTTGTTTTATGTATATATATTAAATGTTGAATCTCCTTGACACAAGCTAAAAGCTCAGCACAACAGTAAAGGGAGTTCAAACAAATTCTCTTAGAGGACACAAGTTCAATTCTTGCAAACCACAGTTTCTAGTCTTTTTATCTTTAGGTGTATGCTTAACTTTTTTTTTTTTTGGATCTCCTTGGCAAAAATCTTGCCTCCACTACTGGGTTTGATAGAACCCAATAGCTTTGGCATACACACTGCATGTATTAAGAAATACACTAAATATATACAAAAATTAAATTCAGAACCAGTTACTTAGCACTTGAGTTTGTTCTCCTACAATCCAGAACCCCTAAAATTCAAATTCTGGATCCGCCTCTGGCTAAGAGGTGTGGGTAAAGCCACTAAAGATGAGTGGTGAAAGAAAGGCATATGTAGCATGTCAAATACTGAACTATTTCAAATATATTTAACTGCTTTTTACAGACAAAAATTTCAGATCCTGCTGAAGTCGTTCCAAAAGAACACTTTTGAAGACTAGAAAAACTTCATTAACTACTTCCACTACAAGCCGTTAACTCTCAAGTCATCTTAGGATACCTTCACGTGAAAATAAACTGTTTAATTGCTCATTTCCTAGGTCTAAACCTGTTAAGAAGTAAGAGCTTATGCGCACTCCAAAACTTCTGAATAATGGTTATCTAAATTAAAATGGAAAAAAGTATTGTACACGTACAGGACACACAGGCTGAAAAAGTTACTGTCTTTTTGCAAATGAAAATTTATAAGCACGAATGGCACCGTCCACGAAAGTGCTAACAGAAGGAAACTACTCGCTTTGAAATCTCACTTTGTCACATAATATTAGGATAAGCATATAATGCGGAACAGCTACACTAAATGACCCTCAAGCACCTGTTTTCCAGTATGTATACACTATTGAACCCCATATACAATTACACAAATTTGCAAATCCTACTTCCAATCGAGAGACGGGACTAGATAGAAATGGCTAAAGCTATTGCCAATTAATCCTCTTCGATTTAGTAATTTATCAATCATTGGGCTAACAAAATAAGCATGGGGCTTCCATAATGGAAGTCTCAGGTTCGAAATCTCCCGCCTACGACAGGAGGGAATTTTGTGAAAAATTAAAGTTAATTTTTTGGAAGAATAAATATCATAGATATTTAGAAGAGTTTCTAGAAAGTTACATTGTAATATCTTTGATATATATATTTAGGAAATGTCTAGAAATTCTAGACACTTAGATATTTGTAGTTGAGGGTAGAATTATCTAGATTCTTTTGTATCTAGAATAATATCATGATAGTCTAGAATAGTGGTAGGAGATAAGAGTAACTAGATTTTTCTTATGGATGTATCTAGAATAATATCTAGAACCATCCCTAGACAAGTATAAATAGGGGTGACCTTGAACATTTGTAATCAAGTCAAGCCAACCCAATTGTAAGTCATTCAAACCAATTCAAGAGTCTTCTTCCATTAAAAAGTTCTCCTTTCCAAAGCTTCCTCTTCTTTAGTTGACTCTTTCGATTTTAGTTAACGATCTTGGGCTAGCAGAAGGTTTCTCCGATTTAGTTTTCTTCTGCTATATTTCTCTACATGGTATCAGAGCCATAGCCGTAGTTGGCTTTTGAATTTTATTTCAAGATCGAGTTAGTGGTAGATTCAACTGGTTTCTCTAAATGGATTTGAGCGGCTGTGTTAATGGACTTGGGATGGAGTTGTTGAATCAGTCCAATTACAAGGTATGGAAGACATGCATGGAGTCATACCTTGTGGGAGAGGATTTGTGGGATGTTGTTAATGGTAGTTACACAAGTCCTCCTACTGACGGACCGAAAAATAGCAGCGCATACAAGAAGTGGAAGCAGATTAATGCGAAGGCGGAGTTCATCCTAAAGAGGTCCATCTCGCACAACTTGTTTGATCATATTATAAGGTGCAAATCAGCTCATGAAATTTGGAGGACTCTTGATCGTTTGTTCAACAAGAAGGATGAAGCCCGGCTACAAATATTGGAGAATGAATTGGCGAACACCACTCAAGGTAATCTTTCTATTGCCGAGTACTTTTTGAGGATTAAGAATTCATGTTCAGAGATCTCTTTAATAAATCCGGATGAGGCTATCTCCGAAACACGAATGAGAAGAACTATCATTCGTGGTTTGAAGTCAGAATATATTCCTTTTGTTACATCAAGGATGGGCTCAACAACCATCCTTGGAGGAGTTTGAGAATTTATTGTCATCACAGGAGCTACTAGCCAAACAGATGGCTAGTGTATGTTTTAAAGAAAGGGAAGGAAATGCTCTTATAGCTAACAAGAGGAAATTTAAAGGAAGACAAAAGCGAAGTGGCTCAAGAGATATGACACATTCTCAATTCCATGAGGGTCCAAGCTCGTCAAGACAAAAGGAGGATTCTTCTAATCATTATGGTAAGAAGTCTATTAAATGTTACCGATGTGGTGAAGTAGGACACATAAAAAGATTTTGCCGAGCCAAAAAAAGCAACATGGCTCAAACTGAGAAAGTTGCTGAAGAAGAAGAAGACTGGGGAAGGTGCTTCGTAGCTGAGACTCGAGCAGTAGATGCCTTAGCCTCCCTCAATTTCAAAAAAGACCGGATCGTGGATTCAAGAGATAATACAGTCCATTACGTGGAGAAGGAAGGCATTGGTGTCATCAACAAAAAGCAAGCAGATTCCAAAGACTTTCAGACTAGTGACACGGTAACTGCTATCGAGGAAATCAACGAAGCAGATCCTGAAGCTGGTAATAAAAGTCTGGACGTGAGGGATGTTGAAGTAGAACCTGAGCAGGCAGTGTCTGAAACTATATATAGTAATGGTGACCATTCCGGAGAAAGCATTGAGGGAGTTGTAGTGGAAGTTGAAGTCTCTAATCAATCATCTGCCGTAATACTGGAAGCAGATGGAAAATCCGACGGTCAAATAAATGAAGAGATTGACCTTGAAGGCTCAATTTCATATGAAGATACAAGCAGTATGATTTTTGAAAGCTCTGAAGCTGCCAAACAGTTTATCGAGGAGTTGGAAAGGGAATCTAGTGGTGGATCCTATGCTGGTATTGAGGCTTTGAAGGAAATTCGTGGTCAGATCGTCACCGACTCAGGTGCTTCTCCAGATAACACAATTGTTAAGGAGCTAAGAGAAAGGGGGAGTCTAGAAACTCAAGAATGTGAAATTCAACATGAAGATGATTCACGTGGTTCACAAAGGCCAAAAAGAAATAGTGGCAAGTTTGTCCGCTATAGACATGAAAATTTTATCAAGACATATTCATGTTTCTTTGGAGGCCCAATTATTAGCGGAAAATCATCATCATTTGAAGAAGGAAGAAGTGTTGACAAAATATTGTTGAGATCTTCACCATGGCGCGCTCAAAAGTTTTGTCTGAGTTCTTCCACGACGAGTTCAGGATAGCTTCCAAAAAATTACTTTAAGGGGGAGTGTGAAAAATTAAAGTTAATTTTTTAGAAGAATAAATATCATAGATATTTAGAAGAGTTTCTAGAAAGTTATATTGTAATATCTTTGATATATATACTTAGGAAATGTCTAGAAATATTTTTTGGAAGAATAAATATCATAGATATTTAGAAGAGTTTCTAGAAAGTTATATTGTAATATCTTTGATATATATACTTAGGAAATGTCTAGAAATTCTAGACACTTAGATATTTGTAGTTGAGGGTAGAATTATCTAGATCCTTTTGTATCTAAAATAATATCATGATAGTCTAGAATAGTGGTAGGAGATAAGAGTAACTAGATTTTTGTTATGGATGTATCCAGATTAATATCTAAAACCATCCCTAGACAAGTATAAATAGGGGTGACCTTGAACATTTGTAATCAAGCCAAGCCAACCTAACCTAATTGTAAGTCATTCAAGCCAATTCAAGAGAGTCTTCTTCCATTAAAAAGTTCTCCTTTCCAAAGCTTCCTCTTCTTTAGTTGAATCTTCCGATCTTAGTTAACGATCTTGGGCTAGCAGAAGGTTTCTTCGATTTAGTTTTCTTCTGCTATATTTCTCTACAGATTTGCCTTATAGGTCGAGCTCGTCGCACGGGGCTTACCTAGTGAAGGTTATCTTTCTTGTGTGATTTGCGGGATATTGCACATGAGCGGGGTTTACCCGGTGTGTTCCCTTGTCATAAAAAAATGAAAATAGTTTCCAACAAAATAATCAAGAAACCAACAAGTTAATCTCTTTTTCACTATTCGGAACCTATATATCTTCCTTCTTTCCTCAATTCAAGATTCATTAGTCAATTAGTAAATACTTTGACCAATAGTGGAAAAAGATGAAACCCCACTTTCCCTCACATTATACTCCAATTATATCAACTTCAATCAATAGGCTACTTTTAATATATTTATGAGGCAACAACAATTCAAATAAACAAATACTTGTGCAGCTATTAGTTACAACAATTAAAGATCAAACTTTTATCCATTAGTGTCTCATATCTAAATTTAAACAACAATTACAGAACCAAGAACCTACAATGCTGCCTAAAAAACAAGCAAACAACCCTTAGTTTCATTGTTCTCTGCAAAAACTATGGTCCAAAGAATACTAGCAACAAAACAAAAAAAAAAACAAAAAAAAAAAAAGTAAAAGGCAAAGAGAACTCACAGAATTAAACTTGTTTTTCCATTTTTGGGAGCAAATTGAAGTAGAATGGAAAGAAGCCAAATGGGTATTTTGTGATTGTGTAGAAGCAACAATTCTTGTTGATTGAATAAGTGCATCCTTCACCATCAAAACGTTACGCCATCTATGTATTACTTGCATTTTCTTGAAATAGCAGAGAAACTTTGAAACTGACACAAATTGAAATATAAAAGGAAGAAAGAAAAAGAAAAAAAAAAAAGAGCTTTCTGTATTTTTTTTATAGAAACAAATGTTTATAGTTTCTTGGAAGGAAGGAGCTGTTTTTGGGGAAAACAACGTAGTATACACAACATCAGACCACCTTTGACGCTTCGCCTTATGATAATGGGCTTTCTTTTTGGGCTTTGTGCATTGGGCCTCAACCACATATTTGTTGGAACAAGTGCGCGAGTAGCAGATTTGAGGACCGTTATTTAAGACATAGGCGAGGTTCATAAATATTTGTAAGTTTAATCGCTTCAGAATCGACTTCAGACTTACAAGACTCAAGTTGAAAAATTCAGTGTCTAGCGTTTGAAGTTAGGCTTGTCAAAGCCTAACTTTAGATAAATGTCTGAAGTTTGACATATCTCTTGTGCAATTAAGCTTCGGACATTTATCTGAAGTTTGGTTTGACAGTTCCAAACTTCAAACATTTTTATCTAAGTTTGGCAGGATAAATATGTATGAACTTTGATAATTTATCCATTGCATTTCACTCATAGTACCTTCAATTCATTTCACTCATGAACTTGAAAAACATGCTTAATTTAAATGGCTTTACCTTCTGAAGATAATAAATAACAATGCGAGCCACTAATTTTAGACATGTCTCTTTTAACCAAATCAGAGTAATAGAATGTATTTTTCTGTTAGAGCAAAAAGAAATGCTTTAAGGGAACGAGTAATAGTGATAACCAATTTTTTTTATTCAGCATATTTTTCCTATTCTCGGCATAATGGCTAAAAGTAAAGAAGAAAATTTTATCCTTAATAATCTCCTGCCCTGAAGCATTCTCATGCTGTGTCAAGATCTTCATAACCTGATTAAAAATGTATTTATTTTCTTTTTTCTGAGGTGAAGTTAATTAGGTCATAATCAGTAGTATTTACAAGAAAAGCCCGATCGTCCTCCTCATTGAAAGATCCAGCTGAAATTCCTTCGCAATAGCAGTACAAGCTCGATTTCAGCTAAAAGCAGGCTGATTTCAGTTATGATGTTCATCGATATCTGAGTTTAGCATTTGGAGAAGATTTCTCACCAACCTCTGAGATATGCTTCGTCCCTGTCTCTGATGCATTAACAGATTTTGTGCTATCTGCTATTTGAGATTTGGAAAGCTGGAATTCAGATCCTTAAGGTCTTGGAAAAGAAGTCTATTCATGAAGTTGAAAATTCAAAGCAAAATGGATTACTAAAAATTCAAACTGTCCGAAAAAACAGATCTGAAGGTACACCTACCTTCTTTCTTTTAGATTATTTGCAAATTTATCAGATCTGACTCTTTCTCTGTTTAGTGGTACAATTCTTTAGCTATTTCTCTTGTGCAATCAATTTTTATTTTTAGATTTACTCAAGATCTGAATCAATTTTACCCTTAAAGATTGGTACTTTGCATCACTTTCCGTCTCAATTGTGGAATAAGTGATGGCCGGTGGCCAGTCCACAATGGAGGCTGGCCAACCCTCACTAAATACGACTATTCCAAAAACCAATCCTAATCCATTACAATATTCAAATCTGTTCAAACCAACAACCTTGAATGATACATTACATAGTCAGATCCAATCACTGCCCCAAATTTCAATGAAACCAGTAACTTACCTACACGGGGTGCCATACATTAAATACACTGAAGTAGAAGTTGATCAGATGAATATCATTGAAAATCTTCAGTATGCTGTGGTAGGAAAGTTCTCATATGGCCAACCAGATATTGAACAACTTCGTCTCATAATCCCTACACAATGTGAAATAAAAGGTGAGTGTAGAACAGGTTTTCTAAGAAACCGCCATATGCTTATCAGATTAAGTCTTTTTGAAGACTTTGTGAATTTCACATCAAAGCCTGTATACTACATTCAAGATAGAGAGGGATACTCGTACCAAATGAGAACACTGATCTATGATTCGAATTTCAAGGTTGATGAAGAAACATCAAAGACAATGGCATGGATTTCCTTCCCAAAGTTATTGCCTACATACTTTGTGAAGGAAACTCTTTTTTCAATTGCATCTGCAGTGGGTATTCCTATACAATTGGATATGGCTACGATTAACAAGACTAGACCTAGTTGTGCTAGGGTCAAGGTTTTAGTAGATCTGGTAGCGGATTTACCCAAAACGGTGAGGATGGATATTGAAAATGAAAAAACAGGAGCAATAAGGACTGTTAATGTTCAGATTCATTATGATTACCTCCCTAAGTATTGCAAGGAATGTAAATTACAGGGACATGATGAATATGATTGTAGAATTATAAATCCAGAGCGTGTTCAGTATGACAATGAAAGGGAGGAAATGCCAAAGGAGAATGGCAAGACAAAACCTCATAAAAGCTCTGATGAAGTGCACAATAGTAAGGAAAGCAATAAAGATCTCCAAGAGGATAAAGAAATTGAAGCAAAAAAGGCCAAGAGATTACAAGCAGAGGAACAACATAATAAAAAGCAGACTAATGACAAAGGCAAACAAAAGCAAGAGGATGGAAACCAACAAGGATATGAAGGGAAAAAGAATTATGGAAAATACAATTATAGAGGATACAATAATTTATACAATTATTCTGCTAGAGTGTTGGCAGGTGGAAGAGTGTTAGGAAATTCGGGAAATTGGAATCCCATCAAAGACAACAGAAACTTCAATGCTGAGAAGGGAAGTGCAAATCATAGCAAACAGAAAGAGACAACAGTCACTGCTACATGCAACAAATTTAACACTTTGGTGGACTTGGAGGAGGAACAAGAAAAACAAAATGAAACACAAGAAGGAAGCACACATAGTAGTAATCCTGTTAAAGAGACAGCTAGGCCATGGGTGGATGCTGCCTTTGGGAAACAAACAGAAAATAACAAAGTTATGAAAGAGCAGGGAAAGATAGATAGCAGACAAGAGCAAGATAATAAGAATGAGAAAGGGGTAGGGGATAATCAGTCAGAGGAGATAGCCATACAAGATTCAGAAAGAACAATTACAGATATCGTGGAAAATGATAACAAAAAAGAAGATGATAACAAACAGATTACTGAAGGCCAAGACGTACTTCAACCCATATAAGTACATGACAGTGTTAATTCAAGCTCATATCAGCAAGTGGAATCAGCTAGACAACAAGTGGATCAAATTAAGGACTTACCGGAAGAGCCTCCTCATACAAACAATATGGGTGAAGGAGATACAGCATCATCTGCAAATAAGGAACAAAATAATGAAAGAGAAACACAAGCAAGGGATCAGAGAGATCAAAACAACAGAGATACAGCCATAGAAATGCAGGAAATTTCAGGAAATCATAAGTATCAACTGGTAGCCAAAGATCATGAAAACACAACACAAGAAGAAGTGAATCAGAATAAAATAGATATTGGAGAGGAGGAAGCAGGTGAAACTATTAGTTCTGATTTAATGGAGGGCAACAATAAAGGAGATATTTCCCCTAAACACTTGACAAAAACTAAAAAAGGTCACAAGCCAAGAGATAAAAGTGTTCCTCCCAAGACAATGGGAGGAGTACAAACAAGGATGGCATGTTCTAAAGGAGTTTCTCAATGAATAGCTCATTAATATGGAATATAAGGTCTGTAAACACTCAACAGGCCTTTGAGAGGGTAGTACTATTGCATAGACAGAAACATTTTAATTATGTTGCCTTACTAGAGCCTTTCCAGCATGTTAGACATATTGACATGTACAAATTGTGGTTAAATATGGGGACATCATGGCATAATGTGAATGGGAAGATTTGGATTTTTGTGGATGCAGAAATTCAAGTAGAAATAATGAGAGATACAGAACAACTGTTATCCTGTAGATTCACTCATTTGGGTGATGGGCAAGAGTTGGTGCTTACAGTTGTTTATGCGAGTACTGATAGAACTGGGAGAATAGCTCTATGGGAGGATCTATATGACATGTCTTCACACATCACCATCCCATGGCTTGTGGGTGGGGATTTTAATGTCATTACAGATGACATTGAGAAATTTGGGGGTCTTCCTGTACAGTTTGCAGAAACAGAGGATTTTAGACAATGTATAGACATTTGTCAACTGATGGATCTTGGTTTTACTGGAAGTATGTTCACATGGTGGAATGGGAGATCGGATGAGGCTTGTATATTTAAAAGACTGGACAGATGTTTGGGAAATCAGGCTCTGCAGAATTGTTTTCCTAATTTGGAGGTAGAGCATCTCATTAAACAAGGTTCTGACCACTCACCCTTGCTGGTAAATATGAGAGCAGATAGTAGACCAATTAGGAAATCTTTCAGGTTTCTTAATTTTTGGGTGGAGCATGAATCTTTTCTAGATGTAATCAAAGAAAATTGGGTGGAATCTTATGGCTCAAACCCCTTCTTTAACTTCCATAATAAGTTAAAAAAGGTGGGAAGAGCTCTCTCTAAGTGGAGTAGGGACACTTATGGTGATATCTTCAAGCAAATTGCAACTCTGGAGGAAGTGGTACAGGTGCATGAGCAAGAATTTGAACAGAATCCTACAGGGCTTAACAGGGAAAGGCTACAAAGGGTACAAGCTGATCTGATAAGGTTTTATGCTATTGAAGAAAAATTTTGGAGACAAAAAGCAGGGATGTTGTGGTTTCAGGATGGAGATAGGAACACAAAATTCTTTCATGCTCATGTCAATGGAAAGAGAAGAAAGCTACAATTACAGAGAATTCAAGATCATACAGGTACATGGCTGGACACTGAAGAGGAGATTGCACAGGAAGCAATCAGATTTTTCTCAGACCAATTCAAAGAGGAAAATATCCCTACAGATTTCTCTATGCTTGATAAGATTCCTAAAATGGTTACAGAAGAACAAAATCAACAACTCTATGAAATGCCAGATGAAGCAGAGGTGAAAAGAGCAGTTTTTGGTTTAAATGGAGACAGTGCAGGGGGTCCTGATGGTTTCACAGGAAGATTTTTCCAAGCTTGTTAGGAAATTATTGCAAATGACTTGGTGACCATGGTGAGATCATTCTTCTGTGGGCATGAACTCCCAAGGTATGTAACTTGTACCAATTTGGTTTTGATACCAAAGAAGAAAGAAATTAATACATTTTCTGATATGAGGCCAATCAGCTTGAGTAACATCACTAGCAAAGTTATTTCAAGAATCATTCATGAAAGACTGATATATCTGCTACCTGAGATCATTTCACCTCAGCAATCAGGATTTGTTAAAGGCAGGAGTATTGTAGAAAACATTCTGTTGGCTCAGGAAATTGTACATGATATTAGGATTAGAGGAAAGCCTGCAAATGTTGTCATTAAGCTTGACATGGAAAAGGCTTATGACAGAGTATCATGGTTATTTCTAACTAAAGTCCTGAGGAGAATGGGGTTTGGTGAATTTACTATTGATCTGGTGTTTAGAGTTATCTCAAATAATTGGTATTCCATTCTGATTAATGGGCAACCTCATGGATTCTTCAAATCATCTAGAGGAGTAAAGCAAGGAGATCCACTGTCCCCTACTTTATTCATTTTGGCTGCAGAATGTTTGTCTAGGGCTCTCAATACACTGCATACTGAGGATGAGTACAAGGAATATGGGATGCCAAAATGGAGTCCATATGTCAATCATTTGGCATATGCAGATGATACTATCATTTTCACCTCTACTAATGAACAGTCTATGAGATTAGTGATGAAGACTTTGAGTAATTATGAGAAGGTGAGTGGTCAGAAGATCAACAAGCAGAAAAGTGCTGTTTATATGCATCATTTGACATCTCATAACATTAAGGAGCTGGTATTTTCTGTCACCCAGATTCCTAAAAAGGATTTTCCATTCACATATTTGGGTGTACCAATCTACTATGGGAGAAGAAGGAACATTCACTACAAGGAGATAATAGAAAAGATTCAGAATAGACTGAGTTCATGGACTGGTAAGCTGTTATCTATTGGAGGAAGGACAACACTGATTAAACATGTTTTACAGAGCATGCCTATACACCTACTATCCGCTTGTGACCCTCCTAGTGCTATACTTGCTCAGATTCATAGATTGTTTGCTAAGTTCTTTTGGAGCAACTCTGTGGGAAATTCAAGTAAGCATTGGGCAACTTGGACAACCTTATGTCACCCACAAGAAGAAGGTGGCATGGGGTTTAGAAGCCTACAAGATATATTTAAAGCCCTCTTTGCTAAACTGTGGTGGAACATGAGAACCAAACAATCCTTATGGAGAACTTTCATGAGTAATAAGTACTTAAAGAAGTTTCATGCTGTGATAGCCCCTAGCGGATCAGGTACTTATGTGTGGAAGAAGATGATTAAATACCGAGATGAGATGGAACATGAGATATGGTGGAAGCTTCAACAAGGTAATTCTTATTTTTGGTTTGATAATTGGACAGGACTGGGAGCCCTATACCATATTACTCCACCAGATTTTGAGTGTGATCCCACAATCATCCTTGTAAAAGAAACTGCAGAAGTGGGGCAATGGGATGAACAGTTGCTAAGAAGAATCCTTCCTGAGGATCTAGCAGACCATATTGTGCAGCACATTAATCCACCAAATGAAAATGGCCAAGCAGATAAGGCTTTCTGGAAATTAGATTCGAGGGGGAAATTCACAGTTGGGTCTGCATTTCAATTGCTCAGACAAAGAAAAGACCCCAGTAATTTGTATAAGCAGATGTGGATCAAAGGACTACCAATAAAGATATCTTTTTTTATGTGGAGATTTTGGAAGTTCAAGCTACCATTGGATGATAAGTTGAAGAAATGGGGACACCAATTCCCTTCCAGATGCTATTGTTGTCAACATCCAAAAGTGGAAGATACCTCCCATGTCTTTTTACACTCACCAACAGCTCAAGCCATCTGGAAGTATTTTTGTGAACCAGTGGGAATAAATACTGAGAATTTGCAAGTTACCCAAATAATTAACAGATGGTGGGATATGCCTAGTAGACTACATGCCAAATGCATCAACCAAGCTGTCCCTGCTATTATTATTTGGGAACTCTGGAAGAGGAGAAACACTATGAGACATGAAGGGAAGGTGTCAATCACAAAACTCATTTACCAGGTGATGCATACTTTGATTCAATTCATGAAGGTGAGAAGGAGAAATTTTAGGTATGCACCATATAGTTGGAGTGTGATTGTTGAGGCATTACAGAGATATTCTCCAAAGATAAGAGTAACACCGGTGACTTGGAGAACTCCAGATATTGGATGGATAAAAGTCAATACTGATGGAGCCTCAAGAGGAAACCCGGGTAGGAGTTCATGGGCCTTTTGTGTAAGGGATGAAAGGGGAGATGTGATACAAGCACAGGCTAGAGAAATAGAGGATCTTCAAAGCACCAACACCGAGGCAGAGGCCCTAGCCATTTTACAGGCTCTCAGGTATTTAAAAGACAGTCAATGGGATCAAATAAGGATAGAGACAGATTCACTTTTGCTGAAGAACTCTATTCAAAGGACATGGGAAATTCCTTGGCAAATCATTACTATGGTGGAAGAAATTTGGAGAATAAGTGAGGAAAAAGTGGTGGTGATAGAGCATATTTATAGGGAAGGAAACAAATTAGCAGATCACTTGGCTAATTTAGCTTTGGACACAGGGGACATACAATTCAATTCCTTTCATGACATGGAGAGCCACTGTAAAAGAATTGTGAACAGTGACAAATTACAGCTGCCCTGTCTAAGAATTAGATCATGTTAAGGAGACTGAATATAGGGGGAAGGTGGGAGAAAAGGAGGTCCTCACACTCAAATCCTTTGGGAGGAGAATGTGAAGGATTTGGTTTACACTAACTGTTTGCTAATGGTTGCAGGTACACAAACTAACATAAATGGAGGATTTTAATTCAACAGGTACCACAGAACAACCACACTGAAGGAATACCAACAAGCAGCGAAACACAATGTAATCAGGATGTTGAGAAGTTTTACCAGCATAAATTGCAACTGGTTGGAGGCACTTTTGACAAATGACATGAAGTGGAATTACTGCTCCAAATGATTGAGCACATGGAACACAACAGACCTCTTGAGTACACATGGGCATACAGTTTCTAGTTAGTGGTTGTTTCTTAGTTGGTGGTATTAGCACCCCGGGATGCTCATCCTACTGAGAACTGGTCATTAGTTAGAAAATGTACTGCCTTGGTGCATAGAGAAGGCCAAATATAGAGCATGTGAGATATAGAAACAGAAGTTCTTTATGGAGCAATTATTTCAAATTTCATTCTATTAGTAATTTTTTTTAACAATTTGTAATATCAAATTAAGACAAGTTATAAGTCTTAATTTGATCATTAGTTTAAATTTTGTATTTTCATTAGCCTTTTGGCTAGAGTTGTACAAACTTCTGGATTTTTTGATAAAATTTATAAAATTAGCCCTAGGCCAAAAGCCTAGTGGACTTTTATTAAAAAAAAAAAAAAATTAGGTCATAATCATAAGCTAGATGATTAATTATATACCTTCTATTAACGATAGAGTATCTAATATATTTTCTTTTATCATGAAGATAGATTCAAAGCTTTGTAAGAGCTTCTGCAGTAATAATAAAGATACATGAGGATAAAAGATCTCCTTGTTTCAGTCCTCTAGAGGTGAGAAAGAAAATATATCTAGTATTATCGATAAAAATTAAATACCAAATATTATAAATGAGCCTATAAATCATGACGATAAATAACTTATTTAAGTTAAGACATCTAAGACAAATGTGAGAAAGAACCTGATACTTTATCATAAGTCTTAGTCATGTCCAATGTAATCATCACATTATCTTTCTAATTTTTATACTTGATATCACAGATAATTTCTTTTGTTAACATGATATTTTTAGTGATGAGTCTCCCTTTTAATAAAAGCTAATTCAATATTTCGAAATAATTTTGAACAAATCAATTGTTACAAACAATATTTAAAATGATCTTCTTTGATATACTACTCAAATTGATAGGTGAGTTGGAGAGAAAGTAGATGAAGAATCAACTTTACAATTAAGACCAAATATGTAATGATGAAAATTTTAGAGATGCTGCTACCACCAAAAAGTTCTCTATTCATTTTTATATACGTCCTAAGATATAATATGGTAACATGCCCGATAAAACTTATCATTATATTCATCCAAATTGACTGCACTATCAGGATGAAGTAGCATTCTTAACCTCTTCATTTGAGGGACGTTATAAGATGAACGCATTATCATCCTTAGTGCTAACTCTAACTATTCTCGTCATAAAAATGTTAGAGAAAGTTGTGAAAACAACTTACTGAAGTGGGGAAATAGTAGCCTAAACAATCTTATCATGAACTTGAATTCATTATCCATGCTCATCTTTTGTCCTGTACGAGTAAGACATCTTTCTTTTTAAAAATGTTTCTTTCGGTAAATAATTTTTTTTATTACCAATTAAACGTTATCTACAGATATTAGTAGAATTATTATTAGCACTAGACAATCCCGATGCTAAGATACATCTAAAAGAAACTAAACACCTAATCTGATCTATAAGCTCCCTAGGCACCTGAAAACATCAGTACAACCATCTGTCAATCCTCGACACAGCTTCAGTTAGGATAAAAAATCAGTTTCAATATCTTGCTTCTTAGTTCTATCTTCTGAAAACCCCTGAAAGTAATTTCCTATATGATCTGACTGATTAATAGTCTTGGTTCTTTCAACTCCCCTTGGAAAATCTTCTCATTTCTTGTGAGCAACATATGGTAAATTGTGCATGCCAATGCCATTCTATAGATATTAGTAGTTGCATCCTTGCCCTTATATGAATTACAGCCCATATCAACTTCTGCGTCTAATCTACAGGCCTATCAATTCCCATCCATTACAGCATCTTTGCACATACCCTGCTAGTCCAAGAACAAGTCAAAAAAAAGTGATCAATTATTTTCAGTTGAGTAGTGTATGTATTTAGTCTTTTATGTGCAGCTAAGAGTAGGATGAAATTCATTTTGGACTTCCATGATGTTACAAATAAACGGCCTCTAAAATACTTTACTAAATACACCTCTCAGATTTTTGTACATATCATGAATAGAGAATGTTGTCTGCTTTGTAGTTCCTCCATGCTACTCCCTGCTTGAATAACATATTGTTTAGCATTGAGTATTTTCCTAACATCCAAGATGTCTGCTTAGGGTTATATCTACCCATGGAAGGCCTTTCTTCCCATAGTACTCATGAATCCATAGAATAACTTGTCTTTTTGTTTTTTCTTGCATACATTCTAAAGCTTATATTGCTACTCAATTCCAGTATATCCAATTAATACAATTAAGCCTCCTGCAGCTTTCGGAAAACAAAGTGTTTCTCAGGCTAGTGTAGCTTTCCTTGAAGTTCACGTGTCTCCTGTTCATACAAATGTCGTACATATGGTTTCAATCATTTAGACTATTTTCTTTGACAATACAGAAAATTGGGACCCAAATACTTAATATACTAAAGATGACATTTTTTATTAATTGTAATCAAGCTGCATATGAAAGTAACTTTGATGTTCAAATGGTAATTCTGCCTATCATCTTCTCAATAAGGGACTTACATTGCATGCTGGTGTGGTGAGTCTCTTACTAATCAATGAGACTCCTAGATATCTAATAGGGAGATCTCCTCTAGCAAATTCCAGTATACCCACAATTTCCAGCTGCACCAATGGATCAACTCCTCTAAAAAAGACTGAGCTCTTCCCCTCATTTGCTATTAGTCATGAGGATGCTGAGAACTTCCTGGAGCAGACATATAGAAGTTGAACAGAACCAGCATCTCCCCTACGTACTAAACAATAGAATACTATTAGAGTCATTGACTTTCTGTTTGAGGATAGTATCTTGTATATTCACTCATTTTAAAGGCTTAATGCGCATGCAGCCCCCTGAACTTGTCTCTTTTTTTCATTTTGACACCTTAATTAAGTGTTGTTCCTAATGAACTCCTGAACTCGTTTTCAAGTGTGTATCAAACACAAGCTGACTTACATAGTATTCTATCTTTAATGTAGCAACATGCTAATATATATTCTAATTTAATTATGCTATCTTTTAGCTAAGATTAGCAGCAATTGAGAGGGAAAAAAAGAATAAGCTCTTAATTAAGTTGGCAGTGGAAGAGTAGAACCAGCAGAAACCGACACATCCACGACCTAAAGAATAACTTACCACACGTCTAAAATATTACTTCACCTTCATTACCACAATTTAATTTTTGCTTCTAATAAAAATCAGATTTAGAGGGTTTGATAGACACACTTGAGAACAAATTCAGGGGTTCAATAGGAACAACACATAGTTGAGATGCCAAAATGGAAAAAAGGGACAAGTTTAGGAGGCGCATATGCATTAAGCCGATTTTAAAATTCTATTAAAATTAGAGTCATCCTGATATCAGTGTTCTCAAGCTCTTCTACTTTCTTTTTAACCTTCTCCACTTTATCATAAACATTTTATTGCTTTCACTGGATCATATACCAAGACAATGAGTGAGTTTCTTGAGTTTTCTATAAAGAGAATACATTGCGTTTTTCGGACTCTGCTTCTTCCAGCAATCCTTAACATCTTATTGAAGTTAGGTTGGTCCAACCGAAAAATTAAAAATTTAAGTCAGAAGGAGGATCAGAACCAGTACATTGGTAACACAAAATATTGTGATCTATCCCGGTTTTTTTTTTTTTTTTTTTCGTTTAATGCTAAGTCGCTAACAATCTATTGCGATATATATCTTTATATTATTTGATATTATTTGGTAGCATATTTGTAGGGAGATAATTACCATATATTAGTTAGTTTCCTTGTTTCACTAGGATCTTAGTTTCCTTGTTTCACTAGGATCTTAGTTTCCTTGTTTCACTAGGGTTCAAGACTGTATCCTATATATATTCTCTCTTGGTGAATGAATGGAACAAGTCAAGATTGTATAGTTTCTACATCGAATCAGAGCCACACGGTTTTTTCTTCTCTTCATCGTAAATTTCCATGGCCGGTGACGCCGTACCTCCTCCACCACCACCCAACATTGAGTCTAATTCTCCCTATTTTCTCGGTCCTCAAGATCGACCCGAGGACTATATCACGCCTACTCGTTTTAAGGGCGCATCAAATAACGTTGCCGTCGGTCAGCACTTTACTTCCTAACAATGGAAGGCTATTACGGGATTTTTTGGTAATGCTACAATTCCCGAAAATCGCTTGAATGGTAAGTTTGATGTTTTTTCTTGCATTATTGACACTGGTGCTACTCATCATGTTACCGGTGAGAAATCTTGGTTGTTTGATGTCCATACTGTTGATTGTCCTATTGGTTTGCCTAATGGTGAAAAGGTGCTTGCTTCTTTGGAAGGTTCTGTTCGACTGTCAGATAAAATCACCTTACATCATGTCCTTTATGTGCCTTATTTACGTTGCAACTTACTCTCCGTCCCCCAACTTACTGATAATTTACATACTATTGTCTCTTTTAATTCTTATATGTGTGCTATTCATGACCCACTGAAGGAACTGATTGGAACGGGAGTTAGGAGGGACGGACTATACTATTTTAGCAAACCGGACGTGGTGCAACATGTGTCTACTGTCGTGGCAACGTCCGCATTGGAATTGTGGCATCGACGATTGGGGCATCCTTCCGAGAGAGTAGTTAAGTTGCTTCCTCATGTCAGTAGTGATAAGAGTAGTTTAGCAAAGGATTGTGAAGTATGTTTACGTGCTAAGCATCCTAGAGACAAATTTCCTTTAAGTGATAATAATGCATCTAGAATATTTGAGAAAATACATTGTGATTTGTGGGGCCCATATCGCCATGTTTCGTCGTGCGGACCTCGTTATTTTTTAACAATTGTTGATGATTTTTCCCGAGCTGTTTGGATTTACTTGTTGGTTGATAAAACAGAAGTGTTTTCGATGTTTATGGCTTTTGTTACTATGGTTGATCGACAATTTAATCAAACAATTAAAGTTGTACAAAGTGATAATGGTACAGAATTTAATTGTTTGATCGATTATTTTTTCGCCACTGGTATTTTGTTTCAAACCTCTTGTGTGGGTACTCCGCAACAGAATGGGAGGGTAGAGAGGAAGCATAAACATGTGTTGAATGTTGCGAGGGCTCTCAGATTTCGGGCCAATTTGCCTATTTTTTTCTGGGGTAAATGTGTTCTTGCTGCATCTCATCTCATAAATCGTACCCCCACACCCAAATTGGAAAATAAAACACCTTTTGAAATTTTATTCAATAAACCTCCTTCTTTTGATGCTATTCGTACTTTTGGGTGTTTGTGCTTTGCTCATAATCAAAAAACTCAAGGTGACAAATTTGCTAGTCGGAGCAGAAAGTGTTTGTTTGTGGGATATCCATTTGGTAAGAAGGGGTGGCGGTTGTTTGATCTTGATACGAAGGAATTTTTTGTCTCTTGTGATGTAAAGTTTGTGGAGGATGTGTTTCCTTTTGCTTGTCCGAAAGATGTTAATATTTCGTCTAGTATTTTTGATGAGGATGCCGAAATTGATCGTGATTTTATGGTGTACGGGGATGAATTAGGGGGTGAAGTTGATAGTTCGGAGGCTGCCGAACAGCAGCCGCAAATCACTGCCCAACAAGCGCCTACTGGCAGCCAGGCCGAGCTGCAGCCAGCGACCACTGTCCAGCCCGCTGGGAACCCAGCGCCAGCTGGCAGCGAGGCTGAGCGGCTGCCAACAGCCACTGCACAGCCCGCTGGGAACCCAGCGCCCGCTGGCAGCTAGGGGGGGGGGCAGCAACACCATACCCCAGTCACGAATATGGAAGGTGGCTTGGAGCATGGTTTTCGGGAGAAATTTTCCTCTGTTGTGCTTCGTGATTATGTGACACACTCAGTTTTTGCTAATAGTCCGTCCCCTACAACTCCTGTTACCAATCAATCCTCAGGTACTCCCTATCCTTTGGCACACTATATTAATTGTGACAATTTTTCTGTAAATTATCGAAAGTTTCTTGCAGCTATTATTTCGGGTAAGGATCCTAAGACCTTCAAAGAAGCCATGAAACACGAAGGTTGGAGACATTCAATGAAAGAAGAGATACATGCATTGGAAGACAATGGTACATGGACTTTGGAACATCTTCCTCCGGGTAAGAAAGCACTTGATAATCAGTGGGTGTACAAGACCAAGTTTTTATCAAATGGAGATGTGGAACGGCTCAAATCGCGCTTGGTTGTGTTGGGAAATCATCAACAAGCGGGGATTGACTACAATGAAATTTTTTCTCCGGTCGCCAAGATGACTATTGTTCGAGCCTTCCTAGCCATTGCAGCATCCAAAAATTGGGAACTTCACCAAATGGATGTTCATAATGCCTTTTTACATGGTGACCTTGATGAGGAGGTGTATATGAAGCTCCCTCCCGGGTTTGAAAGTCCAGATCCTACGTTGGTGTGTCGTTTGCGCAAATCGTTGTATGGGTTGAAACAAGCCCCTAGATGTTGGTTTGCGAAATTGGTAACTGCTTTGAAAGGGTACGGTTTCCTTCAATCTTATGCTGATTATTCTCTTTTTACATTTACTACAGGGAATATTCAGATTAATATCTTGGTTTATGTTGATGATCTTATTATTTCTGGGAATGATTCCGCTGCACTTGCAACTTTCAAAGCCTATTTGAGTGATTGTTTCAAAATGAAAGACCTTGGGTCTCTCAAATATTTTTTGGGTATTGAAGTAGCTCGTAGTTCATCAGGGTTGTTTTTGTGTCAACGCAAGTATACTCTTGATATTATCTCTGAAGCAGGATTGTTAGGTGCAAAGCCAAGTGGGTTCCCTATTGAGCAAAATCATAAACTTGGCCTTGCAAATGGAGATTTGTTGTCGGATTCGGAGGTCTACCGTAGATTAGTCGGGCGTTTGATTTATTTGGGGGTCACTCGACCGGACTTGGCATATTCTGTTCATATTTTGTCTCAATTCATGCAAGAACCCCGGATTGAACATTGGGAAACGGCTTTACGAGTGGTCCGTTATTTGAAAGACACACCAGGACAGGGTATTTTGTTACGTGCCGACAGTGAGTTGACTTTGCAGGGATGGTGTGATTCTGATTGGGCGGCTTGTCCGCTTACTCGTCGTTCGTTGACAGGTTGGCTAGTATTTCTAGGTCAATCTCCCATCTCTTGGAAGACAAAGAAGCAACACACAGTTTCTAGATCTTCTGCAGAGACTGAATATAGGTCCATGGCTGAGGTCACTTGTGAGTTGAAGTGGCTGAGAGGTCTGTTGTTGAGTTTAGGTATACAACATCCCAAGGCGATCAAATTGTTTTGTGATAGTCAGTCCGCTTTACACATCGCAAAAAATCCGGTTTTCCATGAACGAACAAAGCACATTGAGGTAGATTGTCACTTTGTTCGTGATGCAATTAATGAAGGTTTGATTTCTCCGTCACACGTTTCAACATCTTCACAATTGGCAGACATTTTTACCAAAGCTCTCAGCAAAACTCAGTTTGACTTCTTGCTTTCCAAGTTGGACATTTTTTATTCTCATGCTCCAACTTGAGGGGGGGTATTGCGGTATAATATCTTTATATTATTTGATATTATTTGGTAGCATATTTGTAGGGAGATAATTACCATATATTAGTTAGTTTCCTTGTTTCACTAATTACCATATATTAGTTAGTTTCCTTGTTTCACTAGGATCTTAGTTTCCTTATTTCACTAGGGTTCAAGACTGTATCCTATATATATTCTCTCTTGGTGAATGAATGGAACAAGTCAAGATTGTATAGTTTCTACACAATCCAACATGTGAAATTGGACTGATTAAGGAACAATAATTAGAGAAAATAAGTCGCCAATACATTTACTATTTCTTTCTAAAAACAATTAATTTCCTTTAAAAATTAATATCAGCATCGCTTCTATTTATATTTCTAATAAGACTTCCACATAGTGTGGACCAATATTTCTTTGACAAATATAATTTAATTGACTTTAATTTAGAAGGAAAACTAATAGCAAGTAATAGTAATGATTAAAAAGGTGTATCATATATTAATGTATGTGTGATAGCATGTGTAGAATGAAGCTAGAGTTGGGTGTTGTTGGCTCAAACATAGCGAAGTAGTGAATAGTAGAAATTGAACTTAACCCGTTGTATCACACAACTATATATTTTTGTGTTATTAAATTAAAGTCGCTAGAGTTTATCTTTTAATAAAGTTGAAAGCTTTTTTTTTTTCTCATTAAAATTTTGAACTTTGCCGTTTGTGTTAGGAAAGCTACAAATTTTATTTTTATATAGGGGTGTTCATGGCTCAATTTGAGTCGGTTATCCTCTAAAAATGATCAAATCAACTTAGTCGGTTTTTCAAATGTTAGAATCAAATCAAATCAATTAAGTCGGTTTTTCATTGCTTCGGTTTTTGTCGGTTTTGTCGGATTTTTTGATTTTTTGTTGGTTTTTATTTAAATATATGACAATATATGTTCAGGCACATATTAAATTGACTATTTTCTAGAATAACACTACCAAATCAATTACTCCTATCTGAGAAAGGAAAGAAATATAAACCTAATCAAATTATATATGTACTTTCTCCAAAAATTTGTATGCGTCATCTCAGAATTTAGCCATTTTCAAGGAACATAAAAAAAAAAGTTCTTACAATGAATTTATTTTTGTGCAATAAATTAATGATCTAATTTTGATATACCAAGATATCTTGATGAATAATTAAAGGGCTCAAAAATAAGTTACTTTGAACATGAAATATTTTATTAGAATTATAAAAATAAAAATAACAAATCAAACTGGAAAGTAAATACAAAAATTGGATTAATATAAAGGCAAAAACCTAGATTATGAATCAAGAGTCCAAAAGATTAATATCGTAAAATTTCAAAAAACTTCTATAAAAATATACATACATACATATATATATATATATATATATATATATATATATATATATATATATATATATATATATATATATATATATATATATATATATGTGTGTGTGTGTGTGTGTGTGTGTGTGTGTGTGCATCTATAATTTTTAGATAGATATTTATATTATCGGTTTGGTTCGGTTATTTTTTGCTTAAAATAAAAAAAAAATGGTTTATAAAGAAAAACCGAAATCAAATCAAACCAAAAAGTGTTGGGTTTTTTTTCTTCGGTTTGATTCGATTTTCAGTTTGGTTTGATTTTTCGGTTTTCCTGAACACCCCTATTTTTATGTTATTAATATAATAGAACTATGTGTAAATTAGAAAGTACAACTCAAGAGAAAATCAAAATTTCGTCACCAATAAATGACAAGGCATTTCCACGTTAGCAAATTAAAAAAATCAGCTTATCATATTCATATTTTAAACTATAAACAATTAAAAACGTAAAAAATAAAATTGTTGAAAAAATGAATTTGGTACAATCTAAAAAAAGTGTTCAAAATAGTATCTATATTTTTTTTTTATATTTAATTTTTTCAATATTTTTCAAATGTGTCTTTATCATATTAATTAATTTTTAAACTATACTAACATTTGATTTTGACAAATTGTATCTGACCAAAGAATGGTTTTCACGTGACAGTTACAAATTGTTCGAGCATTGTCCGTTAAGGCATTGAAATTTTTGATTTGTCTTAAATGAGTCTTTACTTATTTGATCATATTCTTAGAGAATTTGAATAGCAGTTGTTTTTCACTAACTGTTAATTTGGCTACCAGAACCTTATTAAGGAGTCTTCACTCATTTGGCTGGATTTTCCTCTCTACTATTTTGCTTTTAAAAGAATACAGTATAAGATGCAAATGAAAATTCATCCTCCTATATTTTATTGTGCTATGTTTTCTTCCCTATTTTATCTTTGTTGTTTCTACCCCTAGCTAGTTTATACGAGAAGAGCTTGTTAAATTTTGAGGGATACACTTTTACTGGTGAAATATCCTTAAAGACAATGTCATACATGCCTCGAACTAAAAAGCTTTTCGTGATTGTTCAGTTTTTTAAAAAAAAAAAAAAAAACTGTATGCAGATATAGAGAATAAATGGAGTACTGGAAGAAAATGAATTCATTAGTTTGTTTACCTCCATCCGTTGTAAAATATCTTTTTCATTGGTTTAAATGAACAACTTAAAAAAAACTAGAAAACAAAAAAAGATTTGAAGAAATGAATTTTCCAAATTAGCATTTTAATCATATGAATTTTGCTTCTACACATATTGACTCGCTGCCCGGTTGATTTAAGTAATTATTTAATGTCTTAAATTATTTTTTTAAAAAGGTATGCGCACTAAGACCAACTTGAGTGATCATATGAACTTGTTCTATGAGGGGAGCTTACTTGTATTTTATGTACTAGTATCATAACAATAAATTGATGTTGACCCAACAAGAAACAGGTAACCGTAAGAAATCAGTAAGGAAAAGAAATTGAAAATCTTTTACAACTTAACAACCCAAAAAAGGTCATTTTTTCCAACAATTAATGGACTCCCTACACACCTACCCTCATACATGTTTAGAGTGAGAGGTCACGTAAACTCTTTCTTGTCTTCTCTTTTTTGGTTGCTCAATCTTGAAAGCTGAAGCGGGTTTGGGGAATGAAAGAACAAGAACATCTTCTTTACTATAAAAAATGATAACCTATGATCCTTCTCCACTCATGTTTGTCATCTGCTCATGAATATAGGTATCAGATATCTTCATAAGGACCCGCTAAATGTTTGAAATAAGAAAACTTTATCGAAAAAAGCTGGCTTTGAGACGTGAAAGAATCGATTTTCCTTAAAGAGATATTGTTCGTATACAAATTAGAAAAAATACAAACAATTTTCGGAATATAACAAAACACATGTTATAGCTACAAATTTTTCTTTGCCACTTCATGAAGGAAGAACTAATTTATAGAGTTAGAAAAAGGTCACTATTCTGAATAGTTATTTTACTTCATAAATAGAAGAATTCAAGTTTCAAACAAAACCTGAAAACACCGACGCTACTAATATTTAAAGCCTTCAACCTCATTTCGCCTTCCATTGTGGTATACTCCCACTTGCTATATATTACAAACTACACATTAAATTCGTATTAGCACTGAAAAGTCTCACACTGGGAGAAAACGCTCTCTAATAAAGACAACTTTGTATCAAATAGGGTTCAAATTCGAGATCTGTGGTTAAGGATGAAGCAGTACTTACCAGGGGTGGAGCTAGAGTGTGGACTACGGGTTCAATTAAACCTAGTAGCTTTGGTTCAAACTCTATATTTGTCTTACAAATTCATTGAATATGTATACATTATTATTTGAGAATTTAGTAACTTAAAGTCTTAAACAAATTAAAATCAAGAACTCATAAATTTCAAATTCACTCCGCCTCTGGACTAGTTGCCACTCCACCACTTCATATATACCTCACTATCTTCTTTTTATAACTAGTGAGATATTGCCACAAACTTGCTACATTAAAGTTGTTTAACTCTTTTGTCCTTATAGCATGGACATTGTCACAATATTAATTATAGTCGTTAAAGTTCCGTTCGTGCATTTCCTCAATTAGAATATGTAAATTTATTTGACATCTACAAGATTATGGGCATTAGATACTGGAAACTAAACAAAATCACCCAAGAGAGTTATTAGATGGATGATATTTAGTTTTACTTGTAACTAGAAATCTCGATTCAAGCCCTAAGAACGAAAAATAATTCTTTTAGTAAGCTTAAACGACACCAATTAGGATTATTCGCTAGTAATTGTTGGGTTTTTTGATATTGGTGAATGGGAAATGATGGGATGAAAAGTGAAGGAAATATAAAAGGTCCCTTTTTGCTTTGGGAAATGTAAAAGGTTCCTTGTGCTTTGGTTAAAGCATCTGTCCCACATAGGAAAAAGAGAGAAAAAGAGAGGTGTACATATTACATTACACCTTCTCTAGTTGCTAAAAGGGTTGAGGGGGAAAGGACCCCACGCGCCGTCGTCGTCGCTCGCTCGGCTCGGATTTGGATTTGGATTTGGATTTGGTCAAATGATCTGATTGATTGATCTTCGGCTATAAATTCCAGTTAATATTCAGATTATTACTTACGAATTTTTCTGAAATCCTCTATTCTTCTACTCTTCTTACAAGTTTTCTTTTCTGTGTGATATACCGCCATTGAGTGGTTCGCCGCTACCAGAATTTGGAGTACTACTATTTTGGTAAGATAATCGTTCTATCCTGGGAGGGGATATTCCATCAACCTCGAGTACTGTGAGGGAAATAATTTCCTTAAGGACACACTTTGAACTAAGTGGGCTCGATTATGTTCTGAATATATTTTTTTTTTTAACACTGTTTCTGTTCATTTGTCCATTTTCTGTAATTTACTGGTTTTTAGTTTTTACAGATTGTGTAATCTGCTTTTACTAAGTGTTTTATAGATTCAGAAACTTTATTTAGACTTATACAGATTATTTTTAAAGAACAGTACTTCCAGGTACCAGACGCATAATTAACAAAAAAACAAAAATAAGAAGAAGAAATCCTGGACAAATTTATAGCATAGAACATGCAATTGTAGGAACTGAATTGGTTTTTGATTCGACAAAGAAAACTCTTCCTTGGTCCAAAAATACACGTCTCATGTATATGTAATCTTTGTTGAGTTACCTAAATTAAGGTTAAGGCCAAACTTTATGAAAGGGGCCCTCTATTTGATGTTAAGCTAAGTGAACTATATATAGGTTGGACATGTGATTACCTTCTCGTACCTACACAAAGTATGATGATTATATAAATACAAGCGCTTATGAAATTTAACTAAACCAAAGGGAGAGTGAAAGAATTATAAGCACACCTAATAAGAAAAAGGGTTTGTGCTATTAATTAATCTTTCATTCTCTCTTGTTGGAATAAGATACAATTGAAGTATGACATATATGAAACCTGTGATACTAATGGTGCTAAGTCAATTAGCATCTGGAAGTGTAAACATATTCTACAAAATTGCTGTTGCTGATGGAATGAAAGTCCAAATTATGGTCTTCTACAGATTGGTTTTTGCCACTGCTTTCATGGTTCCTCTTGCTTTCATTATGGAAAGGTTCTTGAATTATTATATTTTGTTAGTGAAAAGTTCATTTTCGTTTCTTTAATTTGCTGTGTTAATTTCTGATTTGTTATGACATTTTTTTTTCGCTAGAGAGTCATTTGACATGTAAAAGATGTTGAAGTGCACCCTTTGCCCATTCTACTTATTTTCTACGTTGATCTCTCATGTTTTTTTTCCCTTTCAATTTCAATTCCTTACTAAAGTATTAACATTTTTCTAGAAGTACCTATATATAAAAAGCAATTTATGAGTTGAATTCAATGCAGATCAGTTTCTTATACATCTTTTTCTTCTTTTATTTTGCATACAGAAAAAGAAGACCCACATTTAGCTGGACGATACTCTTCCAAGGGGTCATCAACGGATTATTGGGGTGAGGATGACAAATAATGAATGACATTTATGAAATCATTCTCAATTATGTTACTGTTTAATCAAAAGTTTTCAAAGATAAATTACTAAATTCCAATTACTTTAAGAAACAACTACTTGTGATCAATTGGAAAAAAATGCGTGTGTGTTTTAGCATACCAGGTCTCTTCATGCACTTACAAAAATCATCTCTTAATATCAGTCCATATTAATTGAAAAAAAATTCCACACACAAAAAAATCATAAAATTTTGGAAATAATTTGGGTATATTTGTTTTACAGGGCAGCACTTGGAAGCAATTTATATGCGGAGAGTTTAAATTTCACAACAGCAACAATTTCATCAGCCATGTCTAACCTCACTCCTGCAGTAACATTAATTTTTGCTGTAATTATGGGGTAATTCATTTCTTCAAAAGCCAAATATTAGTGGCTGATTCATGAGATATTTTATAGTATATAAATATAAATAATGACTTTTTTTTGTTTGTCTTTTTCATATTAAATACGAGCCCCCTTCAAATTAATGCGAAAATACTTTTTTGGTGTCTTGAAGAAATCTATTTATTTCGAACAAGATAATGGGTAAAATATCTCTTCAGCTCCAAGAATTTTTATCCTAATATATATAACTAGTGTCAGTGTATGTGTGGCATGGGGTGTGTGTGGCGTGGGGTGTGTAAAAATGAGAATAAGAATTTTTAGCTTTTGACTTTTCTTCTTGTTTCCTGATAGTGTCAAAATTTCGAATTCCACGTGTAAAATTTGAAAACAATACGAGTTTCAATTAAAGTGATTACTTTTCAAAGATTGATTCGAAAATTGACCAATGAACGCTATTTTTATCAAGTTTCACTCATGGTACTCGGTAACTAACCATTAGAGCTGTCAAATCAACTGAACCAATTAAGTTGGCTGGAATATTAAACAATCCAGTCCGGCTCAATCCTTCATTTGGATGGTCATTCAAATATGTTAGTCTAGCCCAGCCTTAAGCGGGTCGTAGAAACGCAAAAAGCTTTTCTGCTGCCCCAAGGCTCACTTACTTTCCCCTCAATACGATTATTTAACTAAAATCTTGATGCAATTAATCTACTGGTAAATACTTACCTGCACTGGATATTTACACCTAATCATGTAAATACTTAACCTTCTTTACTGTTGCCAATGGTGTGAAACAAGTTTTTTGGCCATGATATCTACAGGATGGAAAGATTGGACATCCATAGAGTAGCAGGAAAAGCCAAGTTGGTAGGAACTGTATTGGGCATTGGGGGAGCACTGGTTCTGAGCCTTTATAAAGGAATGAAGATCAATTTATGGTCTATCAATATCCATTGTCTTCACAGTGATAATGCCACAGCAACAACAGCAGCACAGACCCATAGCAATCTTTTGGGCTCAATACTTGCATTTTTAAGTTGTGCTTCTTATGCAGCTTGGTTGGTCTTTCAGGTCTTGCCATTAATTTCCACCTTAACTAATTTCAGTCATTCTAAGAGCGTGCTTGGTATGAAGGAAGTCATTTCTTTGAGAAATGTTTTCAATAAAAAGTCATTTTATGATGTTTGGTACAACGAAAATCGTTTCCCAAGGAAAACATTTTCTATTAAAAGGGGACAATGACTTTCCTAACTTATGGGCATAAGTCATTTTTCATCGAAAATGAATCTTGTCATACCAAATATACTCTAAATCTATTTGGGACTATGGTCATTCTCTTGATACAATATATTATATCCTGTTCTCTTTTCTTGACAACAGGGTAAGATGAGGCAGAGATACCCCATGTACTCAAGCACTGCTTTAATGTGTTTTTGTGGGGCAATCCAGGCAGGCATCTATGCTTTTATAAGGGAAAGGCATCCATCTGCCTGGAAACTTGGCTGGAACATCAGACTATTCACTCCTGCTTATGCTGTATGTTTCTCGATTTCTTTTCTTTTGTTTTTTCTTTTATAACTGAGAAATCCCCGGTGGCCAATGGATTCAAATTAGTGTCGTGCATCTAACCTACACATTGCCTGTTGCACTCTTACAACTAGACGTGCAAGTATGTTACTCGACTCTTATTGATTTAAAGTTGTTTCAGGGCATTCTTTCTTCGGGATTAGGAGTAACCATAATAGCATGGTGCACAAAACTAAAAGGGCCTCTCTACGTCTCGTCGTTCTACCCGTTGGCACTTATCTTTGTAGCCATAGTTGGTACGATTGTCCTTCACGAGGAGCTGCACGTTGGAAGGTTAGAATCTACCCCATGGATGTTCAATTGCAACAAACTTCGTTCAAGAATTAACAATATCTGCTTATGATGACAGCATAATAGGATCGATACTCATCGTTATTGGCTTATACGTTGTGATATGGGGAAAAGCCAAAGAGAAGAGAGCAGAAGAAACTGAAGCTTTAAAAAGTAACAACAATGGAATCATTGAGATCATCTCATTTGCTGGTGTAAATCAGGCTACTGCTGCAATAGTTCCAGAATTCAAAACTGATGATCAGATTGTTGCGACAACAGCTGCAGCTCTTCAGGAAGCATAACCGGAAAATCCAACTTATATATCCAACCACCAGTTATTCAATGCAGAAGTTTAGCAATCACATGTTTTAGTTCCACTTTTACTGATTTAATTCAAATGAGCTCCAGAATTTGTAAATCCATGTATAACAAATACCAATTAATAAAGTACTAGAAAAATGTGGCAAATACATTAACTTGTATTTCAAATAGCTAATGATAGAGTATGTTCAAACGTGCCATCATTGATGAACAAGATAAAAATATAGCGTGTGTAATAGAACTCAAACAACAACGAGAATGAAATCAACAAATAAAAGATTAAATCTTACTCAACCAACAAAAATCATTTCCACACCTTCCACCATGCAATCTTCAAGCAACTAAGGAAGCATAGTTTCATTCTTCAAAACCTTCCGCATTATGGTTCGATTATCCTACCAAAACTAGCTCGACTTCTTTGCTTCTATTACAGTTACCTTTGACTCAGCAGCTGGTTTTTCTTCTGCTTTTGTCTCCACGGGAGATTCAGATTTTGGGGCATTTTTTGCAGCTGGTGCCTCTTCTATTTTCTTCTCTGCAGGAGCCTGAGTTTCTGGTTTTACCTCCTCAACTTTCTTCTCAGTAGGAGCCTTAGTTTCTGGTTTTACTTCCTCTACTTTCTTCTCAGTGGGAGCCTTAGTTTCTGGTTTTACTTCCTCTACTTTCTTCTCAGTAGGAGCCTTAGTTTCTGGTTTTACTTCCTCTACTTGCTTCTCGGTAGGAGCCTTAGTTTCTGGTTTTACTTCCTCTACTTTCTTCTCGGTAGGAGCCTTAGTTTCTGGTTTTACTTCCTCAACTTTCTTCTCAGTAGGTGCCTTAGTTTCTGGTTTAACTTCCTCTTTCTCAGCAGGAGTCTTAGTTTCTGGTTTTACTTCCTCTGCCTTAGTTTCTGATTTTACTTCCTCTGTCTTCTTCTCCTCGGAAGTCTCCACCTTGGGGGCCTCGGCAGTAATTGATCCCACTTCTAGTGCTTTTCCTATCTCGGATGTTACGGGAGCATCAATGACCTTCTCAACTTCTTCTGGCTTGGCTGGTGATGGTTCGGAAACTTGTGTTATCTGAGATGCCTCCTCTTTTACTTGCTCCGATCCGTTACCTTCTTCTTTCTGCGACAAAGAAATGGAACATATCAGAAGCTAGTCAAACACTAACAATTTATATCAATGCAATGCACCCTCCTCTTGTTTTTTGTAGCACAACCACCATCTTTTAATGGTACCTATTGTGAACCAACAAAGAATTTCCTGTTAAATTAAGAGTTGATCACTAGTCCTTGTCAAATAAGCTGGCAATTGAATGGTTAAATCACAAACTCAACCAGTTTATCAGTTCTTTCCGCATTTTTGTCTGTAATCTAAAGTCAAATACTATGAACTAAAGACACGACTATTTCATTCTTCAATGTGGCATAGTATCATTTTTGGCAGATAACTAAAGGTATGTTAATAAACTAGGAAAAGAAGAGCAATGGAGGGAAACTAGATGGAGAATATGTTTTTCTTTTTCTTTTTTGTTTGACTTGAGCAAAAAGTTGAGGGAAAGGGAAATATTTTCTCTTTTCTAACAAAGGAATTTCCCACTGTTATGTTCTTTCCTCTTTTAAAGAAAAGAAATAGGAGCAGGGGAACCTATAGTTTTCTTCCTTTTTGTAGTTGCTGAAACTATATAATGTTACATTACACAATCTAGAAAATCACTATGTTAAAAGTGAAAAATTGATGTATGCTTTCAAGTAAAAACTGTTCTAATTAATTAAAAGTTGAACATTGTTTATAACCTCACTAGTCAAAACCCAGAATGAACCTAATGGCAGGGTCACTATTATTATTGCAAATAAAAGTGAGTTGACATACATGAAACACAATGAAACAAAAAGGCAGACAAAACTTAGCAATATTGTCTAGTCTAGTATAAAAGCAAGACTATAATAACAAGACTACACAGAAATAGAAAACAAAGGAGAAGAAAACAAGTTAGTGGTCCTTTACCAAGAAAACAAGACCCTATTTGGTTGTCAACAACTCAGGATCCAAACATCATTACCACTCTTTTTTAGACCACAAAACTCTAAATACAGCAATTAATATGTACTTCCACTACACTATCTCTGTTCCAGCCAGGCAAATTAATGAATAAACAATTTTTACACAATTTTCAGGATTAAGGGGTTTCTTTAAGGAAAAAATAACGAATGCCGACAAAATAGCTAGTGAAAGGGATGGACCATATATTATGATGACAGTACACATTCATGTCCCAAAAATAATTACATGTTGGTATAATTTATTAACATTCATTAGGTCTAGAGTGACAATTATGACTTGCTTAAGAACCTACTGTCTTGCTTTCTGATAATTATTAGTGTGCATCATCATCATTCCAATAACATAATCCACTATTCTCAACAATCAAGAATAAAATATAGCAGCAAAAACACTTTATATTTTTAAATGTTAAATTTGGTGATAAGAAAATTGATAAAAAATAGTATCCAACTTTTCTTTATTTTTGATAGTCAATACTCAATAAGGTGGTAGTAAGAAGAAAAATTTAGCAGCAAAATACTTTTTTTAAGAAAAAACTATGGAAAATTTCTTTACTTAACATAATTCACAAACTATTGAAAAGAAAATTTTAATTTTTTGGTTTACACTGTTTATTTCCTAAATCATAAATAGGAAGAATCATCCATCAATAATACAAACGAAAATTAGAAATCACAAGGGAAAAAATATAGTAAGGACGGATGAAATTTTAAGAGGAAAAAAAAAAGGCGTATAAATTAACAAAAAACAAAAAAGGGAAGAAAATAAGATTTTTTTTTCTTTTCTCTAGGCTTCTATGTGAAGCTATTTGTAAGAATATACAACAGATTCATAGCAATTTTTATTAAAACCTTTTTCCATTTAACGTAGAGAAACCAATATTCAAACAACCAGAAGATGTTAACTTTTTTAACAAAAAATTAGTATATTAAACTAAAAAAAAAAAAATAGGAAGTACTATAGCAAAACACCAAAAAGACATTAATATTCAATTTCTACAAATAAACATAAATCTCTACGTTAGGTAACAAATCTAGGATTTCCAGCCAAATAACTCAATATAAAATCAAGTGCACCATTTAGACTGGATACCAGCAGACAATATTAATACCAATTTTAGAAACTATATACATAAAATACCTAATTTTATCAAAAAACCTATTTTTATACACATCTCCACTTGTGAGATTACATCGCGTATGTTATTTGTTGTTGCTAGAAAAAAAAAAATATAAATATTATCGAGAAAAGTAAAGATAAAATTATAAACTTGGAAATAGTATGAAATATTGAATTACCTCTTTGAACAAGTTAGAGAGAGATCGACGTCTTTCAGCATCCTCATCCGCAACAACTGCCACGTTTTCCTGTGCGTCTTCAGGCGCTTCTCCTTTCAACTCTTTTGGTTTCGTTGCACACGCACCCATTTTTCCCTTTTCACAGAAAATAATTACACACTACTGTATACCCTTTTGCTTTTTTATTTAAAGGGTTTTTGTTTTGGAGAGGAAGAGAGTTCTTTGTGAGGAAGGGAGAGGCTTTATAGCTGGCGGGAATGGAATATTATTCTTAGAAAGTTTTTCACTTTTTAAAAATTTGATTACGATTTTGTTTGAAAAGGAAAATAAATATAACAGTTGTCTAATTTCACGCCAAAAATTGTCCAAGTTCACGCTAAAAAATTAAATATGGTTGATACAAAGTACTTTTTCCGCTTACTTTTAATTGTTCGTTATAATAAAAATAAATTTTTATTTTTACTTGTTTATGACATATCGAAAGATAATTTTTTTCTTATTTTAACCTTAAGATTAATTACTCATTTTCAAATTATTTTTTAAGTCTATTGAGACTATACACCAATTAATATGGATATTATGGTAAAATATAAATTTTAATTATTAGTAGTAATTTTTAAGGTTACATAATAAAAAATAGACAAGAAAAGTGAACGGATGAAGTACTTTACATTGGAGCAATTTTTATTTTTTTTAATTACTTTAGGATTGAGATAAGGAAAGCGGGAAGAGAAAATCTTGAAAAGATCTAAACATCGTAACTTTAAAATATATATAAAAATTTCGACTTGTAACTTTAAAATATGAGTGTGTTATTGATAGAAATGATTTACAAGTTTGCACACCATATATTATATGGGAATGTAAAAAGATCTCGGGCATAAGTAAGAGGTGTAGCAGCATCCTCTGGATATTAACTTTCCTTTTTCAAATTTACTCATTATATTTTAAAGGGAAAAGGGAGCTCCGGTGTCAAGACCTCGCCGACGATGATGGCTGTAGAGCAAGCAACATTGAGGGAGAGGAGATGGTGGCTCAAAAAGTCGCCAATCTGGTTAAAAGAGGTTGGTCGGATAGTTTTAATTGAAATTGGGTAATTTTGTGGGATTTGGGGTTTTCCATCCAATTAGGGAAAATTAATACAACTACAATAACATTATAACAACTTTCATACAATATTCAAGGCTTAAAGTTTTCGTTCATAATTTTCTGTATGAAAATTATATTAAAAATTTCGTTCACACGTACACATTTCATGCATTTTTCATACACAAAAATTTGAGGTAATTTTTTAAACCTTTGAGCATAAAAAAAAATAAAAAAATATAATTTTTTAAAAAAAGTTTAAAATATTTAAAAATATATATATTTCAAAAAACAATTCTGAAAAAAATAAAAAACGAAAAATATATGAAAATCCGTCATATTTCGTAAAATATCGTTATGTTTTATAAATAAGGAAAATTATCTATATATTTTGTAATAAAGAGTTTTAAGTAAGTATCCTATGTCATTTTCCCTATTTGAATTCAGCAAAATAGCCCATAAAGAATGTTCAATTTATGATATCTTCCAAGCCAGACCGGAGAATGTTCATAAATATGTACTGCTTAGTGCTTACTATATTACAACAATAATTCAAAACAAATCTTTTTTATACGTCACATATGATTTATAATCAATTTTAGCATCTCTATTTTTAAATATTTCTCATCACGTATGCTTATCAACTAATTTAACCAAACTGCTGTAAAATATAGATTACTACTAATATACATACTAAAAGGAGAGGGCAGAAAATCAAAATAAGAAACTTTATACCACCTATGGAACAAGAAGCCTACTGAGTACTGTCAACCAAAAATTCGATTAAAATTTGATTAATTCGTTAGTCAAGACTTTGAAAAAACATATAAGTCAAGATCTTATCGTACTTCTCGTGTAATTTTTTTTAGTTTTCCGTAGATATATAAATATGAGAGTAAAAAGGAGAAAAGAAAGAGACCAATTATTGACAGGGAATATCCCCCGAAAATTGCGGAGATTCGGACTTTGGAAGTCAGTATAAAGGACCATTTTTTCACAAACAACACGAATTATTTAATTCTGTGATTACATCTAAAATAAAATTCTTTATTTATTACACGAGTGCTAATCTTGCAGCAAGATGCCCATTTTACCCTCTTAAATTAAGAGAGAACCAAATGAACGAGTGAAAATAAATTTCCTTCTCCGGCTTTGTATAAACGTAAAAAGGGTCAAAATTATCCCTAACATCAGAAAAAATAGGTAACAAATACCCTACATCCATCTATTGGTCTATATTAGACGAGGCTTAGAGGGAATAATTAGTGAGGCTTCTCATTCCTGCAAATACAATGTACAGCCATATATATAATACAAGTAAGAGGAGGAGTTCTAGGTGAAATCAACTCCTAGAAAGTAGTTACAAAGGAGTCCTAACTACAAGAGGTTGCTGTTGATCCCTTATCATATAGGATAGGTCCAATACCCCCCTTGCAAACCAAAGGTGGGTCTATCACTTTGAGTTTGTCCCGTAGAAACTGGAATCTAGCAGTAGACAGCGGTTTCGTGAGTATATCAGCTACCTGATCTTTAGAGAAAAGAAACTGAATCAGTAAGTCACGTCTGGCAACTTTGTCGCGGACAAAATGAAAGTCGATCTCGACATGCTTGGTGCGAGAGTGAAAAATCGGATTAATAGATAGATATGCAGTACCAATGTTATCGCACCAGAGAATAGGAGCACGAGGCAGTTGAAGACCAAGCTCAAACATCAGTGATTGAGTCCATGTTAATTCAGCAGCAGCATCTGCCAATGCTTTGTACTCAGACTCTGTTGACGAACGTGCCACTGTCCGTTGTTTCCTTGAGGACCACGAGATTAAATTTGGACCGAAGTATATTGCATAGCCTCCTGTGGACTTCCGATCATCAATGCTACCAGCCCAGTCGGAGTCAGTGAAAGCCTGCAACTGAAGAGTGGAAGCTTTCGAAATAAAAAATGCCATAGACTTGGTGTGTTAAAGATACCGAAGGATTCGTTTCACTGCAACCCACTGATTTATGGAAGGATTATGCATGAACTGACACACTTTGTTCACTACAAAGGAGATGTCTGGTCTCGTAAGTGTGAGATATTGAAGAGCACCAACAATTTGTCTGTAAAGACTCGAATCGTCAAAGTCGGGGCTATCACCCTTATGAAGCTTCACAGTAGTTGCCATAGGAGAGCTCAGTGGTTTGCAATTAGGCATACCAGCTCTAGTGAGAATACCAAGAATATATTGTGATTGAGAGAGCCAGAGACCATGGTTGTTACGTTGCACCTGAACACCAAGAAAATATTGAAGCGGACCGAGATCTCGTATGGAAAAGGCACTGCCAAGTGCTCGAGTAAACGAGTCAAGAAATGAAGTGCTATTCCCTGTGAGTACAATATCATCTACATAGACCAATAGATAAGCGATAACATTCCCATGAGAGTAGATAAATAAAGAGACATCAGTTTTAGATGTTGTAAAACCAACGGTGATGAGAAATTGATGAAGTTTGTTGTACCATGCTCTTGGGGCTTGTTTAAGACCATAAAGAGATTTGTGAAGCTTGCAAACGTGAGTAGGAAATTGAGGATGAACAAAACCTGGAGGTTGAGCCATGTAAACATCTTCTTGAAGCTCACCATGCAGGAAGGCATTTTGAACATCCAATTGGCGCAACGACCAGCCATGGGTAATCGCCAATGATAGAATGATGCGGATGGTGGTCGGTTTAACAACCGGACTGAATGTTTCATGATAATCTTGGCCCTCAACCTGATGAAATCCTTTGGCAACTAAACGAGCTTTATAGCGCTCAATGGCACCAACAAAATTTCTCTTTATGCGAAAAATCCATTTGCACCCTAATAAGTTCATGGAGGAATTAAAGGGAACCAACGACTATGTTTGATTTTTGAACAAGGCTGTCATCTCGGATGACATAGCATCACGCCATTCTTTGAACCTAGAGGCCTCTGTGAAGGTGGTAGGCTTAGTGGAAGAAGGAGAAGATGTAGTAGTGGCAGTTGTGCAAGCAAAACGAGAGGAAGGCTTGCGTTTGAACACAGGACGTAGCTGCATAGTGTGAGATCGTTGAGGTGGTTTGGCAGATTTTGGGTTACTTTTGGTCATAAGGTGCGGAGTTGTAGGGGAAGGTTGTGCGAGAGTTGTAGAGGAATCTATAGGTGCAGGACTCAAATTATCAATAGGAGAGGTGGAGGGAGAGAAAGGTGAGCTTATGGGCACTAGGGAGTTACCAGACGACAGGCGAGGAGTAGGAACCTTAGGCTGTAAACATTGCGAAGGCAGTAAAGTGACCGGAGCTGAAGCCCAGGGATGCATAGTGGTATGCGGAGGTGGTCCAAGAATAGACTTGTTGGCCAAGGAAAAGTGAGATTCGTCGAAACGAACATGTCGTGCAATATATAATCTGCCTTTGGCTATGTCAAGACATCGATAACCATGATGTGATGGACTATACCCTAAAAACACACAAGGTTGACTCCTAAAATCCATTTTGTGACAATTGTAAGGACGGAGGTACGGGAAACAAAGACATCCAAACACTTTAAGAAAATAGTAATCTGGTGGAGTGTGAAACACAACTTCAAAGGGTGATTTCCCATTATTAGTGGGTGTGGGAAGTCGATTAATCAAATAAACGGCAGTATCAAAAGCAAAGTGCCAATACTTTGAGGGGGTGGAGCTATGTGCCATGAGACTTAATCCAGTTTCAACAATGTGTCTATGTTTGCGTTCAACCTTGCCTTGTTGTTCATGAGTGTGGGGGCATGAAAGACGATGAATTATGCCTAACTTTGCACAAAGATTCGATAAAGGATGGAACTCACCACCCCAATCGGTTTGAATGGCCATAAGTTTTGTGTTAAATTGCCTTTCAACAAGAACATGAAATTGAGAGAAAATGGGCAAGACATCAGATTTTCTAAAAAGATAGCACCAAGTATAACCAGAGAAATCATCAACAAATACGAGAAGAAAACGATGACCTTGAGACGATAGAAAAGGGGAAGGTCCCCAAACATCCGCAAAAATAAGTTGCAAAAATGAAGTACTTTTATTAATACGAGATGGAAGAGACAGTTTATGGGACTTGCCAAGTTGGCAAGACGTACATAAATTACGTAATCTAAAATTAGAACTAGAAAGCTTGTGCGTGGACAACACTTGACTAAGAACTTTCTGATGCGGATGGCCCAATCGAAGATGCCAACAAGAGGATGAGACTTTTGCAGCTGTGAGAGCTTTAGGATGATTTGAGGACGGTGGCTTGATAGACATAGTGTAAAGTCCGCTATCACTCTGACCGTAAAGAAGAGGAATCCTGGTGTCCCGATCCTTAACAAGAAAATGAGTAGGGTGAAATTCAAAGAAAGCGTTATTATCTTTAGCAAACCTTTGAACTGAGAGAAGAGGCTTAGTTATAGAAGGAACATGAAGAATCTGATTTAAGAAAAATTTACGATTTGAAAGATTTGAAAAAGAGGCACTACCAGTACTTTGGATCGGCAAACCTTGTCCGTTACCAACATGTAGTTGATCCGGACCTTTGTATTCCTCAACATGAGTAAAGCTTGATAGATCAGGTGCAACATGATGAGTGGCGCCAGTATCGGGGAACCTGTTTTGTGTCAACGGAATTGGTGCCTGATGAGTGAGATGAGCCGAAGGATTTATAGTGTGATTGTAGCGTTGGAAACAAGTCGCAGCTTGGTGATTTGTACCATTACAGATTTGACACCTGACTCGTCCATCATTGTTGGTATTCCAAGATTGACCCATAGGAGAATAGTTAATGCCATAGTTAGTTCGTTGATATTGATTTCGGCCACCACGACCCCCTCGTCCCCTATGCGATCTGCCGCGACCTCTTTGAGAGTAATTATTAGTGTGTCCAGGGTGTTGTCTATCACCATTGAAGGAGCGTTGAGCAACATGGGCTGCTGGAGTATGAGATGTATCAATAGAAGCAAGTGATAGGGAGGACATGGAGGAGTCGTGGATAAACTCATGGTTCAATAGTAGGCTATGGAGCTCGGAGTATGAAACTGGATCAGGTCGCGCAGATAATGCATTGACAATATCCTTGAAATCAGAGCGCAACCCTTTAAACACATAAATATTGAAATCAGAAGCAGTCAACTGTCTCCCTGCGGCCGCTAACTCATCGGACAGAAGTTTTGCCTTTTGTAGAAATTGTGAGACAGTGAGGTCATCTTGTTTGAGGTTTTGCAACTGCATATGGAGGTTAAGGACTCTAGTGTTAGAAGGAGAAGACAAGGCTGCTTCTAATGCATCCCAAATATCTTTGGTTGTATTCAAGCCAATGATGATGGGTATGGTTTCTTCGGAAAGAGAAGAGATGAGGAGACTCATGATTATTTGATCTTGTTGGATCCAAGTGGTATATTCTGGATTGTTTGTAACAGTGGTCGAGCCTTCAATTGTAAGAGAAGAAGGTGGGCATGGCTTGGATCCATCAATGTAGCCATGAAGGTTTTGACCTCGCAAGAACGGCAACAATTGCGTTTTCCAGAACAAGTAATTGTTGGAAGTGAGTTTAATGGAGATAAAGTGGTGTGCATGATTAAGAGGATTGGAAGAGGGAGAAGAGGACATGACAGGAACTGTTGAAGAGGGTGAAGCGCCGGAAACAGAGGACGTCGAAGAAGAGTCCAAAACGGCTTCTGATACCATATTAGACGAGGCTTAGAGGGAATAATTAGTGAGGCTTCTCATTCCTACAAATACAATGTACAGCCATATATATAATACAAGTAAGAGGAGGAGTTCTAGGTGAAATCAACTCCTAGAAAGTAGTTACAAAGGAGTCCTAACTACAAGAGGTTGTTGTTGATCCCTTATCATATAGGGTAGGTCCAATAGTCTAAAATACTCCTAATCTATTTTTTTTTTTTGGCTCAAAAATACACCTCAAACTAACACCCTAAACTTGACAGCTCTTTCCAATTTTAAAAAAGTGACCACATAAATTATTTAATTTAAAAATTAAACCCACACACTTTTATACCAAAACTCATCAGCTTTACCCTTTTTTTGTAAGTTTGCTTACAATCACTTTATTTTCTTGCGATATGTTGGATTCGATTTAAAATAAAAAAAGGCAAAGGTTTTGCTGACAGTCATTTTTACACCCCATCCTCCTCTTATCTTAATTAAATTATATAAATTCTTTTTTTTTCTTAGCTCACAATCACTTGTCCTGACAAGGATCACTTTGACGTAAATTCGAAATAATCGAATTGGTGAGATATCGAACATCGAATATTATGTCACGACATAGTCATAGCTAGCTTGCTTGGGCTTTTTGACAATAAGACCATTCAAAAATCAAAAGAATCTAATTAAATTATTCATCGGTGTATGTCTCTAGCATGACCACTTTTATAGAAAAATTTGGGAAAAATAAAAAGAGTTATGATACAATTTTTTTTTACGTTTCTTAGGTAGAGATTTTGCGAGAACATAAGTGCTTGACAACAATTCATCAGCATCTTCTATTCTTTTTTTTTTTTCTTTTTTTTAATGAAGGGGGTTGAATTTGCAATTAGAGTTTATGGTTTTACATTAAGTCAAATAAGCAAAGAGCACGTAGTTATGTTCTGGCCACGTTTATATTTGTTGTGACCATGTCTTTATAACAAGCTCCCTTTAATTGACAACATGCATGACTATGACTTTAGTTTTCCCCCTGTTTGTTTTTCTTTTTCATTTTGTGACTGAAATATATATTATGCAGATATAATTAATTGGTTTGAACATACACACACACACATCTTCAAAGAACCTGTGTAGAGAGGATTTATTTTATTACTTTTTTTTTCCTCATGGATTTAACAGTCTTCAACTTGTAAATTACTGCATCAAAGTCGTAAAACTAAATCTTATGGCAGAAATATGACGCTACTATACTTATATATTACAGAAAGTAAGAAGTAGCATTAAATGCTAATTAACTTTGGTCTCAGAAACACAAGTAGATTGCTAGTTTAACAACTCATCACCTTATATAATATTCACGTGGCACTACTTAAAAGAATATCTTTAAAACACTAATTCTGACCATCTTTGTGATTAAGTTGAACAACTTTTCAGGGTTTTTTTCCTTAAATTTTTCTTTTATATACAGGCATAATTGAGCTATTTTTTCATTATAAACCATATTGAGCTATTTTTTCATTATAAACCATAGTCTTACGACTTTACTGCAAATAAACTAAAAATCTATCATCCATGAAATTACTCATACGGATATATTATTAGTTCCTTTTCTTTGTTCTCCACTGTTTATACCCTTTTTAATTAAATTTCCTCGGTTGGCAGGGTTTCTCCTGAGTGTATTTTTTATTGACAGGAAATTTATACATTAAGTCCAACTCCTGGTGACAAATTGGTGAAAAGCGATTGATTATTGTCTATTGATATGGCGCTATTTTATTGATTAGGAGAGTCCATAATCGTAATCATTTAAGAACTTCTGATAATTAAAATACACCTTCACCATAGAAAAATGTTCAAACAGTTACAATAAGTTATAAAGTCTCAAATTTTGTACGATATGATGCATTAATAAAAATCAGATGGTAGTGGACAAGTTGTCTATCCAGTGCCAGCCAAAAGTTCTTAGCATCATTCTATAATCTATCTATATCAGGGCCCAACCTCCCAAATGACAAAAATACTGTTTGTTATATTATTAATTGTTGAAGAATTAACCTAAAATAACCGTCATCCAACCATTTAAATTAAAAATAGCAGGTAAATGTATAATATGTCTATAATCGTAAATAATTATTATAATTTATATATAACGGTTAGGAAAAATAAATATTGAATCTGACCAGCTATTTATGTTAAGATCCTGTTATTATTTGGTGAGCACATTACTTTTATTTTTATTTTTTATTCATGTTGCTTTATTATTTTTTGAAATATTCTCCTTCCTAAAACTTTTTAAGCTGGAAGTAGGTCCCTCATGAATTTCTTTCTGCTATCCAGCTACTCATGAATTATTTATAACTTTATGTTGTTTAATTTGTTTAGTTGTTTTTAAGAAACATACGAAGCTCTCATGAAATGACAAGTATCAAGGACAATCTACTTCACAGTTACATAACATACTTCTAAAAAGTAAAACGCTAAAAGAAAATGTAGATTGTTATGAAATATATTAATTTATGGGGATGTTTACTACACAAATGACAAATGTAATTCTCACTACTCTTTATCATTATGTTTCACCACCTTCTTGATGTCAAATTCTTAATGTCATAAAACGTGTTTATGACTACTTTTTGTAATTCTCACCGTACCACTATAAATAGAGGCATAATAGTTCATACTGTTGACACTTGAATACATTGTAAAAAAGAAGAATATTCTCTCTTGCGCTCTACATTTCTTAAGTTTGAGTTTAAATCTCCAATTTCACCTCTTTTTAATCAGTGTTTTAGGCGTAATAATCCATGAGTATTATGATACTGTATATAATTAAAGTCAAGTGTAGATTACTTATTCTCAAAATGTAAGTGAAAATCGCTCTCGAATTTACATTAATTCGAGCTCTCAAGCTCCAAAAATGGTGGAATGAATTGAAAATTCCAAAACCGTCCAACTTATACTAGGTGAACCAATCATCACGATCGTGGTAGGTCCCCACGCTATCATGAACGGCAACTGAAAGAGTCCCTACGCGGAATGCGTCCACCCACGTTGGTAATCCTTCAAATGGGAATTTCTAAGTGATAGGTGCATGAATTTCACTTGACCATTTAATTGGAGTTCACTATGCACCAAGGTGTTATCTCACCATTCGGCACGCCTTTTTTTTACAAATATGGGTCATAAGTTCTGACCATAAGAATTCCTTGTGATAAAATTTCTAGGAACTTAAGCCCAAAAAGTTGGCATTGCATAGCCATACCTAACAACAACCAATGAAATAATAGGAGGGTCAATGTTTTATTACTGATTTCACACTTCAAAATATGGATCCCCTAGAAATAGTAACACATCCATTATTCTGAATACACACACAAAAAAAAAAAAAAAAAGCAGAGCTTTGTTTCAAAGAAAAGTCGGTGATAGAAATTAGTTTCAGCCATTGAAGAACTTGCAACAACTTAACATCGGGTGTCATTTGCAGATTTCAGAATCAACAATTATAAATGTTTCGTGCTTGAAATATTACAAATAGTAACACAACCAAATTTCTTTTCCTCCTCCTCCTCCCGGAGAATGTGAATGCGTCTATGGGAAACATCTGGACAATGCTATATAAAAATTAGAGGAAAATTAGAGGCGATTTAGACTCATTTGGAGTAAAAATCGAGACCTGCAAAAGGCCATTGGGATGTGTGTATATGATGTTGTATATCATGTATATTAGTGTATATAACATACGAATTTTTATTAACACTGTGACATGTGTAAATCATATTGTATTTTATCTATATCTATGTATATATCACATCGATTTTCATTAAGGTACACAGATATACGAGACATAAATTAATATATAATGGAATATACATTGATATTCATAATAATATCACGGCATGCACTTGCACAAATGGAATCGTCTTAGACATCGAGTTTTCAATATGACATTCAACTCAAATTTGCCTCATATTGTCTCCAAACATTTCTAAAATTGTTATTCAAGCCTTTTAAGATGTTTCCAACAAATGATATCACCTAATTGAAACCAAACTCCTTATCTATATGAATAATGAAGATTTGACAATCTTCTTCCGTCATGCCTTTTTCCCATCGTTAATTTGAATTTTCAAGAAAAAGTTCCAAGAATTTCATCCATTGCAGCATTTAAAAAATTGAACCCCCAACCCCGCAAAAAAAAAAAAAAAAAAAAGAAGAAGAAGAAGAATAATCTTATCAATTTTAACCTAAAGAATAGGATATAATGAATGAGATATTTGAGGAAAAGGTTTAAGATATAAAAGTAATTGAATAAAACTTTTAAAACAGATAGACAGAGAGAAACGGAGGGGGAGAGAGAGAAGGAGGAAGAATTTGAACTTTCATAACTATTTTAAATCAATTTCTTAGCCTAAAATGTGAATCTTGGATACCGGGTGTAAATTTCATTAACTTGGGCTATCCTATGCCATTTAGTGGCCAAGGTTGTCATATGGTTCCAAATTTTCAATTTTCTGCATGTATAGCACAATCCTATTGTCACGTCTCGAAATTGGGTGCAACGTGATTGACACCCGTCATAACTAACCGTAGAGCGAACCCTGATGTCTAATTGAGTGAAAGATAACTTGACTGATATGTCTAAGTTGATGAGAAAGGCCACGTAATCAATAACACTTAATCAAGCCATCACGAAACTGAAATCCATCATACTCACTAAACGAGATTGGAAAGATGATGGATTGAGAGATGACCCTAATCGGTAGTGCCTAGGACATGGTCAACAGTAGCTTCATATAAAAACATGAAAGAAAGCAGTGATGGACTAAGTCCCATCGATAGGATACTAGTAAGTCTTTTGTACTAACTCCTAAAGGTGGACAAGACTTTATAAAAAAATGTAATATGCAGAAATCATATCACAGATAAACATGTAAATAGATATTGCTGAAACCGAAACTACAAGCTGATAACTAAAGCTGAGTTTTTTTTTTTTTTTTTTTTTAAAGAAATCTGACAAAAGACTTCCACATAGTTGCCGTGCGTACGTGAAATCTAGAAACACACAAGGGCCGAGTGTCAGTCTATATCTCCAATAAATCATATCCCCTGCGAGGGTGGGGTAGCTAATCATGGCCTTCGTGGCAATCATGCAAGAAGAGGTCGGCTAGCTCTCCCGTCTGAGTCTCAATGTGATCACACGAATAATTGAACATGAATAATTAAGCATAAATATTTCAATCAATACGCACATAAAAAGTAGTGGAGCACGTTAACACACACATGTTATTGAAAACTGA